>NC_092423.1:118814399-119136899 GCF_036169615.1 Heliangelus exortis
AACTTGCAGAAACTTTGCCCTGCAGGTTTTGAAGCCTTACCTGTACTACACATCTCAAGTGAGGATTCATCTGCCCAGACAGAGAGGAAGTATGTGAGTGCCTGTGAAGCACAAATGTGATTCCTCACAAAATTCTTATGTGATTTGCTGAACACACAAAGCTCCTTCTCACAAGTAGCCCTAGTGGTCTCCCTGAAAAACATCAAGTGCTATAAAGGTCAAGTTTTCTGGATGTCCAGGAGAACATCAATATTACATCAACAACCCCAATCAGATATTTTTTAATCTTTTTCTTCAGATACTGCTTAAATGTTTGCATATGGATAGGCCGTACATTTGCTCTTGTGGGTCAGACCCATAAGTGGAGAGAGTTGCTACAGCTCAGTATTTTTTCTGTGACAGTGTATGAAAGTGGATTTCCAGGGGAGCAAGCAACATCAGGGCAAGCATATACAAAGCCTAATGGAGTGCAGGGTAAACACAAAAGCCTGAAAAGATTTGGCTGAGGAGAGAAGAACAAGGGCTGACCATTTCTTCTGACCTGCAGCCTGTGTGAAATGAAAACAGAAAGAAAGGCACTACCATATGCTTCAATCACCTTCAGGATTTATGAGCTTTACGTCCTCTACTACCTAGGAACTGTGGAGCAGGACACTGTTGCCTCTCACGGAGGAAGCCATACACTAAATACTAAATAAAGCAGTCTGTGTCCTTCCTAAGTAGACTGGTTAGCTTAAAGACATGGATAGAAAGTGAACACGAATATATTTATTAATAGTGCTTGATAGCTCTTGAATTGGCAGTTTTGACTCTTTTGCTTTCTGTTTGTCCAAGAACAGGTATCTAGCAAGTGCAAGACAGAACAGGGAAAGCAGGGTGTGCTTTAGACTGCATGAGCAGAGATGTTTCACCTAACATACAACTAACATACAGCTAACCTATGTTACTAACATACAAACATCATTATGTCTAGAACACTACTTTAGCTTGAAAACAGACAACGAAGGATACATCAGAGCTGAGTGAAACGACTCAGTCTTCAGCAGAGGAGAAATTCCAGAAACTAATCATGAATGCTTGGGAGTGATAGCTGTAAAATAGGAGGGAACAGGCAGATTTTTTAGAAAGGTTGGTGGTACCAGGTGCAGGCAGAAGTTCAGGAGGTAGAATAAGCAGAGCAAAATATTCAGAAGAGGAAACAATTGGAAGATTTCAGAAGAAAAGAAGTCATTTAAGGAAGGAACTCTGAATTAGTAAGAAGATATATTATCTTGTTTTCAGCTTTTCCTGGGACATAATAACCCTTGCCTTGCATTTAGATTACTTATTTTGTCTTGAAACAGATGACTGAAATGGGCAAGCTGACTGAAAGCTTAGCAGGTCTTACTTCACTGACTCTACAAAGAGCTGATGGTGACTACATGGTGGGTGACTGTAGAGGTGGCTGCACTTTAGGCATCTAACTTTCAGAGGAGATGAGTAGCATCCCATGTTTTGTGAACAAAGCTCCATATGGATGGAACCCAGTGTAGAAAAAAGCTGCAAAACCTCCCAGACAAAGGCTCAACCTTCTCTTCAACAGGACAACACCCAGTTCAGAAGATCACTCAGTAGCTCTGGCAAAAGGAAAACATTAAGACAGGGGAGCCAAGTCAGCGCCCTGAGCCATTGGCTGTCTCCTACAGAAAGAAAGGGAGGAAGGAGGGAACGAGATATTCTGTAGCTGCCCTTCTGTAGCTTTCCAAGGGAATGTTGGCAGTTCAGCTCCTGAGTCATAGCCATGCACTGCTCTCCTGCAGAAGGGGTGGGATTTGGAGCAGAAGGGCTGGAGGCATTCCTTGAAGTTGGCCCAAGTACCAATTCTCTAGGTCTGATGAAAACAAGCACCTTCAACCTGGGATGCAGGACATAACAGAATGTTTCTTTACCTGTGAGAGGCTGTGTTGCACTTGTGGGTTTAACACTCTGCTAGCTCCAGCCCTGATACCAACCGAGTCCTTTAGACTCCCTCCAGAAAAAGAATATAGAGTTTAAATTAATTTCAGCCACATAGGCATGCCAGACTGCTGTGCAGTCTCAGAGTTTAGGCTACAAAACCATACTGAAGATGCTGTGTGTTCCAGCTCCCCAAGACTCCCTTAGCACAGAAGTACTAAGTATTTTCCTCTCTTTGAACTCTAGGTACATCACAGGGGTTGTAAATGCAACAGAGGAGGTTGGAAATTTGAATTTTGCCTTGGTTAGGACCACGGAGCCTATGAAGAGCATATGAAGCTCAATGAACAGCACTTTCATATTTCTATGGAATAGGAGCATATTTGCACCAGTGTAATGGATGGGAAAGTCTATCCAAAAGTAAACTTAACACTCCCAAAATAAATTTAAAAAAGAGAAACCAGTAAGATGGTTGTGCAGTCATTGTTGTGGCAAAGACAGCAGATAAAAAAGGGCTCTATGTTAAACTATACAAAGCAATTTCATGCAATTGCACCATTCCAGGGCCCCTGCTAATGCAATTAAGAGTCTGAAAGTATTGCAGCTTTCTCCATTTCCTCTGACATAGCTGAAGGGTTATGATCAGGATAGAATAAATACATTTTTATGCAAAAAATCCATTAAAGAACATCCAGTTATTTTCTCATATAGAGCTTATAACCTCACTGGTATATATATAAGTTCTTCTGAGCTGGTAGGAAAACTACTCATATTGAAATGATTAAAGCAAGTTAGAGGGAGAATTATCTGAGAAATCCGTAGTATTTTATGGATGAGCTGGTATATATAGTATTTACCATATCATAACTCATACCCGTCTTACTTACTATCTTACTGAGTGACAATAGCATATCTGGAAAACATCTGCCCTGGAAACGGACACATCAACTATTCTGTCTGCTTGAAAAATGCAGATATAGTATTACTCTATGTCAGCCATGCATATCATATGTGGTATGAAATGTCTTCGGTGGTAAAAAAATAACGAGTACATGTTTCATTTCTCAATGCTGCAGACTAAACTTTGATGTCCTTTCTCAGGATGAGTACCCCTTATTCCCTGAGTAGCTTAATGGAAAATGGGGTATGTGTTTTCTGCTTTGGAGAAGTTCAGGTTACTTTATGACCTAAATCCCAGCAGGGTTAAAGATTTTTTTAAAAAAATTATTTACCCAAAAAGTACCTTGCAATGAAATATAATTATTATTCACATTCTTAGCAAGCTATATGCATTAGGAAAAAGAAAAAAAAAAAAGCTTAAAGAGGGTTTTGCTATTGCAATTAAAAAATAAATCCAGTTTCTGTGGCCGTTTATATAGCTGCTCTCTTTTCCTTTTCAACTGTCATGCATGTTTTGGCTGGCATGATTACACTATATTCCTAATCCCTTGAACAGCATTTTTCCCATCAGAACCAGCAGCAGCTGCAGCTTGAACATGTTTATCAACACACCCACCTGTGTTTTTGTCGTGGACCGCCAATGATGCCATAACTTGCCCTGTTCTTTCCACTCTGTAGGTGTTTTTAGTGTCTTTCCAAAGAGCTGGATTTTGAGATCTGGGATATTTCCCATTTGATACTGTGTTTTACTAATTCATTTTTGCTTTAATGGAAAAATTCCAGCATTATCAGCAAGAGGTAGCAAATACATCCTGCCAATTTTAAAGACGTGGTGTTCAGTGCTCAGCTATTTAAAAGGCAGCCATTAGTACTGAAAGAATCAGCAGAAGTTTTGTACTGCTACTTTGGACACTGCCCACTTTTTAACATAGATTTATAAAAATACTGAACCCAGCCACATATTACAGTTTTTTTGCTGGCTCAAAATGTAGATACAGTAACAGGGAAAAGTTAGCTTTGGAGGCATCTTGAATGTTTGTAATAATTCTATTTCTTCAGTAGTCATGCTTTGTCATTAGAGAGTGTGGACATTTTCATTCTTATTAACAGAGTGATCTTGAGCCAAGGAATTATCTAATGGAACAGCTGGGACACTTTGAACTGAACTGTGATCTTAATTTAAGTTCAGAAGTCAGACAAATTTTTCTGTGGCTTAGTTCTCCTTAGCTTTCCTCTATTTTTCCCCCACTTTCTTTTTAATAATCTTTTTATTTAAATAAACAGAGAGCCAAACTATTTTTCACCAGTTCCTATGCTTATCAGGTATTCTTATGTCGACGAAACTGAGGAACATAAGATGGAGATGAAGATCTGTGTAGCAGCTGTGATGGGAGTGTTCATTTAAACTGGAGTTCTAACTTATTTTATTTTTAAATTTTATTTTGTTGACCAAATATGGGTTTTCATGACTATCTCACATGCCTTTAAACAATATTCTTCCTCTCCTTACAAAGGTTCGTTCTTAGATAGAAACCACTGTGGTCTAAACTAGAAATGTGAGAAGACATATTTATTATCTTGTTAGTTCCAGAAGAGGAATCTACCAGCACTTAGAGCAGACTAAGCAGAGTTTAATGGTAGTTTATGGGCTCTGTCTCTTAGCAGAATCATGTACTGTTTACAACTGTTTCCAAGACATGCAGGTGCATTGTGAGAAAATGAGCCACTACTGAAGTCATATTAGAGACACTTAGTTACAAGTGTTTCAGTCACATAGCAAGAAATTAACAATGCTGCACTTGTTTTCTTTTTAATATTTCTCATATTTCTTATTCTCATTCTAAAGGAATGCATTCTAATCCAAGGACACATTCTCATACATTCATTAATCCCGCTGCTCTAAAATGTTTCACATGAAAATTCAAAATCAGATGGCTTTATGCTTTCCAACTGGGCTTTTGTAAAACAGGGTCATCCTTGAACTTGTCATCTGCTGAGGTATTAAATTCCAGATTTCACTCAATTACATGATCTTAAGAATCTGGCAAGTTGCCATTTCTTCCTCAACTTTGAACAAATGCTATTGCATCTAACTGTTTAATTTCAGGAATCCCTCAATTATGAGTGACCCTTCACAGGAAGTTATACATCTTTTTAAAAATTTACCTATGAAAGGAATATAAATGTTATTAATCACCTACATTCTGTTAAGACTAAAAGACACTGCTTTCTTTTTTTCATCCAGAGCTTAGCAAGCATGATTCAACTAATTCATATTTACTTCAGATCTGCATGCGAGGTTTGTTTTGCTTCATATTAGAAGGCAGTATTGTGAAGTATAATGAAATTCAGAAGTATTAATTGATCCTTAAAATGATTAATTTATGAAAATTGCATTTAGTTACACAAAAATTGCTCTAAAATGGGGAAAACATTGAAAGAACCAAACTTTTCAAATTGACAAAATCAGTTAAAGTTAAATACAACTAAGTTTGCTGTGTTGAAAACCGTTTTTTTCAGATAAAATCTTAACTCTTCCCTAAAGTAACTGCATACAATAAATTCCCTCTTAAATAACATGTTTTTGTTTTTCTGAACCAACTTTCTGAGACATTCTCAGTGTCTTTGCCTCTGTAGCAGCATTCAAAAACTAAGTTCACTGGAGTTTTGGCTGAGGTTATTTGACTTATTTAATTACAGCATAACAGTTTCACAGAATCTGTGCTAATTACCCTAGAGTTACTAAACATCAAAAAATTAGCATAACTGCAGACTTCAGTTATCTGGTGTCATTTGAGATACTGCTGGCCAAAAAAGGATAGATTGCTTATTAGGACACAGTTTTACATTTTACCCTGGGGGTTTTAGACAAGCAACTCTGCACGTTAAGCTTAAATTTACATGCAAAGGAGATAAAATGAGATGTGACCCTGATTATTTTCCATCACATCTGCTTTTCAGTGCAGAGCAGTTGCATAGCTGTCCTCTCCCACAGATGGGTGAAATGCTGTGGGCAAATGTGTAGTGTTGGACAGACCAGATAGGACTGTGTGGGCTTCTTCTCTACACAGGAAGGGAGCCAGTGGTGTTCAAAGGGTGGTGAGTGAGCTGGTGAGAAGGACAAACCTCTCCCAAAAAAGGGAGACCAAGATCACTGAACAGCTGCTGCAGCTGCAGGGAGCCCGGGAAACAGTAGCTGGGAAAGGACTGACTTGAAAAGGGACTTCCAGGAGCTAAGCCAGGAACAGCTGAGAGGCTGCGGGAAAGAAGGACTTTGGAGGGATTTTCTCACTGCAGGTAGAGGCACAGACACCTTCAAACCCTCACTGAGCAGTAGTGGAAAACATCTTTCTGATTAAGCAAAGCATGGGGAAAACTCATCAGGCTTTTGAGTTATGGACTTGCGAATGGGAGAACAGGTTCCTGGACAGCCAGGTGTAGGAATTGACTCCTGGATTTAAAATGAGGAGTCCAGGAAGGGCTTGGATTTTCTTAGGGCACATCTGTACTTTAAAATCTGACTGTCTCAGGTGGAGAGAACACAAGAGGAGAGATCTGAACTCTTGTCATGAACCTCCAGGAGACTGAAGACCCCTGTCAGATCATCACCATACAAGTAACTCATGTGTTTGCAAGACCAAAAATTTATAAGACTTTGTTTATCATAGCAAATTAAACTTACCTGGGAAAACTATCTGGTTGTGAGGCAAACTAACACAGAGCAGCCTGTGTCTGTCATGCTATTAAACTCCCTCATCATCCAAAAAAGTCAGTCTTATGCAGCTGCCTACCTGGAAGTGTCCAGGAGCTACACATTCCCTGAAGTGATGCCAGGGAGCTGTCTGGGAGAACACTGGTCCAGACCAGAGCCAATCTTGAAACCCTTCTAGCACTTTAACCATATGAACTGTTGACTTTGAGTCCCC
Organism: Heliangelus exortis; assembly: GCF_036169615.1. Lineage (NCBI taxonomy): Eukaryota > Metazoa > Chordata > Aves > Apodiformes > Trochilidae > Heliangelus > Heliangelus exortis. Next base: position 118,821,161 of record NC_092423.1, read on the forward strand.
AGGAAGACTTCCTGGAGCTATTAATTTTCTAGAATGTTTGATTTACTAGAATAAACATAACCTAAAGGCTCTTTCCAGCCAAGATGGATGGAACTGAACAGTTCAGCTAAGGAATAGTTTTAGATTGATTAAGGACACTTGTTCAATAACTGTGGCTTTACAGTCATTTCAGCCATAACACACCTGTACCTGACAGCATATTTTCAAAAGCATGTACAAGCTATTTTCTTCTTTTCCAATGCCAATAAAGACATAAATAAATTCTGGGGCTTTGTTTTTATATGTTGAGCAGAAAAAAGCTAATTTCAGATATTTTTAAGCTGTGTAGACCCAGAGCTCTTTTTCTGTAAAGGCCTGTTTTTTCCCTACCTTGCCTAGTTTTGCTATGGAAGTTAAAGTGTTAAAGAAAACTCAGTTTATAATTTATTCATTCTGTTGATAGCATCTGCCTCTGAATCTCCACCATGCATGACTGACCAAGACTATGGTAGTAGAACAAGCCCCTATTTAAGCGGGATTCAACTAGACTGAATGAGACTAAAATTTAACCAGTGCAGTGATAACATTAATAGGGGAGAAAGGCCAGCACTACCCCAGAAGGGCTGCAGTCACCATTGGTGCACAGTCTGGGGTCATCAGGGTACTGCAGAAAGGCCAGGGGTGAACTGCACCCACCTCACAGCTCCATCCCACCTCAGCAAGCTGCTTCTCCAAAGTGACTGCACTTCTCCCCCCACAGTTCTCCACGCAGCTTTCTCTCCAGGTTTAGATTGCTTGTCAGGCACTCTTGTTATAACATTGTATAGAGAAATGTTTGCAATACTGTCTCCTGCCAGGGAAAGGGAGGTGTTGTGGTTATTAGACTCTGGCTGGTTTTGAAAATTTCTCTAAAGCATCTAGGTGGAACTTGGATTTTAATTCGGAACACCCCAAATAATTTCATTTGAAAGTGAAATGCCTCTCTCCTGATGATGAAAGTCTTTAAGAAGGACCTGCTAGTGAAGTATTCACTGTGATGCATCACCCATTTTGGTAATTCTACCCTGCTGGCCTTTGCATGCACTTTGAATCCCGTTGTTCCCATTGCTTCTAAAAGATGATGAGGAAGGCATGAACAAGGTGGGGTGATTTTTTTTGTTTGTTTTTTGTTTTTTGTTCTTTGGTTTTTTTTAAGAATCTTAATTTAAATTTAATGATTTAAATCAGAGTCTCGAGATGACATCCGATGTGAGTGACTACATTTAAGTGGCTATCCTAATAAATAAATAAGAAAAGCCCTCATAATTCAATGAACCAAGAGGTTTGTTTAGAAGAAGCAAAATTTAGGGGCATTAATATGAGTAATTATCATGGCCGAGACTTTTACAATAGATACAGGAGGCATATTTTGCACCTGTAGCTGGGTGTTGAAAGGATCGTGCTTCCCTGCTCACCTAAACTGGCAGAGCACAGGGAAAGCTGGGCTTGAGTTAGATGGAAATGAGACAGGGGCCAAGAAAACAGGGAATTTTGTACACCTAGATTTAATGTGAAAATGGCACCAAAGACACTGAGCAAGAAGCTAAGCATAACTCTCTAATACACTGCTCTGCATATCTGCATTTCTGCAGAGATATTTAGGAATTAATTGACTAAAGAGATACAGAGGAAAATTCAGATGTCGGCACTAGAAGTTTGCAAAGGGAACCTTTTTAAAATAAAGCAGTAACCCAGGAACAAAATAGGGCAACAACCCAGGAACAAAGATTAGGTGAGTGAATATTTTTTAAAATACTCCACACTAATATCAGCCATACATTTTTTCATAGGTTGAATGTTAGTGAAGTTGTAGAACTTGGTAAAAGGGGAGTTTTAACATTCTTGCTTCAAGCAGTAGGAACAGCTATAGGCCACTTTCCTTTAAGAATCTGTAATTTATAATAAACTATTCCCCAACCACTCACATATTCAACACAGCTGGTTTACTTAGGCTCTCATTTATAGGAAAGCAGTATCACAGCATGGTAGCAGGAAATAAAAGGGATTTACGAAGAACTGGTGACAGAAGAGGTTAAGTACAAAATGTAATTAGAAATACTTTGAAATGTTATTTAGCCTCTGTAGCAGTGCAGTGTATTTCTTTTGGGGAATACTGGAGTTTTCAATAGTTACTGACAGAAATGTGTATTCCCAATTTGACTTTACTATGACATATAAGCCTAATGTTTTCCTTCATAGGAAGACTTCGTTTTAGTAATAGCTATCCAAACTCTACAATAATTTCCTTTGTTAGGTTTTTTCCTCCTAAATTGATTGTTTGTAAAATATTAGGGAGATTATAATTTCAATCCCCAAAAAGGCCACTGATGTCCTAGGTGAAAGTGGGCAAAATGCTTGAAAATAATGTTTTGACAACTTTGGTATAAAGCTTTTTGGTCTTTTTCTATTTAAAGAGCCAGCTCAGGTGGTCATGTTATAATGAAAAGTAACTCCATGTCACAGCTGATAAATATAGTAATTGTAGAGACTGATTGGTAGAAATTTTGCTCTCAGGTTTTCTAACTTGAAAAAAGCCTGGGTCACATTCACAGTGGTAACCAAATACACTGCTATGGGCCACACCAGTGGAGATTAGATTTGTCATTACTCTATGATCCTGGTTCACTTTGTTTTCAAGTGATTTTTGAAGAGACACAACTCTGTACCATACCTCTGTTGTTTGTCAAGGACTTTTCAAGGATACTTTGCCAAGGACACAAAGCTCTTAAATAATCCCACAACATATCAAAACCTTTCTAAAACAATGGTGGAATTTGAAGTTTCCAGAACTCACAAACTGATGGAAAGATATATTTGGGCATGAGAAGTGGGCAAGGAAAAACACAGACTAATTCATTTCCATTCTAATCCAAAAATTTCTTTAACTGGAGTCAGTAGCAGTCTTTCCATAGGCTTCCATGGGCTTTGTACTGGGCTCATGCTAATTACCTAAAACAAGCTATTTTCTTTAGTAAGCTTCCCTGTGGCTTTTGGCAGGGTTTTATAATCCATACAGCCATCATAAAACTTCCCAGTCATGCCAAAACCAATGATATTCTCTTTTTCTATTTTTTGTAATGTATACATGGGCAATGAGAAAGAAGAAGAAATCCCAGTAGGGAACGTTCAAACACCAGACAAAGCCATGTAAGACTGGAGTCTGCAGGCTTATACCAACTTAAATGGCTCTAAATTCCCAGTCCTCCAAGAACCACAGAATCAGGTACCAAGAACTTTCTGTAGAGTTCCAGAATTGTGGTAAATGAAAAAAAGTTTAACACACATTTTAGATAGACACAATTGTGCTGTTGTTTTCTTCTGTTCTTACATACAGAAGAGAGAAAACATGCAAATGGCTTTGTCATGTGGTTTTCTTTCTTTATCTCTTTCAGTTCTTTAGTAATTTCACAAGGAAAAAGAAGAAAGAGGCCTGAGTTTCCACCAGGTTATGAGGAAAGATACATTAGTAAAAGGAGATGAGGGGATGGGAAAAGAGAGTGGGAAATCATAGGATATTTAATTTTCCTTTCAGTTCTGCTTTTGAATAATCCTTGTGTTGTATTCTTGCCTTCTTTTTCCTTTGGCTTATTGCAACAAAGTTTTATTTTTGTCTGTGCATTTTATTTACTTTAATAATGTAAGCATCAAACCCTAAGAAATAGTTTTATTTCTGCTTTACTGATTAAGGGGAGTGTAACTCAGCGTGTCATGCAGCTTGGCATCATACAATACAGAGGTAGAATTCAATGACTGGTAAATAAGTTTTAAACCCAGAAAATGTATTAATAAAATACACATTTTAATTAAAATTATCTGTCAATATTTTTCCAATAATGAAAACTTCTTATTTTCATAATTAAGCAGAAAATTATAAGAAGTCATGTTAAAAGAAAGGTGAGGTTTTTTACCAAAGACAATTTAGAGACAATTTATACAGATTTAAGCAAAAATAATATATTCTGAAGATTATTTTCCCATCTCTATCCCTTCATTTTCCCATAATATTAAATAGGCAGAGGGGAAATCCAGGATGGTCAATAGGGTGAAAAATGCAGCTTCCAGGTTTTTTTCAAGTCAAACTGATAAACTTGAGTGAAAGTAAACTCAAGTCCCAGATATGAAAGTGCTCACCCCTTGCTCTGTGTTTTACCCTCAGACCATTCACAGCTGAGATCTGATCTTCTACAGTGTCATCTTTGCTTAAATGTAGCCACTGCATTTATGCAAACTCCTGCCATCTCTAGACTAATGACAGAAATGTCTGGAGGGATATTTTCTTCCATATTTTTATTTGCTTTTATTGTCATCTTTCAAGATGTAATGACCCAACTCTTATCCCTTGTCCTGACAAAGGATTAGCCAAAAGATAGATACTAGTACTAGCATTGAAATAACTTATTAGAAACTATAAAACAATATCAAGCTAAATTCATCCATAAATGCCCATCAGTGTCCCCATATCTGCCTGTTATATTGTATGAAGATAACCAAAGACTGTGTAAAAGATTAAAAATAGAAAATAGAGGTATATCAGTAACTGCTAGAATTAAATTGTAATGATTCTACACTTACATGTACAGTGGAAATGTAACAGCTAACGCCCAGAGTGACAAAGTCACTAAAAAAGGGAGTTTTCTACTACGTACAAGAATTATAATATTTTTCTTACGATGAAAAAAAAAACAAGAAAAAACTTCAATCAAACTAGAATTCCTGAGACCAGTGACTGAGGTACTTCAGTACCCAGTACTTCAGGATCCTGTCATCCTGCCCTCAATCTACAGACTCCATCTTCAGGATGCTGCTGTCTTTGAGAGAATTTGCCAAGAGATCTCATCAGCAGCTGCCTTTGGTTTGGCTAAATACAAATTGAACCCTCATAGTTTACATTTGTGTCTCTAGGTGGGTCTGAGCACTTGTTGCACATAAGAAACTGTTCCTCCTCTTCTGTCTTGTGAAGTTCAGACAGATGGCAAGAAAAAGGATCAAAATGAAACAACATTTTTAGCCAAAAGCAGCAGAAATGAGGCAAAATAATAAGCTAACCAAATGCACTGAAGTGCACAAGAAAGTTTGCAGCACTTGAAGACAAGCAGAAACCTCCAAATGATCTGAGGGTTTAACAGTGAGATGAGAAACTGCACAGAATAGAGAGTGCATAAGTAGATTTAAAACAGCCTGAGGAAGGTTGAAGGTAAATCAAGATGAACTTCAGAGTCTTGGCTGAAGATAATAGTGGATGTATGAATATTCCAATGTTCAAAAGGGAGATTTCAGCAAATTATTAAGAGGTTAGAGAAAGAGCCTGAATAGTGTGCAAAGAGAGCATGGAGGAGAGTCACTAACACACCACAGGCTCTGATAGTAGAGTTCTGGGGATGACTGATGAGAGGAACAGGGCCTTGGTCTCAGAGCACATAAAGAACTGGGCTTTTTTCTCATGGGATTTGATTTGCATTGCTGTATATTTAATAGATATCAGTGGATTTGCAGTCACAGAGTCAGACTGGAACGAAGATGAAAGAGAAAGTAGATCATAGGGGAGAGCAAGCTGGCCAGGATCCAAGGAAGAAGAAGTTATGGAGCAGGGAATCACCCAAAAAGAGAGTCAGTGAGAGAAGAACCCAGAGGAAAGATGCCTCAGCAGCAGCTAAAGGTATCAGGTAACAGAAAATGTAAAAGAACAGGGTGGATGATGTCTCTGACTTAGGGATTCTTCAGGCCACTGGATATTAGAAATAAGAATATTAGTAAAAATCTCCTGGAAATCATCTTCTGTTTTCAAAGAGAATTTACATGTACAAAAGTACTTACAAGAATTTGGTTTTGCCTGCAAGAATAAGTTGAATTTATGTCTGAATCAGATGCTCCCATGCCCAGGAATGCCATGGGATAAGGCCAGGGCAGATTCAGCAAATGCTTGAGAGAGTTCAAGTGGTGAGCATGATCAGCCATCTCTGAAGTCCAGGGCCACTATCAGAAGGACATTGAGGTGCTGGAACATGTCCAGAGGAGAGACACCAAGCTGATGAGGGGCCTAGAGAACGAGTCATGCCAGGAGCAGCTGAGGGAACTGTGCTTGGAGTAAATAACTTGGAGGAGGCTGAGGGGACCTCATTGACCTCTACAGCTACCTGAAAGAAGGTTGTAGGTAGGTGGGTGTTGGCCTCTTCTCCCACGTGAATAATGACAGGACCAGAGGAAATGGTCCAAAGCTGCATCAGGGGAGGTTCAGATTAGATATTAGGAAGAATTTGTTTGCTGAAAGTGTGGTCAGGCACTGGCCTGTTTTAGCTGACAGAGCTAAACTCCTGCTAGGAGTAGCTAAGAATAATGGGTAGGCATAGGTACAATAAACCCATTACTTTCAACCCCTGTTTTAAGGTCTTAAGTGACACTTCAGTGGCAGAGCAATAAAATGATGCATTAAGTAAAGACTTAGCTTGCTGGCATAATCCCCAGACCATAATCCCCCATAATCCCATAATCTCTTTTTTATTTGAGATATTGGTAGATGATAATGTCTTGAAAAGTTTGTGTATATTTTTTCAGTGTCTTTGGATAAGAATGAGGCCAACTAACAACAACAAAAAAAAAAAAGAAAAAACCAACCCCGCCCCCCCCAAAAAAAAAAAAAAAAAAAGGAGCGTTTACTTCTTCAAACTCCACCCTAAAGTAAAGGTAAAAGTGTTTATACTATCACTTATACTGTCACATGACATTTGTGACAAACGAATATATCTTAATTGTTCAGAGAGCAAACAGGAAGTCCTGTGCATTTCTGTGAGCTAAGTAATTGCTAAAAGCCTAACAAAATAATCCCAAAACAGCTGATGGGTTTTAGAAGAGCTGGTACCCATGTAATAATGTGTCACATTAAAGACTTCTATTGCAATGCTATTTGTTGAAATAAGATGGTTAATTCAAATTACTACATTCTAATAAGGGTAGATGTATGAATCAGAAATGCTCCCACACGTCTACAGGGGAAAGCACCATCTCACCAGCATGTTCTCCCTCAAAGCTGGCCTCGGGCAAGTAGGTGTTGAAGAGAAGTAGCAAAGAACTGAGCTGAGAAGAGTCTGGAGAATGGTCGTGTCCCTTATGATAGTCAGAATGTGTGGTCCCCAGGCCCCTGGGAATGAACCATAACCATTCTCTTGACTTACACTGGCAAAAATCACTTGCTCCAGCTTTGGCTGGAAGCTCATCCCTGCACAGAATGCCAAAAATGCACACTAATAAAATCAACCATTCCAATAACTCTGCACATACCCTCTCACGGCCCTGCAATATCTAAGTGCTTTTTGGCAGATGATGAACGAGCCTTTGTCATGCCTCAAAATTAAGCCTATTTTACAACTGAGAAAAATAAGAACCCAGATACAATTTACTGAGATTTAAGGGCTGTGCCTGAAGTGTATTCTGGGATGAGAGTCCTCCTCCACATATTCCTGGGCTGCTGCCCAAAACCAACACAAATTTTTCTCATCTTTTTTTTTTTTCTTTTTTTTTCTTCCTTTAGTTTACATGATAGCACCAGTCAAGAATGAACTCTACCAACTATTTTCCTTCAAGCTCCTCTTCAGAAAGTTTTTTTTCTAGTCCCAAAGCACCAGACTCCTGTTCAAGAAAAATAAAGTAAGAAGCCAAAAGAGTTAAAAACCCTCTACAATTAATTTTTGTGTGTTAGATTTGCCTTTATACTTCCATTGGTCCATATGATTAAATTGTAAAGATCTTAGGATAAAGACCATGTCTTCTTCTCAGCTTTGTCTAGGACTTAGTGTATCATTTGAGCTGAAATAATAAAAGAGCATGACTCAGTTAGCATTTAATCTAACTCTAACTTCTAATAATGTTGCACAGGCATAATACTTTCTTGTTCTTTTCTTATGAGACCACATACATTGCCTTCTATATCTTGCAGAAGGGAGTTTATCTATATCACACTTCTCAATCTGTATCATAAAGTGCAAGTAGATTTGAGTTTTAAAACATATAACTACAAAGAGCCTATGTTTTTTTTATATAGTTTAAGCACTATATTCATGCTTAAGAACTCTAATTAGATCACCTACATGTGCAGATGTACCCAAATCAGGTGTCAGTCAGCGATGATGTGCATGCCAACCCTAGTTCACTTGCCTAGAATTTGAATAGAATCAGGCTTTGAATCTCCTTCTAGTCCAGCTTTTCTGGACCCAAACTGCTCCCCAGTTCCTTAGTTAAATCAATGTCCACCTTTCTTGAAATAAACCAGTAAACAGTTGTTGGCGCTCTACAAAAGTTCCTAAAAAACAGACTAAAAAAGACTATTTATGTGCTATATTTATTTGCCTCCTTTTTCATTTGCTTGCTTGCTACCTTGCACATTTGAGTCTGTAAAAAAACCACCTTTACAATCATCTTGCCTGTCGTGCATCTAATACTGCATTGGGTGGCTAATGGTTCCTGGACAGGACATTGGGAAACAGCTTTTGACTTCTGTTTAGACATTTCTGAGAGGGCATTGTACTTCCTTCCTCACTACATAAACACTACTCATACTTAAAAAACCCATAAGCACAGATACTTGTAAGTGCATTGTGATTTTCCGTGGTCAAACCCACATTCTGCTCTTGCCTTTCCAAGCTTATGTAGACATAGAACCACAGAATCATTTTAGTTGGAAGAGCCCTTTAAGATCATCAAGTCCAACTTTTAACCTAGCACAATGCCAAGTCAACCACTAAACCATGGCCATAAGCACCACATCTACACATCTTTTAAATACCACCTTCCTCAGCAGGGGGAGTCAGTGCCTGACAACCCTTGTCGTAAGGATTTTTTTCCTAATATCCAATCTAAAACTCAGCTGGCACAACTTGAGGCTGTCTTCTCATCCTATCAAAAAGTCAAATCTTGAAAATACAACACTGCATGTGTGAATCTCTCATTCTTTTCTATACGATGATATTGCAGTTCCTTTGGTTACAGATAACTGGCAGATTAAGGGGCCTGCAGACACTCAAATATGTACCTCTAGAGTGGAGCAATTAGCAGCATTTCTAGTCTAAGGTGGGTCTGGCTTCATACAAGCCTGGGGCTGCCTCGTACACTGAAATGAGACTCTGGTGGATCTCCAAGCAGAGGTAGTCTGCAAGTGAGGGAGAAACTATGATGCACTCCAGAAAATCCCCAGTTTGAATGATCAGGGAATATCCCAGAAGGCAGCCTATTGGCACACTTGGAGGTCTTTCTTCCAGTCTAAACTCTTTGTGGAAGGACAGTAAGCAAAACATTTTTTTTTTTTCCCCTCTGCAGTTGCTTTCCTGGTCTTTTGCTCCTTTTTCCCAGGGGACAGTGGCATGTACACCTGTGGCTTTTGGTTTTGGTTAGTGACAGGTCCAGAAGGGTACTGATCATATTATGAATAACAAACTTTGTATTAAGGTAAACTGAGAAATTTTGTTCTTAGCTACTTTCCCTAGTGTATTGCATTGAAAACTCATTCCTCGGAAAAGCTGATACCAGCAGAAGAAGACTATAAGTGTTAAAGTTAGTAAAAAAAAAACAACAAAACACCAACACAACATCAGGTACAGAAACCTTGTGCCAAAAGTTGGTACTTGAACATTGCTTGTGATGTTTTGCAGCTGCAATTGGTTGCATTCAAGCACAGTCAGATGAAAGAGCAGTGAATATAGAAGGTCTGCTCAAAAAAGCTCCCCACAGGTCACACACCTTCATCCCTTAAGACCTCTTGTGTGTTGCAGAGCTTACATTTGGTTTGTGGTCATTCTAGCTGCTAGGACATTTTTTTCACTGCTATTTTAAAGTATCTGAATAAATATACCAGCATTATCTGTTAGGTGAAAAGAATGAAGTGATGTCATTTCAGAGAGGAGGAAGGAAAAGAAGGGCTGAACAAAGTTTCAGATGTCTTTAGTCATTTTGCAAAAATGCACTGATTTGCTGCCAAATCGGGCTGACCTTTAGCATTGCCTTGGTGTCCTCCAGATAATTCTGCAGTCTGTGCATGACCATCAGGGTAAGCTGTTGTTTTTTTATACTTCATGTTCTTAATGCACTGATCAATTAACATGAAAGTGAAAAATTAGAAAAAAATAGATAAGAAGCCTAAAGTGCCCAGCTGTTAAATGCAAGTATAATACACATGTACCACAGAGACCCAGGACAGCTGCTGAATAGGTAATTGGCCTTGGGTTAAAGAAGTAGGGCCTAGAAATTATGAGTTCTGCCTTGGCACTTCACTTTTAAATTGTGCATCCTCTACAAGGCTGAGAAGTTTTTTTACTTGACTTAGGATTTGACTTTTTGCATTGTGCATTTATTTTAACAACACTCTAGCAAGAGCCAGATCATGGATGGTACAGCTCAGATAGGGTCCATTGCATTTACTGGAGTCAAAAGTGTTCCAAACTTTGCATCAGAAACCAATAAGAAACCAAGATTATTTTGATTAATTTGTTGATTCAGTCCATACACAGACTACTCCCAGCCATCAAAAAAAAAAGTTTTCACTGTATTGCAGATACAACTGGCTGCCCATAAAACATAATATTAAACATCCAGTCCATATAAATACTCTTAGGATTACATTCCAAACTGATCTTTTTACTCTGATTCCTTCCAGCTTTTACTGGGATTTCTTTGGATTGCCCAATGTAATGATAAAAATATATTTACTTTACAAAATTTAACTATTGAAACAAGAACCAGCTCAATTTTCAGTGTGATTTCTTGAACTAAACTGAGTAATAATACTATTAACCAATATAGCCAGAATTAAATTACCACTTTGAATAATGGCCAACAGGGTAAAGAAGTGCAAGTAGGTTAACAGTCTTGTATCTGAGATATTAAATATGAGCAGGGTCAGTATATTTTCATGTTAAGTGCATTCCTTTTAGAAATGAAGTCTAAACAGCTTCTTAATATAGAATATTTTTTTCATGCAAAATTTCCATGGATTTTACCTCCATTAGTCAACAATTTAAGATAATATTCTTTATCACAGCATTGTTTGATAATTTCTTATGTCAATTTGGTAAAAATAAATAACAAGATATGATATTTTTATGTCTATAAGTGTTTTTTATGTCTCTGTATATGTTTAATTTTTTATGTATATTCAAGTCCTCCAAGATATGCTCTACAGGTATTGGGATAGGAATAACTGGAGTAGACAAAGTTTCTAGAGCAAAGCCTCTGTGCAAAAGCCCTTTCAAATAGAGAATTCTTACATTTTGAGCTGGCTAGCAGAATACTTCCTCTCCCCTAATACATCTCCCTATTCTTTTCTTGCCACAGGATAACAGTGTGGAAGCAAAAACCATTTTGGTAAAGGGCTCAAAAATCTCACTCACACAATGAGCAAATGTTTCTCAGACTTGCCTGCAAGAATATTTACTGTGAAATCACTGGAGTGCAACACAGCATGACTAACACTATGTCCTTTAGAAAGAGTGTTTACAGTAGCCAAACAGTCACTTTGGAGTTTGGAACTAAAATTGTCTTACTAATGCTAAAAGAATAAGACATAATGTAGGAGAAATTTATTGTGACTGCCTTCACGAGGGCCAGTCTTGAAGGTGCAGCTTTCTTTCTGCACTGCTAAATTAAAGGTAAAACTTGAAAATATGAGCCCTCCTCCCTCCCACATCCTTCGCCCCTTACTCTCGCTTTGTTCCAGCAAACACAGATGACTTCTACCTTAGTCAGTCCCACAAACAAGATCTGTTTCAAGCTGGATTAACAAGAGGCAGCATAATCCAATTCATAGCAAGGACCCACACACTTCTTTAGTTAGAACAATTACACTTACTACTTCTGAAAAGAAAGCTGACAATTTCTTAGTTTGGCTGGGATTCTGCCTAAAGCCATGTCCTAGGAAAGATGCCCCTCAGATAATTTACAGTGCTCACATGCTCTTTCCCCACAGACAGATTCACCTTTCCCATCCCCTTCAGCAAGCCTATAGCATAGAATCATAGAATTGGCTGGGTTGGAAGGGACCTCAGAGATCACCAGGTCCAACCCTTGATCCACTACTGCTGCAGTTACCAGACCATGGCACTGAGTGCCACATCCAGTCTCTTTTTAAATATCTCCAGGGATGGAGAATCCACCACTTCCCTGGGCAGCCCATTCCAATGCTTGATCACCCTCTCAGTAAAGAAATTCTTTCTAATGTCCAACCTAATCCTCCCCTGGCACAACTTGAGACCGTGCCCTCTTGTCTTGCTGAGAGTTGCCTGGGAGAAGAGACCAACCCGCACCTGGCTACCCCCTCCTTTCAGGGAGTTGTAGAGAGTGATGAGGTATCCTCTGAGCCTCCTCTTCTCCAGGCTGAACAGCCCCAGCTCCCTCAGCCTCTCCTCATAGGATCTGTGCTCGAGATGTGCATGAATATGTACAGGAACACTTGACAGGAATTTTAGAGAGGGTTTTTTTTTAAAGCAAAGGGTTAAAAGTTAGCTTCCAAGTGGATGACATGGGAGGATCACTATTGTGGCAGTTATCTTCAAGTGCCTGAAAAATGTCTTCCCTGGGACTTAGTTACCAGAAATTTGAGCAGCCTTGCAGAGGCTGCAGCTGTCGCACTCTCAATTATTTCCCATCTTATCTCCCTGGTTTTAACTGTGTGGCTGGAGCAAGATCGGGTCTGAGTAATCATAGGATGTGTGCTGGGAGCTTCTGACTCCTTGTGCCGAGGGTGAGGAGAACCAGAGCTCCTGTAAACCTCCCAGCAGCCCAGGGCAAGAGTAAGGAGGGAGGGAGGCGCTTAGGGAACGCTGTGTCCCTCTCCTTGACCTCTCTATTTACAGCAACTTTAAAAAAAAACAGCTTGCTCCTGATTAGGTGAACGCTTGTTAGGGAGAAAAATAATGATGATGGTGTGCATGGCACCTATCAAAGGCTTTCTAAGCACATATCTCCAAGAAAATGATTGTTAAATACCTGCCCACGAAATCCCTATGATTGTTTGTTCTTTATGAATGACTGTATCGCAGTGTTTTTAACTACTTAGTTAAAATAGGAGTTTTTCTTCATCTGAGAAAAGGTGTTTTAAAATTTTAGTTTTCTGCTTCCTTCCTTCCTGGTTTTATGATCTTAACTTAGTCTTGTGCAAGTTTTATCCAACTGCTTCCTTAAGTATCAATTACATTTTAGATTTGAAAGAACAGATTTTAATTGAAAACTTTTCTATTTGAAATTCCTATGTAGGCATAAAAAAAAAAAATCTTGAGGCTTAATGAACCTCATTACGAGGAAAATACAATTTCAGACACAAATGAACTTAGGCTGTATGTGCAGCCAAAGTGCTCTTTCCCCGTATAGAAATTCCACAGCTATAGAAATCTCAGATGTTTTGTCTAGGCCTACTTTTCCTTCAGGATTTTAAAGGAAATTAGTATCCTTTAGTCATGTGAGCTATGTCTCCACAGTGCAGTGCTGGCTGAGGAGCTTGATGTAGAAGAGGGCATTGTTACTGAAATACACCCCCAGTGCTCATTAGCCCACTGGCTAAATACACTGCACTATCTGGAGAAGTAGTCACTGATAAAAACAACTGCATCACTCTGACACCCCCAGTCAACATTCTTTTGGGTTCATATATTTAAAAAATTTGGCCTGGATATACACACAAATATATAGGCATTTTTGTATACATACATGCATATATACGTATGTACATTTAAGTTAAAATGTCATTAACTTCTTGAAAGTTAAAATAAGATTTTTCATTGCTGAAACTGAAGCCAACTTTCTTTACTGTGACTTTATTCCACTTAAATATGTTTACATTAGATACAGTCTTTGCCATACTGCAATGTTTGCATAATCATTTACATGATTTGAGTTTTAACTTTCACAGCTTAGTGCATTTAATTTTCACAGCGTAGTGCATTTACATGAATTTCAAGTTAAATATCATATCAACAGCAGTGCAAATTATATAAATTGACCTATGAAAACAAAGTAAAAGCAACTATTGTAATAAATTTTGTTCTGAATTTTAATTCAAATTTGTAAAACTGTGAATGCTGAAATGTTTTTTTCAAATGCTTATAATGCTTTAATGCATTCAGTTAAACATGAACAAACTCCAAACACACCTCTGATGTAAATCAGTGCCTGAACTAATCTACCCTGCTGGAAGCCACTTTATCATCCTTCAGTGGAACTTTTTCAACAGCAACCATGTGCTTCTTGCAATAGATAATCTAATTAAGATGCATAACATAGGAGCCAGGACCATATCATTACTCTATGTAAATATATATCCTCATTTCCAGGGGTGCTGAGATCTCATAATTTTTATATTAAATTATATTAGTTTTCCATTATCTCCTATCTCACATTTAAGTGCCTTCCCTGCCACATCAGCATGCACATAGTTTGCTGCTTTTTCCCTGAAGTATCATTTTGAACTAAATGTGAACACTGCACTTTTAACAGGATACATTTATTAGTACAAATTTTTTCTTGGTGGCTCATTTATTAAGGCTGATTTATCCTAACTAAGATTTGGTTATCTGTGTGAAGATTCTTCGATGTAATATAAAATTTTCTTTAACTTTGTAATTTGCCTCCAAGATCTGAATCAGTCAGATTTCATCAACTAGCTCTGTACAGCAGCCAGTAAATTAGCAAGGGCAAATCTCATTCAGATGACTCATTTTGTGAAGTTTCATCCAAAATTGTTATGAGAAAGATGAAATCATCAGCTGAAATGTAGTCAAAGACGAAGATTTAAGCAATAAAAGTTGGGAACAAGCCTGGAAGTAAGTAAAGACAAGGCTTCTTGGGAAGAGAAAATTGTTTCTGAAATTTTCAGATGAATAAAAAGAGCCAACAAAATGCAGGCTTATATCTTAGTGATTGTGGTGGATAACAAGTTGGTGGTTTTGCATGGGTAGGAAGAGCCTGATGTGAATCCAAGGAATTGCATTTGGGATTCGGGTAGAAACTCACTGGGATGAAGTAACTTGTAAAACAAAACTTTAAAAAGCCAATTCTTATGTGAGATTTCTAGTCCAGAGACCAAGATGAGAATTTTATTGTGAACCCATCCATCTGGTGCAGAAAAGGAGCAAGTGTGTGACAGTTCTGCCTCTGAGCACATTATATTTTGGCTGACCGACATCATAGTAATGAGGAATTTCTGAAGATCCAACGTGTACTTATATCAACTGGCAAAAAAACCTCTTGGCAATGGAATGGATCTACTAGACCTTTGGATTCACCCTTCAAATTCAATGTCAAGGAAAAAAACAAAAAACAAAAAAGCTTGATCTTTCACAGCTGTTTAGCAGCTGAGATTTTAGTTTAGGAAAAGCATAGTCAAGATAAGTTACTAAAGCCTGGTATGATCACTGCTCTCCTGTAGGGAGGCCAGAAGGTCATTGTGGGTTATGGAGATGGTTCATAACTCTGATTTTGCCTATTTAAGCTCCCTAGCATATTAAAATTGATGGACTTATCAGCAGGTGCATTTCCTAACATTTCTAGCTAAAAATGGCAGAGTCTGTTTTCATACCACTCATAATGAATACAGTGTATTATAAGACTCATGATGGATTATCCTCACTGAATAGAAAGTGAATTTCCCTGGGCTTATTCACATTGAGTAGATCTGGTGTTAAACTAAAAGACCCCAATCTCACACTGGAGAGTTCTCACTGAGGACATTGTATACTTAATTTCTATCTGCCCAGTCCCACGCAGGCTTGATTTCTGATTTTAAGGGCTTTAGTTTCCATATCCTCATTTGCACCAGCAGCAATGGGCTCCATGGATGATTTTATCACTGGGACACCTTTTGCTAGCAGACACTGAGTTGTCACTGTCCAGGTGTGAATTCTGCCATTATTATTTCCCTATTGCTCACAACTGCTTTGAAAAGACATCAGATAGGAGATGAGGTTGATGTCTGCCAACTTGGAGGCAGCCCTTGTAAATTTCCTCACTCCAATGGCACTAAGCAGCTATGAAATGACAGCTTTCTAACCAGAGCCCCATACCCAATAACTTCCACTTTGTGGCCACACTGCTAGTGATGCAGTGTCAAAACAAGCTCCCTTTCTGTGCTGATATACAGGCAGTGAAGTTACTGGATGAATTAGAAGAGATGAGTACATCTTGCCTCAGAGTAAAATGAATTTGGGTCTTTTAATGAAGTCTAATCCTTTCCCTAGACGTCAGAGATTCTTCCTTATCACTGGTTAACCTGGTGCAAATGCTTAGCCATAAACCAGCCAGAGGAGGCAGTGGAAAATATTTTATATTTCAATAGTAAGAAAATATTTCAATGACTCAGAGACAGGCCCTTGCAAAAGCAGAAAGCAAGGGCCCATTTTTAACCTTGGCTTGATTGTTTGCTCTGGGAAAATCACCAAACTGACCCATAGCCAGGTCCTGACTGCAGTTGCAGAGATGAACCTGGATTACCCTTGCACCATGGAGGTGACTTGTTGTGACTCTGCTGAGGTGCTAGTACAAATTTACACACTCTGTGCCACAGCGATTAAAACTGAAATCTGCCTCCTCTTTAAGCAAATATGGATGCTCTCAGCAGCTAAAAGCTATAGAACACTGTTAAAGGAGGATACAAAAATATAACTTTTTTCTTACTTGCTGGTGTGAAAATCCATTCTTATAATCTCTTTGGCTGTAATAATAATTCTAACTTTATTTGTTGCTAACAATACTAAAATATTTGTACATAAAATTAACCATCAATAGAATAATAAAATAGTGTCAAAGGGTAGCAGGCATTGCTTTCAGCTAGCAGCTCACTCCATGCATATACATGTGCATTAGACTGACAATCTGACAGAACAAACCTATCCACTTCAACACATACGTAATTTAATACATATATTTGTAACTATCAAAAGCACTTTATAATGACATGCTAAAAAAAGACCTGGTTGAAAGAAAAAGAGGAATCTGAACTCTCAAAAGAAGCAATTATATGAAAATTTGTATTGCAAACGCTTAATAAGCCATTTTTAAGTTACAGGGTATCCCATTGCACTGCTCTGACTCATAAACACTCAGCAAACACGGGATATGATATAGAGCTTCATCTCACCCAGTGGCTTCCAAGTATATGCCTGGAATTTATTTCTCCTCAATCACTATATGTGTTTTTAGCAGTGTGCAACCTGTGTTTGAAGCAGAAGGAACACAAAAACCTGTGTTTTATTGCAATGAACAATTAGGAATTTGAAACAACTTGGCTCATCAATCAAAACATTAACATTTTCAAAGGAAAAAAAAAACAAAAAAGAAAGGAAAGACCCAGGTTTAACTAAATGGTCTTTTCACCTGGGGCTCATTAGTGCTGCAATTGTTTCTCTCTCCTGTTTCTAACTAATGCACTGCTGGGAGTCCAGGCCAAGTGCTCCTTTCAGTGGTGTCTGCTCCCAGCAACTCTATCTGGGAGCTCCATGTCTACTCACACCAGGCAAATGTAACCTTTGGCTCTGCCCTGCTAAATTAGGGCACCTTCCAGCTCCACATTAAGAAATGGAATAATTAACAAATAGCAAGTCAGCAATGTTTGCATGCCTCAGTTAAATTTTAAACAGTTTTATGTGTTTGGGGTTTTTTTTTGGTGGGAACCAGTCACATCAACAGGCTATGGATTTCTAAAGGGCATATTCAAAAAGTGAATAATTATTTCCTTTTTTTCAGTGGTAGACTGGTTTTGTTTCCATGATTTGGGAATTAAAAGTGGACCAATTGCCATCCTTTAGCCCACTAGCATGAAACTAGAGTACTACTCTTTGAAGCTCCAAATAATTGTGGTTTTTAAAGCACTTAACCTGTCAGGCAATAGATGACTAGAGTTGTACATATCATCAGTTAAGTTGGTGCCACCTTGAGCCTGAGCTTTGTCTGATTAATATGCATATCATTTCAATTACAGACTACAGAATCATTAAAAACCAAATTCTATTTTTTTCTAGTCCAGTACCTTTCAATTTAGAGATAAATTTCTATTGATTTCTTAATGTCAGACAAATAAGAAATTATGTTTATGATTCTTCCCAGTTC
The DNA here is from genome assembly GCF_036169615.1 of Heliangelus exortis. Taxonomy (NCBI): domain Eukaryota; kingdom Metazoa; phylum Chordata; class Aves; order Apodiformes; family Trochilidae; genus Heliangelus; species Heliangelus exortis. The sequence continues at coordinate 118,839,254 of NC_092423.1, forward strand.
TGACCAAACTAGCAGCAGAAATACTTTGAAGGAATACTGAAAGCAGGTGATGTTTAGCTGAGAAAGAACTTCCAGAGCATTCATACTCTACTCTAGTAGACATGATTTATTGGAGTTTCCACCAGTGTATTGTAACATAAAATGATGCTGTTGTTAAAACTGTGCTGTACATCAACATTGCAGCTAAAAGTTTAATGCAAGATGTTCCTTTTTGTCTCACTTCTCATCAGTGTGCATAGGTGCTGAAGACTTAAAGCTTAAGAGAACAAAGCTCTTCCAGAGGGAAACTTGTCATCTGGAACTTCTCAAATAGGGACACAAATAAGTGGACCATCTACTGAGTGTCTGAGCAATAAAATGTACTTTAAGATCTAAAATGGACAAAAAACTAAATGAGAAGAGAGAACCCTGGCCAACACTAATACAAGCTGATCCCATGTCTTACCTTCTCATAGTCCCTACTGCTCTTCATAGCCAACCCAAAGAGCTGGGCCTAGAGCTCTGCTTAAATCTCTTCATGCAGATGTTGTGGAACAGTAGGATGCCATAGCCAAAATTTAATCAGCAAAAAGGTTATCATTAGAAAAAGATTCACTTGCCTATTTTTTTCTGAACTTAAGTATACTGTAGACACTGACTTATGTTTCTATTCTTGTAGTCATTTGGGATTTCAAAAAACTTCACAACAGTGAAACAGTTTTAAGTCCAATTAAATATGTTGAAATGTTTTGTAAAAGAAGTATTAGAGAAGTGTTAAAACTTTCACCTAGAAGAACCCAAAATAGCAGTAAACTTGTGATTATTAATCAGTTTTCAGGAACAAGCACATATTTTAGACACATATTTTCACAGACATAGGCAAGCATCAACTTGCAGATCTACTATCATCAGTAGAAACTTCAAAAATTTTGTTTCTTCAGTGTGCTTGGCAACCTTTTACACTGCCATGTCTTCTTTATTGGGTCTACCTGATAAGAGAACTCAAGGATATACAAATTAGCACAACTGTTGGAATATGGGATCCAGAATATTTATAGTGGATCCCAAGAAAAGAGAGAAAAACTGCTCAAGGTATCTCTATTTAGTTTTATATTGGATTTTGGATGCCAATAAATGATTGGCATATGTGGATACTTATGTAGTGCCATGGTCCACTCAAAAAAGCAATCTGCTAGAAGCAGCAAGCCAGAAAGAGCACCGACAAAAATTTATAAATGACAAGTCATCACAGAATATTAGGTTTAATAGTAAAAATGACCATGAGTTACACATCTGAGTGTAGGTTTAAGTCCAGCTGTGTAGCTCAATGGGGCAGAAAATTTCACTTCAGGACATGTATCAAATCAAATCACCCAAGGCCAAAATTCTTTCAACTTGAGGGAGTTCAGACCTGGATCTGGACTCCAGCTTTATAGCCAGAGTTCCTCGTTTGACTGAAGTCTTGATTTCCTTAGCTTTTCTGGATTTAAATTAAATCACATACTTCCTATTCCTTCATCAAAGCAAATGCAACAATGTATTTATTTACATGCTGATTTGACTAGGAATAAGCAAGTGCATAAGAAACACTTCTAAAAGGGCTGCTCAAAATTTGATTGTTAATTTCACCACAGTGTGGCTCATTTTGTCTTCACCTTGCCTAGCAGGCCCCACTTGTAACATATACCACTTGTTATACAAAGATCCTGCAAGTGATTTATGAAGCTCAGCATGTATTTTATTTAAGGGGAAAAACACAGCAGGGACAGATTTCATGCCTGCATGTGGCCTTCTCTTAGTTTGCCTGCTTGCTGCCTTGCAATGAATGGCACATGTGCAACTCCAATAATTTCTATGCTTTTACAAAGTATTTGTAGTATTTATGGGCAGGCAAATGAGACCCCTGGGTACATTTTGGAATTCATCTTTGCAAATTTGCAAAATTTCATCTCAAGTGACTGTCATAAAAACCCAAAATTTGCACTGAAAATTGTCTTAATGAAACATGCAAGAGTAAGCAAACAAAAAAGCTGCTGAGAAAAACTGATAGCATTTGATGCATTAGAAATCACAAATGCAAATTGTTAGCATTTTTAACCAGACATTTGCCTGTGCAGCAGAGCTGAAAATGGACATTAACATTCAGAAACAAACCAAAAGCTAGTAGACTTGAACTCCTGCCACACTGGGGTTATTAAAGTTTAGTATGTAGGGAAAGTACTGAGAAAGACTGAAATTACACGGCTGTGCCTGGCCTGAGACTTTTGCTGTGCTGAGCTGAGCTAGCACGAGTCCCCTTCAATCAGTGGGACTAATTGACTGAGTAAAGTGATCCCCACAATGGATACCAGTATCTGCAGATGACAAAAAGTCAAACAAAGGGAGATTAGAGCCCCCTGGGGCCTATGGGAAGAGTCTGACTAGCCATTACATCTCTAAGCAATCCATCTTTCCAGAAAAGTCCTCTCAATCTGGAGTGGCAACTTGCAGCAGCCTCTCTGCTCAAAGTACAGTTGAAATTACAGTCCTGAATAAGGGGTAGGAGCAGTGTGATAGGAAAGGAATATATCCAAGAAAGGGATAGAGATAGGGAGGTAGGAAAGGGAGAAAGGCCCCTTCACTGCATACGCAGTGCTGGGCAGCCATAGGACACTGGGATGTATCCCTCAAGGTTGCCCAGCTTGGAAGTCTTCCCAGCTGCTCCTGTTCTGGCATCATGAAGACAGCACCAAGCAGAGAGGTGAGCCTGCAATCCCTCCTATAAAGGCCAAGAGCTGCACACTGGAGGGACAGAGAAGATTTGCAGTAAACCACCTGAGGCCATGCTCATGTAGTGATGGCCATGGATGACCCAGTACAGACCTAGAACATTCCTCAACGTCAGCAGGAGAAAGATTAAATTATCCTGGTGAATAAGTCAAGCCAGGCATGAGAAATGCCAGTCTTCACTCAGTTACATTGCTATAAAATACATCAGTTCAAGTGAAGGAAGTAGCTGTCCCAAGATAACAGAAGCAGATGGTAGTGTGAAAAGTGGAGTAATCCTGAAATGTGTCAACCACCCCCACACTTCCACCATAGGAACTGAAACTATAGCTGCCAGCTGACACAAAGCTTCACCAGAAGGGAGAAGAAATGATAATGCTGTGTTCTTGTCATCAATTCATCATTGTTGTGCAGGTGTGCTGGGGAAGCTCTGCAAAACCTGTACCTGTTTTATTCACTCACAGCACAGGCATGCCTTGGAGCTCTGTAAGAAAAAGAATGGTAACCAGAAAAGAAATTGAGATGGGCTTGACAGCTGTGAGGGCAGTGAAGCACTGGCAAGATTGATAAGGTGCTTTCTGGAAGCAGATTTTTTACATTTTTCCCCAGGAATTCATGATACCCAAAGGAATGAACAAATAATATGAGAGAAAGTAAAGGAGCAATATTATCTCTTCAGTGCTTCTCACTGAGTAGTATATTCTCTCTGGTCTTTGAACGTGGAGGATAGCCCATTCCTGGAATGCTATTGGGACTTAATATAAAAGAGAAATCCCTCATGTGCTATAGATATAAACAAAATGTTATAGGATACAAATTGTACAAATCATTCTGTTAATCTCAGAAGAATTCATCCTGCAACTATAAACCAAATCACATCCTCTAAGGAGGAGGAAGGTGCAGGGTAGGGGAATGGCTTTCAGCTGGTCTAAATTTGTTCAGCAGTTTTTATGAATTAGGACTGAACCCTTAGGAGAATGCAGATTTCTGTCTTTAAAAGCACATGTGCAGCAGGGCAAACCTGATTTGAATGAAGTATTGCATTTGAACTCTGTGTGGGTAGACTAAACTAGCTTTCAGAAATCTCACTTGTGCTCATGTGAGGGATATTTTGCGTTATGGGAAAACAGCAACTTATTAATAAACTGCTTATCTTGGGCATCTCTGTTTCCTTCTCATCCCCAGAAGAATGCCTGGAAATAAGCTGCAGGACTAGAAGTGCTGATTCATTGGTGGTGTAAGGTCATGAGTCTCATGGGAGGGACACCAGAAACCTTTGCTCATGGTGGTAGACAGGACTGCACTTGAACTAAACTGCTCATGAGGAGTTTGGTTTGGCCCAGTAGAAGCATACTGCACTGTGGCAGGGAGTAAGGTTGGGAAGACTGCTCACCCTCTCCAAGAAGCAAGGATAGAGTCTGAGACCCAGTTGCAGTATCTGTCACGCAGGATCACAAATGTATATCCCACAGGATCATTTTCCTACTGCTGCAAGTGCAGAGATTTCTAGGGCCCTATTCCTCCCAGTCATCATCCTCCCAGCCTGCATGCAAGTGCCAGAAGCCCCCTGTCTGGATGGCAACATTTCCAAGAATGCTGTTAAAGTGCAATTGCTGCTGGTCCCAAGGACTCACGTTTTTTCAAGCTGCCTCTGGATTGCAATGTTGAGAAGCAGTCTGTAGATTTTGTATCATTTCCAATTTATTTCTATCAGCAACCATACATATTCATATTTAACACAGAGGTCCTGCCATTGAGCTTCTCAAACAAATTTTAAGATCCATTTAGACTGGACTGAGCATGAAGAACAGATATTGAGACGTTATATCTGCATCAGCAGAAGGATTTAAGCTGGTGTGGGAAAAAGGCCTGGACAATGAAATCAAAATTCCTCCACAGCACAGCAAGTTTAGAGGTGTAGTGACTTCTTGTCAGAATCTGTGGGAAATTTAATTTGCATTACAATTATGGTTACTGTAATATAACAGAAACATCATATAAAACCAATTTGTGCAGAGGTTTGGGGTTTTGCTTAATTCTTTTTAAGTTCTTTGATCTTTTAGATTCACAAACTAGCATAAATGAGTGCAGTTCCTTTCTGTTTATGTGTTTATATTTATCTGTCAGTGAAGTAAGGTTTCTCTGGCTTTAGCTGAGTAGTGATTTTTTCCTTTAAAAAGATTCAATTAATCCTTGCCTAAAATTAGTAACATCTCGAAATAAGTTTCTGCTAATTAATAGAAGCTTTCTTGTGAGCTAAGGCAAGCCAGCCCCACTGACCTTGAAAGTATATGAAAGCACAGAAGTAAACGCAAGACTTTCTTGGCCAAAGAAAACATCTTTATTTTTTAATAAGCATGGAGGAAAAGACAGCTTAGTGCAAAAGACTCCATACCTCTGAGCTCTTTTACTGTTTTAGACAGAGCAAATAAGGCCGTGGAAAAGGAGATTTATATTGCACACAGCCCCATTGGCTCACTATTTGGCACCCAAAGCATAGCTCACTATCTAGCACACCCCCTGTGACTCACTGTTTCACCCCCACCCCATGGCTCATTCTCTAGCACCACCCTCTAAGGCTCACTATTTGGCAGCACCCCCATGGCTCATTATTTGGAAGCACCCCCAGTGAATCACTATCTGGCACCCCCCACACCCAAAAAGGTTCACTCTTTGGCAGCACCCCACAGTAGCTCACTATTTGGCAAAACCCCCATGGTTAACTATTTGGCAGCCCCTCCATTGGATCACTATCTGGTATCACTATTTGTTAGAAGCCTTCATGGATCACTTTTTGGCATCTCCCATCTCGCACCTCCCCCTTAAATCACTTTTAGTGATCTCCCCATGGCTCACTATTTTGCAGCTCCCATCTGGGATCACTGTTTGGCAGCTCCACTCTGTGACCACTATTTAGCAACATCCCTTATGGCTCACTATTTGGCAGCTCCCCCCCAGGATCACTTTTTGGCAGCTCTCCCCATGTGTCAGTATGTGGCAGATCTCCACTTGGCTCACTTTTTGGCAGCATCAGCTCCTCCCTGGGATCCATAACTTGCATCATCCCCTATGGCTCTCTATTTGGCTTCTCCCCCCATGGCTCACTATTTGGCAGCATCCCCCTGGGATCACTACTTGGCAGCTCCCTCCCATGGCTCACTACTTGTCAGAATCCCCATGGTATCTCTATTTGGCAGCTCCACCCTTAGATCACTTTTTGGCAGCATCTCCCTATGGCTCCCTATTTGGCAGCATGCCTCTTGGGTCACTATTTGGCAGGATCCACCTTGGATCACTATTTGGCAGCATTCCCCTGGCATCACTAGATCTGGAATGGATCACTATTCGGAGGTTCCCCCCTGGCATCACTATATGGCAGCTCCCCCCTAGGACCACTACTTAGCAGCTCCTACCATGACTCACTATTTGGCTGCATTCTCCTGGGATCACTACATACCAAATCAGAAATGGACCACTATATGGCATTTGCCCCACATGGATCACTATTTGACAGAATACCCTACAGCTCACTAATTAGCAATGTCCCCTGTGGCTCGCTATTTGGCAGCACTCACCTAGTATCACTATATGGCTGATCACCCATGGATCACTATTTTGCAGCTTCCCCCAGGAATCACTATTTGGCAGTATCCCCTACAATTCACTGTTTGGCAGCATTGCCCTGGGTTCACTATATGGTAGACCACCTATAGATCACTATTTGGCAGCTCCACGGTGGGATTACTATTTGGCAGCATCCCTCAAGACTCACTATTTAGCAGCTCCAACCGATGGATCACTATTTGGCAGCTACCCCCTAAAATCACTATTTGGCTGATCCCACTCATGGAACACTCTTTGGCAGCTCCCTCGTGGGATCACTGTTTGGCAGCATCCCCCATGGCTCACTGTATGGCAGCGTTCTCCTGGGATAACAATATGGAAGACCAACCATGGATCACTTTTTGGCAGCTCCCCCATGGAATCATTACGTAGCACCATTACCATGGGATCACTATATGGCAGATTACACCCATGGATCACTATTTGGCAGCTCCCATTCATGTTTCACTATTTGGAAGCATTCCTACGGGATCACTATTTGTCAGATCACTTACGGATCACTATTTGGCAGTTCCCCCTTAGGATCAATATTTGGCAGCTCCCATTAATGAAAACACTATATGGCAGCAACCCCCAAGCTCACTATTTGCCAGCATTCCACTGGGATAACTAGACGAAAGATCACCAATGGAGCACTATTTAGCAGCTCCCCGGTGGGATCACTTGATGGCAGCATTCCCCTGGGAATGCTATGTGGCAGATCACCAAAGGCTCACTATATGTCAGCTCCCAGCTATTGATCACTATTTGGCAGCTCACCCCATAGGATCACTATCTGACAGCTCCCAACGAAGGATCACTGGTTGGCAGCTCCCCCCTAGGATGACACTATGGCAGCTCCCATTCAAGGCTCACAATTTGGCAGCTCCCAACTATAGATCACTTTATGGCAGCATTCCCCTGGGAATACTATATGGCAGATCACCCATAGATCACTATTTGGCAGCTCCCACCTATGGATCACTATTTAGCAGCTTCCTCTTACGGTCACTATTTGGCAGATCACAGATGGATCACTATTTGGAAACTCCCATTCATGGCTCACTGTTTAGCAGCATTTCCCTGGGATTACTCTTTGGCAGCTCCCCCCTAAAATCACTTTTTGGCAGCTCCAACACAAGGATCACTATGTGGCAGCTCCCCCCTGGGATCACTATTTAGCTGCACTACTAAGGGATTATTTGAGAGAAACCGAATGGCTCACTATTTGGCATCACCCCCCATGGCCTACTTTTTGAGTATTTGGCAGCTCCCTCATTGGATCAGGATTTGGTAGCATCTCCTGTAGCTAAGTATCTGGTATCCAAACAAATGGATCACTATTTGGCATCCATTTAATATGACTCACTAACAAATGGCTCACTATTTGGCAGCTCCTGTCCTGGCTCAATATTTGGCATCACTCAACATTGATCATCACCCCCATCACTCAATATTTGGCAGGGTCTTCCCCTCCCATAACTCACTATTTGGCACCCCACCCTTTGGGTCACCATTGCTCCCCCCATGGCTCACTATATTCCATCTCCCCCATCCTTAGGTCACAATCTGTCAGCACCCTCCGTGGATCCAGGACCTCTCCTGAAGTCAGGGGTAAAATTCCCATTTACTTAAACAGAAGATGGTTATACCAGAGCAGGGCAGATCTGAAAGTCCCATTTTGATTTTACTCTTGCCATTTTAGTTTCTTTTCATTCCAGGAGGAAACTCAGGGAATTTACAAATGCAGGCAGTTTAATATCCTGTGCATGGTTATATTAGGAAGACTGCCTTCCTTTTCTGCCCATCTCATATTATTTATTGCAAAAGAAGTAGACTGTCTTTGCAGAAACAAATTCTCCCCTGTTTTTTAGATGAACATAAAGCAAAACCCCCACAAAGCCCTGTTTTACCTTAGGGTGATGCCTGTGCTAGACAAGGCACCAGGGTGGAGCTCAAAGTTTCTTTGCTCAACTTCTCCACTAGGGCCCATGAATGTCAGTCTGTAAGAAAGCCATTTTACAAGACAGTCAAAGATACTGATTAAAGATAACATCCAAGATTTTAAAAAAAGAAGGATTATGGGTTGTTAACAGCTGCTTTTACTTTAAGCAGACTGAGAATGCAATCAAGAGCCTCCAAAAATTCAGAGATTTGTATAAAATGGTCTGAAAGCATAATAAAACCTTACAAAAACATAATAAAATACCTTTACATTATTAAAAAAATCTTAAAAGCATAATAAAAATATTAAACTATTGTCATCTTGTAATCAAAACTTCAACATAAGGAAGAGCATACAGTAGAGTCCAACTTTATTTCTTTTGTGTCAATGGCCTTGAAGCACATTTAGACAGCTGCCCTGATGCTGCAACCCATTCTTGCTATACCCCCAGGTTAATTCAGAGAATATCCAGTAATTCATCTCCCTTAAGTCTTTAAAGAGATGTTTTATAGCCACTCAGGTGGCTTGCCTGGCACCTAGATGCTACTGCTGAGGTAAATTAACCCTTTATGCCTAGCAAATAACTTCCATGCAAGTAACTTACAGCTTCCATGGCCTTTGGTGAAGTGTGAAGCAGCTCAGCATTACTTTAGAGAAACAGCAAAACTGCCTCATACCACACATTTGCTTTGATTTGGAGATCAGTTCTCCTGCCAGAAGGAACCTGGAACATGAAGATTCAGCAAATTTGCACATTGGACGAGAATAAGAAAGGTCTTACTGGGTTAACTGTGTCCTTCTCATGGAGTCATGTTGGCATCCAGAAGAGCTGTTGTGCACCCACGTTTGGTTTAATGTCTCTTCACAAAAAAATAAGTGGCAAGCTACTTGTTGATGCTCTCATGCTGTTTGAGCTAGGTTTTCTTTTGGGTTGTGTGGATGTGATGTTGAGAGTACAAGCTTCACATTGCACAGGTCCTCACTGCATAAGGAGAAGAGCAAGGGCATCCTGGCCAGGCTTTTGGCAAGAGTCACCATTCCCTTAATGACACACTGGACTGGAAAGTGCCTACTTAAAGAACAAATTAGCAATATTGGGAAACAACTAGAATCACAGAATCACCTGGGTTGGAAGGGACCTCTGAGATCATCAAATCCAACCCTTAATCCACTACTGCTCTGGTTACTAAACCATGGCACTGAGTGCCACATCAGTCTCTTCTTAAAAACCTCCAGGGTTGGAGAATCCACCACCTCCCTTGGCAGCCCATTCCAATGCCTGATCACCCTTTCTGTAAAGAATTTCTTCCTAATATCTGACCTAAACCTCCCCTGGCAGAGTTTAAGTCCATGCCCTCTTGTCCTACTGATGGCTGCCTGGGAGAAGAGACCGACACCCCCTGGCTACCCCCTCCTTTCAGGGAGTTGTAGAGAGTGATGAGGTCTCCCCTGAGCCTCCTCTTCTCCAGCCTCAACACCCCCAGCTCCCTCAGCCCTTCCTCACAGGACTTGTGCTGGATCCCTTCACAGCCTCCTTGTTCTTCTCTAGACCTGCTCCAGCACCTCAATCTCCTTCCTGAACTGAGGGGCCCAGAACTGGACACAGGACTCGAGGTGTGGCCTCACTAGCGCTGAGTACAGGGGCAGAATCACTTCCTTGGACCTGTTGGCCACGCTGTTCCTGATACAGGCCAGGATGCCATTGGCCTTCTTGGCCACCTGGGCACACTGTTGGCTCATGTTCAGCTTCCTGTCAATCCAGACTCCCAGGTCCCTTTCTGCCTGGCTGCTCTCAGCCACTCTGTGCCCAGCCTGGAGCTCCCCATGGGGTTGTTGTGGCCAAAGTGCAGGACCTGGCACTTGGCCTTGTTGAACCTCATCCCGTTGGAATCAGCCCAACTCTCCAGTCTGTCCAGGTCCCTCTGCAGAGCCCTCCTGCCTTCCAGCTGATCCAGACTTCCCCCCAGCTTAGTGTCATCTGCAGATTTGCTAATGGTGGACTCAATCCCCTCATCTAAATCATCGATGAAGATATTAAACAGAACTGGGCCCAGCACTGATCCCTGGGGGACACCACTGGTGAGCGGCCGCCAATTGGATCAGCATCGTTCAGCACCACTCTCTGTACCCGGCCCTCCAGCCAGTTCCTAACCCAGCACAAAGTGGTCCTGGCTGAGTCCTGGGCTGACAGCTTTTTCAGGAGAACGCTATGGGAGACAGAGTCAAAGGCCTTGCTGAAGTCCGGGTCACCTGCTCATGGAAAAAGATCAGGTTGGTCAGACAGGACCTGCCCTTCCTAACCCCGTGCTGGCTGGGTCTTATCCCTTGTCCATCCTGTAGGTGCTGTGTGATTGCACCAGGATGGTCTGCTCCACAACCTTGCCAGGCACTGAGGTCAGGATGACAGACCTGGAGTTTCCTGGGTCTCCTGCCCCTTTTTGTGGATTGCTGTGAGATTCCCCAACTTCCAATCATCTGGGACCTCCACAGCGAGCCATGACTATTGGTAAATAATGGAGAGTGACTTGGCAAGCTCTTCCGCCTGCTCCCTCATCACCCTGGGGTGGATTCCATCTGGTTCCATAGACTTGTGAGGATCCAAGTGTCTCTGCAGGTCACTAACAGTTCCCTCCTGGATTAAAGGGGTGCAGTTCAGCTTCTTACTTCTCTCTACAAGCTCCAGAAGCCAGCTGTCCTCAGGACAACCTGTTGCACCGTTGAAAACTGCTGTAAAGAAAGTGTTAAATACCTCAGCCCTTTCCTTATCTTTGGTAACTATGTTTCCTCCTACATCCTACAAAGAATGGAGGTTTTCCTTGCCCCTCCTTTTGCTATTGATGTATCTGTAGGACTTTTTGTTATCCTTAACAGAAGTGGCAAGATTAAATTCAAACTGTGCTTTGTCTCTCTAATTTTCTTTCTACATGACCTAACTATATTCCTAAACTCTTCCTGAGTAGCCAGCCCTTTTTTCCATAGTTTGTAACCTCTACTTTTCACTTTAATTTCCTCCAAAATCTCCCTCTTCAGCCAGACTGGTCATCTTCCCTTCCAGCTTTGCTTTTGGCACACAGGGACAGTCTGCTCCTGTGCATTCAAGACTTGACCCTCGAAGTATGCCCACCCCTCCTGGACCCCTTTGTTTCCAAGCGTTGTTTCCCAGGGTACACTCTGAATCAGTCTTCTGAATAGGCCAAAATCTGCCCTCTGGAAGTCCAGCATAGAGATTTTATTGCTGGCCCTCCTTTCAACCCTGAATATTGAAAACTATTATCTCGTGGTCACTGACAGTCTCTGGCCACTACATCTCCCACGCACCCCTCTCTGTGAACAGAAGGTCTAGCAGGGACCCATCCCTGGTAGGCTCATTTACCCTGTGGAGCAGGGAATTACCCTCTGTACACTCTAGGAATCTCCTAGACTGCCTCTTCTCTGCTGTGTGGAGTTCCCAGCAGACATCTGGCAGGTTAAAGTCACCCATGAGAACGAGGACTTGTGATTTTGTGACATCTGCCAGCTGCTTGTAGAACAGTTCATCACTTTCATTATCTTGGTTGGGCAGTCTGTAACAGACTCCCACCAGGATATCAGCCTTGTTTGCCTTCCCCCTGATTTTGATCCACAGGCACTCAACCCTATTGTTACTGACCTCGAGTTCTAGAGATTCAAGACTCTAACATAATAGAGCCACTCCTCCACCTCTCCTACCTTGTCTGTCCCTTCTGAAGAGCCTGTGTCCATCCATGGCAGCACTCCAGTCATGCGAACCATCCCACCACGTTTCTGTGATGGTGACTACATCAAAGCTTTCCTGCTGCATGACAGCTTCCAGTTCATCTTGTTTGTTACCCATACTGCATGCATTAGTGTACATGCACCACAGCTGGGCTGCTGATTTTATTTTTAACTCGGGCTTTCCACCCTTAGGCTCATCTCTGGAAAGCCTGGTTTCAATCCTTTCCCACTTCAAACCTAGTTTAAAGCCCTCCTGATCAGCCCCACCAACTTACAGGCTATAGTCCCTTTGCCCCACCTAGACAGATGAAGCCCATCTGAACTGGGGAGACCAGATACCATGGAATCTGCCACATGGTCAAAAAACCTAAAATTCTTCCAGTGGCACCAATTCTTTAGCCACCTCCTCAGATGTGTTTTCCTAGTCCTTTCCTTGTTCATCTCTGCTACTGCTGGACCTGAGGCAAACACCGCTCGTGCTCCTGTCCCATTGAGTAATCGCCCCGGCACCTTGAAATCCTTTTGAATTGCCCTGGTACTTCTTCCATTAATGTCATCGCTGCCAGCCTGGACTACCAGAGGGCCAAATTATGTCAGGGAGTCTCCTACTGATATCCCTCACCCAGACCCTGGGAAGGCACACCTCCCTGTGGGATGGGTCCAGGTGGCATATAGGGCCTTCTGTTCCCCTCACAAGGGAGACACCAACTACACCTACCCTTCTTTTTTTCTTCAGAGCTGTAGTTGTAACCCATCTGTTAGATGGGGTGTAAGCAGGAGACCCTCCAGACAGATCTCCCTCCTGACTGTCCTCTACCCAATTCCCTGGGTCCAGGGCCCCAGACCTGTTCTTTAAGGGCACCTGGGGTGGTGATGGGAGTCGGGAGGGGATTATTTTACCTCTACAGTCAGGCACCTGTTTACACTCACCCCCACCTACTTGGTTTGCTGGCAGGAGGGGCAGGGCTTCACTATCTCCTGCTCTACTTCTTTTGGGGGCAAAAGGCTGCGACTCCACCACTCAATTTCACTTTCCCTAATGCTTCTCAGCCTCTCCACCTCTTCCTTGAAATCTGTCACCAGGCACAGCAAATCATTCACCTGCTTGCAACATACACAGATGCTATTCCCCCTGTCCTCTGGTACTAAAGCCAGGCTCTAGCACCCTACACAGACAAAGAGCTCACACAGCTGTGTGCATCTTGGCATCCTTTTCGGGGGGTTCCACCTGTGTTGACTACACACCTTGCAGCAACAGCAGCAATGGTTTTCACTTTTTTGGAAACCATTGCTGACTTTATAGGAGTTGCAGAAAAAAAAAAAACAAAAAAACCCCAAGAACCCAAAAACACACAGCACAATGTTATAAACTGGGTCCTAAAAATTGACCAGGACACGCCAATTAAAAACCAATTAGAATTTATTAGCAAGCGACAGCAAGTAAACAGCGCTGGGCGCTTGGGGGTCTCCGCTCTACCAAGATCGTGTGCCACGGACTTCGGCTCCTTCCATTTTATGGTCCCTCGTATCCTGGTGCCACGTGCGGTTCTGCGCATGTGCGCGTTGTTGCTAAGGGTCCGGGTTCTTCTTTATCACCCTATAGATGGGTTTCTTGAGAAGTGGCTACACATTCCTAGTCACGTAGCACTTTATTTTCCTGGGTACGTTTTGCGGTTTGATTTATAAAGTATAAACATAAATTTTTCACTACTTCTATCTTACCTATATTAGTAAAATTACAAAGGAATATACCTTGCAAAAAATATATATATAATTCATAACAGAAATATGCAGGTCCAAGGAAGTGATTCTGCCCCTGTACCCAGTGCTGGTGAGGCCACACCTCGAGTACTGTGTCCAGTTCTGGGCCCCTCAGTTTAGGAAGAATATCGAGGTCCTGGAGCAGGTCCAAAGGAGGGCAACTAGGCTGGTGAAGGGACTCCAGCACAGATCCTATGAGGAGAGGCTGAGGGAGCTGGGGCTGTTCAGCCTGGAGAAGAGGAGGCTCAGAGGAGACCTCATCACTCTCTACAACTCCCTGAAAGGAGGGGGTAGCCAGGGGGGGGTTGGTCTCTTCTCCCAGGCAACTCTCAGCAAGACAAGAGGGCACGGTCTCAAGTTGTGCCAGGGGAGGATTAGGTTGGACATTAGAAAGAATTTCTTTACTGAGAGGGTGATCAAGCATTGGAATGGACTGCCCCGGGAAGTGGTGGATTCTCCATCCCTGGAGATATTTAAAAAGAGACTGGATGTGGCACTCAGTGCCATGGTCTGGTAACTGCAGCGGTAGTGGATCAAGGGTTGGACTTGATGATCTCTGAGGTCCCTTCCAACCCAGCCAATTCTATGATTCTATGACCTTGCTTAAGGTTTAAATGAACAAACATTATATACAATTCATAACAACAAGACCAACCCTCCCCTGAGAGCTGGGAGGTGCCGTGCTGTGCTCCGCCTCTCCCGCTTCTCCTGCCCCAGCCAGCAGCCGCACCAACGGCTCTGGCACGTGGCTGTTTCCCCGCCCTCCTCCAAGACATTTAAATTCTGCCTGGCCACGCCCCCCGCCGCGCCTGATTGGCTGAGCCAGCGAGCTTCCGGCTTCCTTCTCGCGGTTCTGGGGCTCCGTGCGGAGGCAGCATCCTGATCCAGGGAGTGACCCTGGGATCGCTGCGGTTTTTTGCTCTCAACTCCTCTGCTGGTCACCAAACCAACTTTATCTGCTTGTCCCACATCTCACACAGCTGGGGTGACTGTGTGTCCCCTTTTAGTCTTTATCAGTGCTCTCTTAAGGAGACAAAACACACGTTCCTTACTCGGAGCTATCTGTGGCCAAGACAGACCTTGGAACTTTCAAGTCATTCCAGTACAAAAAACAACTTCTGAAGAATGGCATTCACTCTAAAATAATTTTTGTGTGTGTGTGTATTTAGAAAATGAAGTGGAACGCTTCCTTTCAAACTAGAAAAATATGCATTTGCCATCTGAGAATACACGCTACAATATTCAATTTGTTTAGGGTTTTTTTACGTCTTTTTGTAGGGGGAGTCACTGGGGACTCCAAACATGTTGGTCAAACTCTTCTGTAGGTCTGTGCTCCCCATATTTTTTTCCACCCTTACAGTATCAACATCTAAAACCAACACATGTGACTTTGCAAAGGAGGAATATTCTTACTTAAAATAGATTTCTGCACATTATTTCTTTTTTTTTTTAATTTTTTTTAGCTTCTTTTTTATATAGATGTCTGACAGGACTGCAAAGTACTGCCTGTTTAAAACTTATTTGCTGTTATGCAAACAGTTGGGAGTTTGCCTCAGGCTTAATTTAGACTATTCAACCCCAGAGAATCTAGGACCCTAAATTTAGGTGGCTTTTTTGGTGGTTTTTTTAAGGTTTGTTTGTTTGTGGTTTTTTGTTTGGTTTGGTTTGGATTTTGTTGTTGGGTTGGTTTTTTTTTGGTGGGGGTAGGGGGTCCCTGAGGAACTAGCTCCACAAATACTATAGCAACTGTGTGCTAAGATGTGTGCAACAGTTTCAGAAGTTCATTTGTGTGCCAGATTTTGGATATCTCTCCGTGGTCTCAAGCTGTTGCGTGGACACTCAACAGGTTGTTGCAGTCAGGGTAGGGCAGCACTAAGCTCACAGTGAAATTGTAGATAGCAAAATCCTTTGGATTTAGTTACAAAATGGAAGAAACATTGAATATTTTAAAAAATAATTATTAAAATAATTAAACATTAAATAATTACTTGGATAACTCTGACAGTGAATGCTTTAAGCCGTGGTCTTCAGCTTCAGCATTTCTGCTCTCAAAGTACTTCCAAGATCCTGTATCAGCAGCAGTGATCATCTATCACTGCCAACTCTCCAACAATTAAAAATCTCTTGCCACAATTTTCAGCTCTCTTTTCTTTTTTTACTTCTGATGTGGATTAAGGTCTGCAGCCACAACTCTGATGGTTTGAAGACATTTGATCCTATAGTATTTATCCATTATTGGCTTTGTTTACCCAAGGGAAAATTAAGTGCAGTGCCTCAGAACAGTTGGATCTGTAATACACTGATGCCTTTGGTGATCTCTGGCAGATGTTAGTCTTAGGGAAAAAATTCAAAAGCTTTGTCACTAACTTGAGAAGACAGTTTTGAAAGCTGCCTGCCTTTGCAGGTGCAGATATAATTATTCATCAGGAAAAGTAACCATAGGTGAGAATATTTCTGATGAAACAACATATCAATGTGATTTCACTTAACAAAAAATCGTTTTCGATATCAAAAATATGTCTGTCGTTAGCCTCATCCTCATCCTCCTTGGGTCATCCAGTGACACACACACCTAGGAATAAGCAAGTTGCTTGCTTTGCAGAATGCACTTGTTTGAAGACAACCACAGGGAATCTCTGACCTGTCAGATGTAGAAATCACAGTTTTCTTTAGCTAGGAGTAGAACACATGTACCCCAACACCCAGTTTCCCAATATCAGTGTTCATGCTTGCTTTAGGAACTGCTGGGAAACAAGAGTACTCTATTTTATCAGGTTTGGTTTATGTCTTAAAAATACACACAATAAATTTCTGGTGTACTTTTAAGCCTTATTCAGGTACAAGGGTGTGTCAAATATATATTAGCAATGTAAGTAAGTAATTTTTCCTTCTTGCAATACTTTTTCAGGAGTAGGGAAGTGTTTTCTACCATTACTATTTAATCTGAATATAAAAAACTGAAGAGATACCTGTTGGGAACCCAAAGCCCCTCAGGACTATGTCTAACACTCAGCCCTGCCACAGGAATGAACTAGAAGCCTCATGTTGCTAACTTCTGGTAGACACTGGGCTTCCATTGAATTTCTAATCTCCTCAACATTCTGCAGTTTAAAGTCCAGGAGAATCTAAATCCACATCACCCTAGGGGAGTCTGGCAGTGTCTGTGGCAAGCTCTTTTAGGTTGATTCATGGAATAATACAAAACATCGACCCCACGAAGCTGTTCTCATGTACTCGGTGAGGTGGCAACATGATATATTAATGCCTTGAATCTTTACAGCAGAAGAGCAGAATAAGCATAAAGGGCACATTAAAATATAAAGGCTTGACCTAGTCACATTTAACATGGGAGAGCTGTTTTCTGGTATTAAGTTATGTGATCAAAATCCTATTAAGAAGATTGAGGTGATTTACACAGAGCTGAGCAAAAGATCCCCAGAAATGCTATTATGGAATATTTGCTTTCAAAGATGCAGGAAAGACTAAAGGACCAAACCTGTTGTTCTTATGCTGAATATCACATGTGTTACATGAGCAGTCTCTCTGAATTTGAAACAGGACTTTAGGCAAAGAATGTCTGTTAATGGAGGAAGAGATCTTTTTGAGGTTTTTTGCTGACATTCTAAAAATTTTGTAGCTACTTATAGGAAAGGCTATGAAAAAATCTACAGAGTAAGAAACTCCATGAGAAAATGAGATCAGAGCCTGACTGCTTTCATCAAAAATATATCAGGAATAGGAAGCCCATCTTTTAAGAATGATATATGTAAGACTTGAGGCAAGGATAATAAAAAAATTCCCATTTTTAAGGAGAGAATCTAATGTGGGTATTAGAATACAGATCTGTATCTGAAATAAATTCATATATCTTCTCTGAAATTGGCTGAAAGCCAATAGCTTGGTATGGACAAAAATGGCTGGAGTAAGAAAACAAGGATGGCAAAAAGCCTGATTGTTTGTATGCATACTTAAAATTCTCAGTACTGCCTAGTTACTATGTATCAACAGCTATTTTAAAGAAAATTCAGTTTTGCTCCCAAATATACAACTCAGATGAGGCTTAGCTGGCCAAGAAGGCACTTGATGGCATTTCTTCTGTACCAAGGATTGTAATTGCTTTCACATATGGCAAATGCAATTATGTATCTCACCAGTAGGGTGGATTATAAATGTGACCCATGAACAATGACTTTCTATTTCAATAGATAGCAGCTGGGTATCTGTAAGGAATGTTACAGGAGATTGTGGCCTAAGTTTAAAAAAAAAAAAAAAAAAAAAAAAAAGGCCAGTCAGGTAAAGGGGAAAATATAAGTTTCTGAGTTCCTGATCCTGAGAAAAGAAAGATCTGGCTTTAAAGTAGCTGCTGAGCTCGCTGTACTCAGCCCTGTTCAAATAAGCAAGAATGATTGATTTAAGACAGTATGCAAAAATTCCCTCTCTCAGTAAGGGTACAGTTACTATTGAAACATGTGTGCCTTGTTTTATACAATCTCCATGAAAGAAAGGCGCAAAATGCTCATTTGGGCTAAAATTGTTTCATAGATTATGGAATTTACTGTGTCTTATTTATAAAAGTAGCTACCATCACAGATGTGAACTGTACAAACAGACAGAACTGATTGATTACTCCATAGATAAACTCATTTCACACATAATCAAGAAAAATTAACATTTGAAATATGGGAATAAGTACAGAACCAACTCAGTTTCAAGCATCATAATGAAGTTGTTCTAGACATCTAAGAAGTGCAATTAAAAGTGTGTCCCAAATAAACAGGAAAATGGTTTGTTATGAACACGTGATTTTATTCTTAGCTTTTTTATTTGTAATCTGCTATCAAACAGATCATCCTTACTAGATTACCCGAGATACTATAGCTGCCCTGCTAAATATCAACCCTGTCAAATGAAGTTCAGTATGTGAGCACTACAAGAAGCACAGTTTGCTGGTCTCTGTTTTTCCAATAGGGTTCACAGAATAATATAGTTTTCTGTGTCATAAATGCTGGCAAAAAGGGACTGTTGAACTTATGTACAGTAACATCTGGTTTGAAGCATGATCTAAGATTCAACTGATGTTAGAAAGAAGGTAGAAAGGTTTTAAACCTTTCCCTTAAAATGCAGGACTAGAATTCTGACTCTGATGAAGTAATGAGGAATTTTAGCCATAAACCTCCAACTTCTGTGAATTAAGATTTTCTAGAACAGCCTCCATGTAAGGCTTTACTGACTAATAGGCATTTACAAGGCATTAACGTCAAGATGTGCTAGAAGAAACCAGAACATATCTGTGGTTTACCTCCTCTGCAAATCTACAGTGGGAGTCCAACCCAGACTTGGAGTTATTTCCATCCACCTGGGTGAATCAGAATGAGGTCAGAGGGATAACAAAGACAGAAGAGTGGTTTGCAGAAGATCATGCAATGCAGCCAAGTATCCTCTATCCCAATTTGTTACCATAGCTATTTTGTTATTTTGCTCTGCATTTGGGTTTGGCCACAAAACATACTCTTTAAGCTACATCCAGAAGAAGTAGATATTATCTGAAAAAGAGCTAATAAATAATGGTGAGTTTTAGAGTTTTTCTCATGCATTTTATTTTCTTATTCAAGGAGACCTGCTTCATCTGCAGCTGTGGCATGAAAAGAGAAAACAAAATAATCAGCTTTCCCCTCCAAAGTCAATACCTCCCAGAAGCTCCCACAGGCTGCACTGCTCATCACTGATCTTACAGTCACCTAGCTTGGTTTGCCTCCTAGACAAGATTCATATTGTTTGTTGTTTGAAAATTCCAGAAGTGGTGAATGCAGTTTCCTTTCATTATAAGTGATATTTATAAAAGAGTTGCTCTCCTTGGATGCCAGGTGCTAGAACCCTCGTAAAACCTCAAATACAAATTCCACTGTGCCCTTGCCCACACATCTAAAGGGTGAGACTCTCACCCCCAAACTGAGGAGAGCAGGGGGGATTCTTGCTGTGCTGCTACTCAAGGTCCATCCAGCCTCTTAAATGCCAAAAAATAAATTCGACTGTTTTGTTTGGTTGGTTGGTGGTTTTTGTTTTTTTTTTTTAATGTAGGCAAGCATTTAAGAAAAAAGCAATAAACAACTAATTAGGAATCCTTTCCCTGAGCCAGTTTGAGATGTCCTTTTTACTCCAGCTCGGTTCAGTCCCCATCTTTTCCCCTTGCCATTCTTTGAAGGATACCTGGGGAAATGAGCCAGGACAGAAAAACTGTTTCCCATTATCTTCAAATATTTTATGAGTTGAACATCAACAATCAGCTTTAACCACCAAGCAATAGCTTCTCTTCTGAACTGTAACCCATCACATCACCACCTCAGCTGTTTAGCCAGATCCCAACATGGGTCTCAGGGAGGAGAACTGCTGCACCATCCACCTTTCTCTGCCATGGGCTCCTGGAAGGTGCCTTAGAACCTTGTGTGTCAAAGATTGCATTCTCCCCCTCTTCCCCAGCTGCTATCTGCATGCACATCCTTTTTCAGAATCAGAGGTCTTATTTGGATGAGCCTCAGAATAGATTAGAAAACCAAACTTCACCTAGTCCTGCAGAAGTAAAAATGAGCCAGCATAAGAAAAAAAAATATCTCACAAATATGATATGTTTTTGTTAGTCTGCCAAACACATGCAGAGGAACCCAGCAGCTCCTGGGCAGTGAAGTGATCAGCATGGGATTGTAGTGCTGGTGTAGAGCTGACAGTCCTGGGATTTCCTTGAAGCACAGCCTAGCCCTGTGGTTGGTGAGTTAGGTCAGATGAGTACTGTCCTAATCTCTACTTACCTATCATGTTGAATAAACCATTAATGTTCCCTGCAAGGTCACTGGTTTTAGCTGGTATGCTAAAAAAACATAAAGAGACAGTAATTACAAAAAAGCTAATGTGATAGGTGACCTGGTATACGCATTCCTAAAGGATAAATTGTTATTCAGAACATGTAAAAATACCTTGAGACCTTGGGTCATGTGCACGGAGGAGAGCCACAGGGAAGAAAGAGACTGAGCCCTGGGACAAACTATTGACTACAGGAGCAAGGCTCAGTTATGCAGCCCTATTTTTGCAGGACTGCTTCTGCACATTTTTCTGTGTGGTGGAGATTCTGGCTATTTTGAAAGATCACCTGAAAGCTGTAAGGTTTCCACAGTATATCTGGTGCTAAACCCAGAGCAAAATAAGAGTTCACTCAGTGTGTCCGTAGCTGTGGAACTGAAGAACTTCCTTTTTTCAGGAAAATGGAAGGAAAGGTATTTTAATTATCTATATTTAGTGCTGTAAACACAGATCTGACCAATCCCCCGCCATGAGCAAGGTGAAGAAAGGGATGGCAGAAATATTTGGGTGGGAAAATGTGTGACACCCTGCTCTCCGATGTTTTTTGTGTAATGACTGCATATTGTTTGCTGGACTGTTCTGAGTCTTAAATTATGTTTTATGCTTGTCTTATGGACAAAAAAAATGCCCAAAGCCATTCCTGTGTGTGGTCTGGTTATCAAGAAGTCAATCAGTCACACCTTCATACACCTCCTCTATAAGTCTGTAGAGTATGGAGAGTTATTTTTATACAAAACAACCACATCTCTCTGTATTTTCATCCCAGGCATTGTATTTTCATCCCAGGCAAACCACCATTCCCTGCAGCCCTGCACAAATTGGGCTCTGTGTGTGCTGGAAACTTTGTCATTTACTGGCTTCTGTGAAACCAAGATCCCTGCAATTTTCTATGTGTCTTATTTTCTCTATTTTTCAGCTAATCCCTTTGCTTAAACAGTCACACTGTGTGGAGAGCAATGCCCATGAAGTCTGTCTCTTCTGAAGGGGAAAGTTTTTGGGGTGAGGGCTTACAAGAACTATCTGAAGGAAACACTGCACATAAAAGGTTCACAAAATCCCTGCAAATATTTTCAAGGAAACTTTAGCTCTGTGCTGCAGATATTCTCAAGGGTCTCTTACAAATGACTAAGGAGGTGTTGCCTTCACTGAATTTGTAGACCACTTTCAACTTGAGTCTCTGTCTCAAACACAAGGTGAAAAGTCCTGTGATGTTTGCTACTACCCACATCTAATTTGAACCATTTAGCAAGGCCCCCAGTTCATTGTTTTAAAATCATACATCTTAAAACTGCACAGCTGTTCCCCTCTGATTGCCAGCTAGATAACAGCTATAAAATACAAACCATAAGTCAAATATTTCTGCAGATTTGCTAAGTTATAGCCATCCAAAAATATTCCCTCCGCTGCCCAGTATGCAAACACCCTTTCTACTGTTAGGTTTTATGACTGCCGAGGATGGAAGTTGTAAAGAATGTGATACCATTGTGCTATACCATAAACTGCTATTTCACTAGATTCCCCAATTTCTTTGGGGAAATCCAGCGCAAAAAAGCAATTTATGCGGAAAAACCCCAATTTATTAGAAATACCTTTCTTCTCCAATGCAGTCAAGTACATTACCATAAATATAGTTTAGAAGTATGGTGCTCCCAATACAGACCACCCCTATTACTGCTTGTGGATTGAAGCCTGAGGTTTGCCTGCACAATACTGCTTCTCCTGTTCTAACAGTTCTGCATTAATATGGTGTGAAAAACCTATATATAGAATGCTTTTGTTAAAATCAGATTATACTAATTCTATATGAAGTGCTTTAATGAAAAATGTTTAATGGCTGAAATACTATAAGACTGCAGTTAAGAGTGCAGGTGCAAAAATGATATTCTACACTCCCTGGAGAGCAAACTTGTACATACTGTGAAATATCAATTAAAGTTTATAGTTGCCTGTACCGGTTAAATGTCTTTTTCATGGGAAATTTTCATCTTCTCTTATGAAGCAATCACTCGGGTTAAAATGTGTACTGAATTATGTGGGGCATTTTGAGTTATTAAGGAATAGATTTGTTTTACAAGCAAGCTGTAAGCATTCTTTGCAGTTTTTATGAGGTCATCTACATGACTTTTAAATGGCGCTCTTGGCCAACCCCGATTTTCAGATCAGTTCATTAATTCACACAGCTGTCTTTAAAAACTACAAGAATAATATGTACTGGAGTCTGGAAGAAAGAGGGGGATTTCGAGGCTGTATTTCAATCAAGGGGCCTGTTGACATCATAAACTATGAGAGGACAGCCTGAGCTGTTTCATGAGCAGCAGCAAGCATGCGATTGAAATACAGCCTGCTTAATTGATTTCTTTTAGAATATATGGAGAGCGGATGCAAAATTTCACTTTCCAGCAAGAGTACCTTCCAGAAAGTGTTATCTGGGACATAGGCAACATTCAGTGGTGGCAGAGGTCATGCCAATAAAATTTTATATTCTATGGTATATCCATATATATGGATACATATATGGTAGTCAGCCCAATCGCATGCTTCTGCATCTAAATGGGGAAGACCTGGATTTAACTTCTAACTTTGTCAAACTTCTTGGCTGATTTTGGACTGATTTTTGGACTCAGTGTGCTTCTGTTCTACATTTTAATGTTGTTTTGAACAATACATGTTCTTTTTTCCTTTCTTGCCTTTTTTCTATCTTATCTTGTTAACTTAAAAAGATTTTGTGCCAGGATCTGCCTGCCAGCTGGAGTTTATATCGTAGTTAATGCAACTTGCTGAGACCTCAAGATCCTCCTGCAGAGCAAATAAAATCTTAAATATACTGTTACAGAAAAAAAAAATTCTTTGAAAGCTGTTAAAGAGAATGCAGCCTGGGCCAAAAAAAATTGGATGAAAACTTTTGAACAAGACCATGCTCTCCCTGTTTTCAATGCCTCTCCACAGCCTGAGAGAGTGCAAAAGTGAAAATGTAGGAAATACTTGCAATTAAGCAGGCACATCATGGAAAGGGGACAGTCCTCACAGAACAGCAGTGTGCCCAGGTGGCCAAGAAGGCAAATGGCATCCTGGCCTGTATCAGGAACAGTGTGACCAGCAGGGCCAGGGTGGTGATCTCACTCTTGTACTCAGCCTTGGTGAGGCCTCACCTCGAGTACTGTGTGCAGTTTTGGGCACCACATTACAGGAAGGGCATCAAGGTGCTGGAGAAGGTACAGAGAAGGGGAACCAAGCTGATTAGGGGTCTGCAGAACAGGTCTTATGAGGAGAGGCTGAAGGAGGTGGGGCTGTTCAGCCTGGAGAAGAGGAGGCTGAGGGGAGACCTTATCATTCTCTACAACTACCATCACGGAGGCTCTAGTGAGGAGGTATTTGCCTCTTCTCCCCAGTGACTTGTGATAGACAAGAGGTAATGGGTTCAAGTAGAGCCAGGGGAAGTTTAGATAAGATATTGGGAAAAATTTCTTTACCAAAAGAGTGATGAAGCATTGAAACAGATTGCTCAGGGAGATGGTGGAGTCACCATCTGTGGAACTATTAAAAAAGTGGGTAGATGAGGAGTTTAAGAGATGACTTAGTTGTTAAGGTGGTGTAGGACTACTGGCCAGACTTGATGATTCTATGACAAGCATGATGATCCTATGAACTTCTCTGAGAATGGATGATATAACCTGAAATATCTCAGGTCAGCCAGGGTAATGAATGGTACAGAGAAACCCAAATGCTATCCACGCTCCCACAATACTGGCTTTCCCTGCCCCATGGTCAGAATCATAGAGTTACAGTCAGCAATCCCCTGGTGCATCACAAGGGTGCAAGGAGAGTTCCTGGCAGGAGCAGTGTCAACAGAGGAGTGTATATGAGATGTTGGAAAAGAAATGGTGGAAGCTTGTTACTCATCAGATCTACAGACCTGGAGAAAAGAAGGGTTGGACTTGATGATCTCTGAGGTCCCTTCCAACCCAGCCAATTCTATGATTCTATGATTCTAAGCTGAATTAAATAGGGTCTTTCATTTAGAATGTGATGTGGTTCAATACAACTTGAAGGATGTTGTAGCAAGAGATGTAGAGTTACTATCCTAAGCTTCCAGGATATGGCTTAATTAGTCTGAAGAGAAACACTGCAAGAAGATAGCTGGGAATCCATTAGCACATCCTGTAGGGAGGTCACCCTGCACATTAAAAATCTATGGAGAGCCTATACATGACATTGTAACAGTGGAAACCCCAAAGACCAGCTATAGTCTGCTTTCTAACTGGAGGAAAAGGATAAGTGATCAACATTGACTAAAGAAAGGCCAGAGACAAATGCTGGATATGTACAAGAACATGGAAACTGCTCTGCTCCCATTTTTGCCAAAGGTCATAGAATCTCAAGGGCTGGAAAGCCCAGAACACTGTGGTTCTGCTGAACACACTGCTTCAGGATCCCAGAAAAGATGTGAGGTGATGGTTTGCTGCAGGAAGAACTCTCCCCTCCTGCTGCCCATGTGATACCTGGCAAGTTCTGCTACACTTGAATGCCAGCTACCTAGTGAAATTACATTCTTTTAATAATGTCTCCTTCCCTGAAGAATCTTGCTAAGGGATGAAACTTTTTTTTTTTTTGCCTGGTTTTGACTTTCAATGGTCATCTTTATTAATTAATGCTGAGTTCTCTGGTCCTCTCATGTAAGACAATGCAGCTCAGTACCTTTAGTCATATATAATGTTGAAAATATACACAATATATAGGCAGCCAGACCCCTATATTATATTTCAAGCAGTATCTCCCAAACATCTCATTTCCAGTATCCTTTGTTTGCCAGTGAACAGCACTGTGCTGTTTCCCATTTAGGAGACAAGAGGCAAGACTTCAATGCCTATCACCCAGTGTAAACAAAAATTTTGCAAAAGCCTTTTAAGTCCTTATTTACTGTCTGTACATCTACTTTCAAACACTGACCTTTAAAATTGTATCTTTCAGACTCGAGTCCTCACAGGAGCTCATGACAAGTATATGTGTCTAGGTTGCCCTTAAAATATCTTCGGAGGTGTCTGGAAAGAGCCATAGGCTCCAGCCATGCCTCTGGAAAGCTCATTATGGTCCCTGACTCATTCAGGGCAACCAGGCAGGACCTCCACCCTCACACCAAGGGTGAAGAAAGCTGGATGGGACATGGCTGATGATATTCCACATGTTGCACAACCTGTGCCTTGCAAAGGTAAATGGTTTCCCTTTCCACAATAAATCCCTTTTTCAATTTAAACCAGAATTGCTGCCATTCAACACATTGCAAAAAACCCCAAAACAAACAGAAAACACCAAACCAAACAACAAAAAACCCCAAACACTGGGTATGGAGCTTCCTTACTCCTTGACAGTGTTGGCATTTTGTGGAAAAGCAATCACACAGGTCATAAAATATCTTGTGCTGTAGCAGGCCATTTATAACTCTGAAACAGGGAAGGCTGTGACAGCACATGGGCATCCCCAGACATCATTTGGAAAGCCTAACCCTTGCTTCTTGTGCTTCTCATGCCTCTCATATATTTCCTGCTGGGAAAGCAGCCGATATGTGAAAACACAACAGAAATGAAATTAAATTCACTCTTCAAGTCTTTACTTCCATAGCTACTTAAGGCTCCTAAGGCCCCCAGTAATATTGGCTTTGGATAGCAGTATGGTTACTTGCTCTTTGCAGTCTTTGCTATGTTTGGCTGGTAAAGGCCATTAAAAGAAAAGAATAACATGGCTGCCCAGTATTGCTCAGCTTGTCTATGCATTAACTGCTCACATTTAATGATACTTTTACTGTATAACGCCATATGATGTTCAATCTTCTGGTCTGATAGCTGGCTTCTTGGATAGAAAATGTACCTTTCCAAAGTCACCTTCTTGCATGGATCATGATGTTCTTGAATGTTCTGGGGTATTTCACTGAACAGTTTTCTTTGCCTTTAATTCTCGCAAAGGAGAATGCCACATCTAGCACTCGAGAAGATGGCACCATTTCCAGTTTTTGTCATTTTACATTATTTTGTTTTGTTTTTTTTTTTTAGCACCGTTTGTTTCCAGGAACACTTGAAAGTCACCTGCTCCAATTTTCTGCCAGTTCCCTTGCAAAATCAGACTGCTTCAGTTATTCCATTTTCCCCACTGATGTACTTCATTATTAACACCGCGTAAAAAAAACAAGACATGACACAGGAGTTTTGGCAAAGATCCTCAGGGCTTTTCCTCCTTAGGTCATTTCCAGGACATAGTCACATGAGACTAGCAACCATTTCGAATAATTCACCCCTGCTGAGGGCATGAATTGGCTGCAGCAAGTGGTGTGCTTCACAGATGCATTTGCCCCTCTCTCCTACTTAACAGGATTTCAGGCCACATGGTGAAGCAGACAGTCCTTAGCTGTCAGAATTGCTCCTTTGTGACTTCCTCTGCTGCTGCTGCCTAGAAGGGAGCAGGAAAAGCAAACAGCAAGAGTTGGGTTTTTTTCGTTTTTTTTTTTTTTTTGCAACAGTTGTTCCAGTCTGCAGCTGTGTTTAATTAATTACTGGGCTAACAGAGATGGATAGAAAAGCTTTCGAAAGGCACTGAAAAGAGAGCTGTCTGCAAGCTAATTACACTGTTATTATAATCCCTTGGCATTCTGCGGACTTTTCATCCTCTGACTGAATAATAGCATAGGAAAATATCCAGGGATCCCCTATAGTTTTGAATATATAGCATGGAAAAGCAGTAAAGCAAAACAAGATCCAGTTAGGAACAGCTAAAAGACTTTCAGCCTGCTCATGGACAAACCATTAAAGATCAGAGTACACAGAGTATTTTCAGAATGTTTGCCCTTCTTCATCCAAAAAAAATTAAATTTTTGTTTGTGGTTTTTTTGTGTGCTTTAGATAGCTGACATGATTAGTTTTAGTGAAAATAATTAATACTTATCAGAACCAGTTGGGAAAATTCCTTGAACTAAGGAGCAGTGCCAAGAGGAAAAATCAGCCTGAATGTCACGTAGCGTTTTTGGTTACTGGGAAGAAAAATGCATATGTGAATACTGAAATACTAATTCCCCAGAGACGAAAGATTTTTCAAAACCCTAATAGTATGTGGGGGTTTTTGGCCAGAACAAACTTTTATTGTCAAACACCCTAGCTTACATTCAAGAAGTTACACTGGGGAAACACTAAGTACCTGGTGAATTGGGAAACCCGTAATAACAACAGGATAAGTTGGGTGGTTCTTCCATAAAACACTCTAAACCAGTTTTCTTTTTCTTTGTATGCAGAACTCCACACTGTAAGTTGCTTGTGCAGGAGAAAAAACACACGAATTACACTGGGAAAACTAAAGAATAAAACTGAAAAGGCTCTTCCAATCTGTACCTCCCAAAGTGTTTTTTTAAAAATATGTTTATCTCCACATAAGCCTCAGTGAGCTTTCAGCACATACATCAGTCCTCAATGGAGCAATGGATTATAAACACACAATACCCTAAAAGGCAAACAAGTCCTGCAGACATATAGGAAAATAAAGAGCATGTGTGCAAGGTGAGTGAAATCAGTGCCAGTCAGTGTCTGATGATACCAGCCAGAGCCTCTTCTACTAAAGGTCTGATTGCTGAGTCTGATTACTGATTGCTGAGTTTCCATCCAGCCAAAGAAATGTGATAGGAAGTGTTGTCTCATTAACATCAAGCTATATCTCAGTTTAAGCACCATGATTTTTAACCTTGCTACACACAAAACATTAGCTCAATATGTTCTCCAGAGCATGACAGGTCTAAATATTAATGGGAGCACTAGTTAATTAGGGCAACCAAGCTGGTGAAGGGTCTGGAGAACAAGCCCTATAAGGAGAGGCTGGGGGAACTGGTAATGTTTAGTTTGGAGAAGAGGAGGCTGAGAGGAGACCTTATTGCTCTCTACAACTACCTGAAAGGAGGGTGTAAGGAGGTGAGTGCTGGCCTCTTCTCTCAAGTGAATCATGACAGGACTAGAAGGAATGGCCTGAAGTTGCACCAGGGGAGGTTTAGACTAGATCTGAGGAAGAGTTTCTTTACCAAAAAAGTAGTTAGGTGTTGGAATGGGCTGCCCCGAGAGGTGGTGGAGTCACTATCCCTGGAGGAATTTAAAAACCATATAGATGAGGTACTTCAGGACATACTCTAGTGGGTGATACAGCTATTGATATATATTTTTTATTTGGGGTGAATGTGGACAGTTGGGTGCAGTGATCTTAGAGGTCTTTTCCAACTGTGCCAGTTCTGTGATTCAGGTGTTAAGATGAGAACAGTAAAATTATTAGAAATAACACCTCAGCTGCTGTGTCCCCAAGCAAGGAAGGTATTCCAGAGTAACAAAACTGAAAAATGACACATCTCTAATGCAGTCACACAATGACAGTTTGAATAGACATGTCCAAAGCACTTGTATTTTCAGCTTCCATGTGGATAGCCCCATTAATATTGCAGACACAGAAAGACTTTCACTAGGGACACATACTTTCAGAGCTGGGTAAGCAGCAGCTACTACTTTGACAATGAGCCAGTTGCAGACACTGAGGGTAGACAGTGGAAAAATATCTCAGTTTTGTGGAATAAGCCTGTGCATGGATGGGCAGAAAGGAGCTGTTAGTGTAATGCACTGACAGCCACTGCAGAGACAGCCTGGAGGTTGTATTTGGCTGCTGAGTGCAGACTTTACTGCAATACTTCAGGGTTCTGCATATCTAGCAAAGACAACATTTTTCTAAGCTAAAGTTATGCCCGACTCTTTCACTTAGGGCATGTTGTTAATAATCTGGCCATAGGAAAGTATCCCAGCACCCAGTGCCAACAGAAAGATCCTTGAAGCAGCTGTTGCAATGCAACAACTTCAAAAAGGAGTTGGTGATTTTCTCATCTCTTGGTAAATGCCATTGGGCAGGAAGATGAACCTGACAGTGAGTATTTCTCTCCCTTTTCTGCCCCCCATCTTTATTGCAAAAAGCACCAGGCTGTGATTTTTGGAGTTTTATAAAGTATTCTAAGGAATTCCTGTTGAAAACTGAAGCCCTGGAGACATAGCTCCATACCACTAAAATTATTTGTGCTCCCAATATGGCTCCATGATGTCCTCTAAAGGTGACTTACAATTGCCTTTTGAATTACCCAGCAGAGGTATCCCATCTGCCTGGACTGGGACATGGACTTCCAGAGCTGCTTTCCATCTCTATAACAGAAAAGTCAAAAGAAATAACATTCCCTTCCCACACCCAAAAACCCCAAAGCTGAGGGGAAAATAAGCAATGATAAAAATCAAACAAAATAGAGAATGGATTGAGAAAGGAGACTATGGCAGACCAGCATCTCTCTATAGTCATAAATGAACAGTGTCTGGTGATGCCGTAAAGATACGGAAAGATGTGGAATATGTGGGGTTTACTGTATTTTCTGCTGCTTTGCCTAGGTAGCTTCCTATTCCAGTGGAATAGCTCTGTACTGGAGACATTTCTCCCTGGAAAACTCTGTTCCAGTTCTTCCATGTCTCTGGCTTGTGAACAAGATAAAGGGGAATCAGGAGGTAAGACAAGTTCTCTCTCCTACCAGGCCTGGAGATAAGTCCTCCAAAAGATAAACCACGGAGCTACTGCTGAAATGGATGATGCAGCAACTATAAAAGCACAAAATGTGTTTCCCCTAAAAGCTCCTCCAGTAATCACACATGATATTTATTAATGAGCTGTATATAATACAGTAAGGCTTTGTTGGTTTGATACGTAGTGGAGGGATTTTATCTCTTCTATCTACCAGGCATAGTTCAGGGATCACTTTGCTTTCCACTACTGATTGCACAGCACTTCTGGGGCAGCAATGGAAGCTACACAGTTGGTATTTGGTCAAACTTTGTAGTATAATTTAGATTTCTTTTAGCAAATAGAAGCCACACTAGGATTAATCAATTAGTGAGTAACTAGCCCACCACAGCTCAATGGTTGCCTTCAGACAGTTCCCATCCTGTATTATACATCCACCATGTGGAGGATCTGCTGTGTGGTGGTGATAATTGCCTTTATACTTAGAAAATGTTATTTTGATGTGTGCAGTTTTATTTAAATTGCTCCGTTCTTGTTGCAGAAAATCATCTGTAGAGACACTGAAAGGTGTTGCAACTATGGTGGTTAAATGCATATTAATTTCAGTTAACTGAAATGATTTTAAGAGCAGTCATCCTATACTTCACATCTTATGTGTAGCAAAGATTTAATGTCAAGAAAGTGCAATTTATTCCAATTAAGTTTTCTTTGGAAAAGAAATTTAGATACTAATGGGACTTCATAGATTATACACACTTCAGGATTTGAATTATAGATTTTCAGCTGGAAGTGAACAATGAAAAATCCTGCAGAGTTATTACCTCATTTTCTCTCCAATTTTTGCCAAAATAAAACTGCTTTTTGGAACTCATCCCCAAGAGCTCTGTCTAATCTGATTTTAAGTGACTCATATGATAAGACTTCTGGCATTCCCCTTCAGAGTACATTCCCAAATCTAACCAATGAGTTAATATATTTTCCCTGCTATTTGAATGAAATTTTCTGCCTGTAAATATTTTCTTTGGACTTCAGCTCAAGATTTATATGTATTATGGTATTGAAAAATAAAAAAATATATCCTAATAATAATTGTTAGGCTATTGAAGTAGCTGTGTCCTCCTTTCAAAGAAATCTCATCCAAATGTCAGATGTACCCTGATGGACAATGGCACCCTTGTGGCATGAAGTCTGGCAAGGTGCTGGGTGTCCTCTCAAAGATGAGGGCTTGAGGGTGAAATGAGGAACAAGTGAGAGGTTTCTCTAACCCTGTGAAATGAATCTGATAGGCTGTGCAAGATCTCTTTATCTTCTAACTCCTTCTCATTTCCCCTCCCGTGCAAGGTCAGGCACTCGGAGGAGCAATTTATAAACTCACAGCTCATATTCTGGTTGCAGTTCCAGAACTGACACAAAATTAAATCAGTCTTGAGTGCAGAAGGATTCAGAAATTACCTTCTCAGTCTACTGAGCCCTTCAAGACTTCTAATAAATCTTCCAGGGGCAGCATTCCAGTGCTGGTTGCCTATCTTCCTTGCCTTACAAAAAGACCTTGAAATGGAAACAGAAGGGTTTTCTTTGAAGTCATATTTCATAGAAGAAAAAGACATGCACAGAAGCAGCTGATTTAAGTAAGTGATTTCCCCCTCTTGTTCAAAGTCTTTTCTGAAAAGTTTTAAACGAGACTTTTTGCTTAATCCCTAGAACTCCTAATTGCTGGGGCCACACCACATGTAATAGCAGGAGCTGATTTCAACAGCCTCCCTTTAGAAAAAAAAAAAAAAAGACAAAACCCTTTGAAAAATAGGCTGGCTAGCAGAAACATGGTTAGGCTTCATCTAATTGCATTCCTCCTGTGAAAATTATAGCAGTCCTCCCTAAAAATATTAAACTTCAGCAAATATATTCACTTCAGTTTAGAATTGGCCCTGAGTGTGGATGAAATATATCCCTGTGTAATGATTAAACTGAACAAGCCACAATTATCTCTAGTAAGATTCCCTGCACTTTAGTAGAGAAGTGCTGGACTTGAAGTCTTCTCTGCTAAAGCAACCTTTTCACTTATGTTTCATGGAGCACCAGGAACCACAAGGATGGCTCAAGCTGGTTTAGAGCCCATTTTGATCAGGCATGGGTTCCCTGTGTTATTACTGTGCTCTGCTCACCTGGGGTAGAAAAGACTCAGGATGTTGACTTATTCTTCTTTTCCAAGAGCTTATAGAGCTGGGGCACTGGCAGACCCACAGCCCTCATGGTCCCCAAACTGAGTGGCCCAGAATGTTCTCCACACTGCCTGGGGATGATGCTGTCTGGGCATGGGAGCAACCCTCACCAGGAGAAGAGCTGCCTTCTTCTGCTATCCCTGCCCTTGCCTGGGTGACCACTGGGATACAGAAGCTTCTCAAAGCCTCCTGGGAGATCTACCATTTCATAAAAGGCTGCTGTTGCTTCTTGGGTCAGGTTCTCTGTTTTTCAAACCAGCTTAAATACTGGACATACACTGTCCAGTAAATACAATGCCCACTTAAATACAGTGGACAGGGGCACAAGGACTGGCACCTTCCAAACTTTCATCCTGATGCTGATCCAGGCTTTAGCCCAGGGCCCATCTCTATTTTAGGTACAGAGCTCTCTGAAATTGTCTGTGCTCAGCCAGGCTCTGAGGGGAGCTCCTCTGTGAGAGACCCATGAAGATTTCATTTTTTTTAGGCTGCCTAAAGTGTTATTGGAAAATTTTGTAAGGCAGCTCAAGTGAGTGAAAATGATTTGCTTAGGATGAATGTAGCCACCAGTGCATTACTTCACATAATCTAAACAGACTTTCAGGCACACTTCATCTATCATTCCCTGAAAGAGAGTGGCTGAGTTAATGCTCTCTGACAAATATTATGTTTCTCAGGCAGCCCTGGTGCTGTCTTCCACGTTTCCTGACCCACTTTGATTAGATATATAAACAGGAGAGTAAACAGAGTAAAACACAGGTTGGGTTTTGCTGTTGGAAATGCAAGATAAGGGCACCACAAGGGTGCACCAACACCCCAGCGCTCTCTGTGTGAGACCCCAGGCACTCTGGAGAGCGGAGATTCCTTCTCTGTGCTGTAAGATGAGTCACTTGGCTAATACCTATGATTTATAGCAACATTTTTATAGCTCCCTGGGCTCTCTGACGAAAGCAGGAGAGGGCAGGGAGTCACACCTCGTGGTGGTTCTCTGCTAGGTGAGGGGGAAAGAGCAGGGCCAAGACCCAGCGCTGAGGGAGCATCTCTCAGAGGGTGGCTGGAGAGGTCCCAGAGAGCAGCAAGGAAGGCACATGAGGCAGAGGCACCAAAGGGCTCCAAATAGCAGATTTTTAAATGCTGTCACTCCTCTGAATCTCAAATTAGCGTCAGGGCTTGGATTCGGTAACGAAGAGGGGAAGCTCCATCTCCTCCATGTCACCTTGGCTAAAAAGAGATGTGTGACTGGTGACCCCCGTGGTGCTACAACCTGGGTAGTGGGTGGTCAAGTGAGTTAAATTTGCCTTGAAAACACCCCAAGCCTTGAATGCATGTATTAATCAGCTCTGAGTGGGCCTGTAGCCACATCTCTGGGCATGGGTACAAAAAAGTAATCAGAAGAAAACTGGAGCACTTCTTTCCAAACACAAAAACCTCCCACATCCATCAAACTGAGATTTTCCTCTTAAGTCAGTCCTCACTGCTTGCTTTCCCAGAAAGGAGAGCACCAGAGAAACTTGGAAGTCAGCAAACAATGTACAAGACACACATCTTTACTATATTGCTAATCCAAAGGGTTCAGAGGTTAACTGAGGGCTGGCAGGAAGAACAAAACAGAGATTTCTCTCTCTGGTTTCCTTGATACAATCATGCTTGATACCACTGGCTGGAGGACCAAAGGCTTAAGATGGTGCTCTGGGGAGCAGGGCAGTGGTGGTTGAGTTTTTATCTCCAGGGGTCCCAGGCACAGTCACCCATGCTGATGGACAACTTGGGAGCACCCAGAAAAGCCTGCAGCTAGAGCTGGGTCAGCCTGTCATCCCTCACTACAATGTGGTGTGAGTTTTAAAAACATATTTCAAGGGCCAGATCAAGACAGCAGATTAAAAATCTCAATCTAAAATAAAAAATCATGAAGCTGATGGTTAAAAACTTAAAAAATAAGGCCATGGTATATTTAATATACCTATTATTATTATTATTACTGTTATTATTATTATTACTATAAGTTCAGGGCTTGCCTTCTGTTTTTTGGGGCTTTTTCCACAAAACCCTCAACTTTCAGAGTTGAAGTGAATTAAACTTAATGATTATCCCCTTCTGACTTTAAACAAGTGAAAAATTAGGATATTTTCACAATTCTTCAATTTTTAAAAATGCTGATTTTCTTGTGAGCGATTTGTGTTTCATAGGATCATGGGAAGGTTTGGGTTGGAAGAGATCTTAAAGATCCTCTAGTTCCAACCCCCCTGCATGGGCAGGGACACCTCCCACCAGACCAGGTGGCTCAAGGCCCCATCCAACCTGGCCTTGAACACTTCCAGGGAGGGGGCAGCCCCAACTTCCTTGGGCAACCTGTGCCAGTGTATCACCACCCTCAAATTAAAGAATTTCTTCTTAATGTCTAACCTAAAGCTCACCTCCTCAAGTCTGAAACCATTTCCCCTTGTCCTCTCCCTACACACCTGTGTGAAAAGCCCTGCCCCAGCTTTCTTGTAGTCCCCCATCAGATACTGGAAGGTTGCTCTGAGGTCACCTTGGAGCCTCCTCTTCTCCAGGCTGAACAACCCCAACTTCTTTACCCTGGCTTCATAGGAGAGGTGCTCCAGCCCTCTGATCATTTTAGTGGCTCTTGTCTGGACAGGTTCCAGGAGCTCCATGTGCTTCTTATGCTGGGAACTCCAGAACTGGACACAGTTTGACACCATTTGATAAATCAGTGTTTTCTGATGAAAATACTTTCTGTAAAAAAATTTTATAAAATAATCCAATGAGTATGTGCTTGACTTGTATCAACCCATTAAAGCAGTGGCCTCATGAAGATGCCATGAAACAGTTTCTACAAGCCCTCTCAGCATCCTGGGTACTGTACAAATGGAAAGCTGTATTTTTTTTAAGTCTCACTGGAACAGGTTGCCCAGGGAAGTTGTGGATGCCCCATCCCTGGAAGTGTTCAAGGCCAGGTTGGATGGGGCTCAAAGCAACCTGATCTAGTGGGAGGTGTCCCTGCTGATGGCAGGGGGCTTGAAATGAGATGATCTTTAAGGTCTCTTCCCACCCAAACCATTCTATGATTCTGTGATGGTTTTATTTTTTATTTATGAAAAAACCCCAACAAGAACAGAAGAATGGTGATTGCTATCTAAAAGTCTCTTTGAGGCTGATAGTTGGTATAATTAAGCATACAACACATGTATCTTAGTTAATTGAAACCAGATTTTTGTTTCTTTCAGTGAGAAAGGAAGAGTCCATTTCTGCTGTCCTCTCTATCAAGATGGGGAGAAGAGCATCCAGAGCCACTCGTGTTGCCTTACATGGATTGTAGTAGGGGATCTTTAGTTGTATTTGGTAAAAAATGAAGAGAGCAAATTTTTCTAAGGAGAAAAGGTGAAAAATAGTGAACAAAAGGACTACCATTGCTAGGGAATTACAACCAGCCACGGTTGCGATCAACAGCAACAGAATCATGGTGGTTTTATCTCCCTCTAGAGACCCCCACACCACAGCAGTGTGGGTGAGGGGGATGGGCATGGAGAGCTGAGGTTTTGCTTAGTCGGGCACCACCTCAGCAGCCAAAATCTGTGGTTAGGATAAATTTACCTATGAGAGGGTAATTTATGAAGGGTCAGTTCCTGCAGTTAGCAAAGACCTTACAGCATCCCAGGGCTGATGCAGCAGGGGTGGGAGAAGGACTGGCAGTCCTGCCAATGTTCCTGGGCAGTAACTCAGCCCTGCGGGCTGCTGGCTGCTTACCCTGCCCTGCTGTGCCTGCAGAAGGGGTCAATCCTCTCCCCTGGAGCTTTCTGTAACCTTCTGGGGGTGAACACTGACATCTGAAGCTCCCTGGGAGCACAGTGAGGAGTCTCTGTGCTGAGTGTCACTCATCTGTGTCAGGGCCAGGGACCTTTCAGCAGCCTTGAGCCCTGGCCAGGGGCAAAATAGCAGAGAAAGAAATGAAGACAGTTCTCAGTTTGTATGGATAGTTGAATTAATTTAAGAGTTATGAAAAAACAGGCTACTGTTATCTGTCCTTCTGTCCTTCTCAATCAGGACTTGCTTCCCTTTAGCCTATCCATTGTACTGAATATGTCCAAATCATCTCCAAACTCCTAGAAGCTGACTTCAAGCTCTCTGAAGTCTAAATAGATCTTTCCTTTGCTTTCAGTGGTCCACGGTACGGACTTGCTGTCATGGTTGTTATAATGCTGTTGCTTTTATGCAGTTATTAATTAGCAAAAGAGCAAAAATATGTGGAGAGGATGAGGAGTCGCTGGCAGCTTTGAGGACAGCTACACCATCCCTCTGCTACCATGGCTGCAAGCTGTGCTGGAAGTGCTGTGACACTAGAGAAAGGTCATACACAAAACTCTGCAACTCTGAAAGCCTCTCACACAGTGCCATGTGGCTTTGATTTGGGAAAGACCACACACAGCAGCTGTGCCACCTGCTACACATTTCTTGCCAGTCACTGCTTTGCTGTGTTGGTTCTGGTGTAGAGGGTGATCTTGAAAAGTCTTCCTCTGTTTGATAACAGCAGTAATACAAATTCTTCTCCTTATGAACATGCTGAAGGGGTGTTGCAGGAAGACCACATGCCCCTGAACGAGCAAAATCCAAAAGTTTTGTTTCTGCAGCAGGTTAGAAGTTTCCCAGCAGATTAGGGCAACCACTTCGGCCAACACTGCTTTTGGAGTTTATTTTCATCCTGGAATATCTAACCTGTGCTTACAGCATCTCTTGTTTGATTTTCCTGGATGCTGCCCTGTTGAGCACATGCTGTGAGCAGACCCAGTGTCATGGTTTAACACTGGCCCAGCAATTAAACCGAGTAACAGATGCTGTCTATTAATCTCCCTCCCTGATAAAGAAAGGAGAGAGAATAAGGGAGAGAGACTGGTGGGTTGGAAACTAAACTACACAGCTTTAATGAAACAGTAATGATAAATAGGAAAAAATACTAAAAATATATACAAATATACAGGAAAATTGATACCACGTTCCTCTCCCCTTCCCCCCAATAGCTCTCACATCACCACCGAGGCTGCAGGGCAGCCCTGGGAAAGTCCAGGCTGGACTCCTGGAGTCAGCAGCAGTCAGGAGCTGGAGGCAGGAACACACAGATTCAGGATGGCATGGACCAGGACCACAGGCAGGAGAACGGATGGAATCCTCCCAGGATGCTGAAGCAAACAGGGACAGGTGAAGAAGGGGAAGCAGGAAGGGAAGGAAGGGGTTTGACCCTCAAATTTATACTGAGTATGACATGTATGGGATGGAATACTCTGTTTGGTCAATTCTGGCATTTATCTTGTCCAGCCCTCCCCAGAGGAGGGTTCAGGTCTGACCTCTTTATTCCCTCTGGAGGGCAAAATGTTCCTCAGAACTGAGCAGTGTCCTTGGCTCTGCAGACCATCCTCTGGCTGTAACTATAAACAGCAAGTGTTATCAGTCCCAGAAGCAGACACTGACTGAGAAACTTGCTGCTAATTTCAACAAGTACAACTACTTACAAGAGACTTAGCTAAAGCAAAAGTATAAGACAGAAAACCACCTTTATCCTGGCCCAAACCAGGACACCCAGGGATCTCCAGAGGTCCTGCCTGTGGCATTCGTTGTGCTTCCCAGCCTGGGGTCTGTTCCTGCTGGGTGTCTTGCTCGCTGCTGGTGAACACCATGGAAGTGCCCAGGGAAAGCAGCAGTGTCCGAGTGCCACCCTGGGAATAGCTTGTGCTGTGTTACTGCTGGCAAAAATGGAGCAAACCTCCCAGCTGCCCACAGAGGGAGCCCGACGAGCTGAAATTATGGATACCAGGGCCTTAATATAAAGTGGATGCCACTAATGCCAACACTAATGCTGCCATAACCAGGATCACTTTATCTTGCAGATAGAAACTGATTTTGCTGATAAAAACTAAGAAAGAAGAGCTGTGCTATCACATAGGTACTGGCACTGAAGAGA
Source organism: Heliangelus exortis (assembly GCF_036169615.1). Classification (NCBI taxonomy): domain Eukaryota; kingdom Metazoa; phylum Chordata; class Aves; order Apodiformes; family Trochilidae; genus Heliangelus; species Heliangelus exortis. The sequence goes on from NC_092423.1 coordinate 118,877,628, forward strand.
AACTTGCTGTTATTTTGAGCAGCAAGAGGCCATAAACTCTTCTCATGCTCTGAGAGAGGGACAGGTTTGGTACTCCTTCATCTAAGGATGTGCTCTGTGTGTGTTTAACACAGGGAAAAACACCACTGGTGGTTCTCCTCAGGATGTGTTCAGGCATCTCACATATGTCCTGAAAACTGGCATAATTTGCTGGAAGATTTGCATGAATCTCTCAGGAATTTCCAAAGTTTCTCTGAGGCTGGGAATGCCATACCTGAACTAAGGTGCAACACCCCACCTCAGGCAGGTGGCAGGATTGTCACCCGCAGCCAGCAGGCACTTCAAGCATTTCTAAACTCCAAGGAAAAGTGAAGGCTGAATGTGGAGGGAAAGTAGGGAAGACTCACTGCAAAAAAGCCCCATATAAGTGAGCCAGAAATGCAGTGTCTGAACTAAATTATCCTCAGGTTATTTCATTCCACTTGAACAAAACAGCAGAACAACGCATCCCATGCCTTGGAGGTGCAGGAGAACCACTGGACCTGGAGAGCATTGGAGAGGGCTGGGAGCAGGTTGCCTGGGCTGGCTGAGGGCTCAGTGTGACTGAACAAGAATTTCCACCTGCAGGTGAGGATCCTGAAGAAAACATCACCTCAGAGACACTGAGAACTCATGGAAACCACGGCTGGGGTCAGGATAAGCAGGAGTATTCATTCCCCCTTTTTATCTGCTGTTGTCCAGTGCAGCACTGTTTAAATACACACATTAGGGTAGAACAGGGCTTGGGGTGACACAAAAGGATTTTGGGTGCTGAATCGAAGAACAGCCCTGCTTTAATTTTGCTTTAGTCTCAAAGAAGCATTTTGCATTTTGTGACCCTAGCTATTTAGATATATTATAAAATAAACCAAATATCCAAACTGAAGTGGGGTTTATTTTTATTTTCTACAGCACGTCCTTTTCCTATATCTAGATGTTTTAACTATTTTTACAGATTAAGATGAATGAAATCCACCTAGAAATGTATTATTACTTGATTTATGATTTAAGAATAAGTTCTTTACCAATCATTTGGTCTTTATTTAAAGGATATTTTGTAAAGTAAGATTGTAGACACTAAAAACAGACTTTCACATCATAAAATATGCATGCTAGAGCTAGGATTCTATTGTTTAGAGCCATTAATACATGTTTTATGAGTTCCTCAAGAATAATTTGCACATGGTTGTGCTTATTCAGATAAGTGGACAATGCTTTTACGACTGTTGGAAAACAAAGAACCCTGGCGACTCACAGTCCCTGCTGTGGTCTGTTGGTTCCATCCTTAATCCCCTCAGCACTCATTGCCTTTTCTTTCACTAAGAAAGTTGAACTTAAGAAGCTTTACAGCACTGAAAACATTGCTGTCCTAAATCCAGAAACTACAAGTGTCCCCAAAGCCACCTGCACTATAGCACTGTTCACAGTCTCCCCTCCTTTTATCTTTGGCCATAATTCCCTACAGCCCCCAGGTTGGGTCAGATTTGTTTTCCTCACCTTGCACTCACTGCTCCATACTGCTTTTTCTTATCCTCTTTGTACATGTCCCGTTGGAAAAAACTGGGGTTCTATATGGGAAGACCTCTCAGCTTCCCAGCTTTTATCTAAAATAAAATTGATTTAAAAATTCATTCATATATAAAGCTGTTACTAACAGATAGCTTGCTCTCAGGACAACATAATGAATGTGGCAGTGACTTTGCTGAGTACTCTACCCAAGCTGAGAACATGAATTCAAGTCTTTTTCTTTTGAGTTTGGGTGCTTAGAGGACTTCCCAGGCTCTGCTTAACATTTTTGTTCTTGTAGCTTCACAGAGGCCTGGTGGGCACTGAAGGCAGCTGGAAGGGGCAGCAGAAGCAGAAGGGGAAGAGACTTAGCACAGGGCAGAGCTCAGAGCAAGGAGTGCTTCTGAGGGAGCAGTGTGTAATGGAAAATGTGTCTGGAAGCTGATTGATGCTAATGCAAAGCGGTTCCTCTGGTTCTCAAATACTCAATTTTACACAAACTGTTACAGCCTATGAAAGTGCAGCTGTCCCTTGCCTTGAGAATCCCTTCCCCTCATTACAGTGAAGCCACCACACTTCAATTCTCCATGCACAGATGTGGACGCAGCCTTCAAGCTGAATTGAGGCAGACCAAATCCTTTCAAATATGCATGCTCTACTCCTAAAAACCATCATCCATCAGTGCTGGTGGTAGCTCTTAGCCATGATTACTTTCAAGCATTTAATGCAACTGTAATTACCCCACAGGCTCAGAAAATATGCCAATAAATGTTAAAATTTGAATCCACAGGAAGTGAGTCAGCTCGAGTGATAAATAATCACTCTGAAGTCCATTATGAATCTCTAGCACAACACCACTTCCATGCTGCTGAATCATTCCCGTGGACATTGCCAGCTCCAGGGATTTTCATCAGGACTGAGTTGAGAAGCATGCTTTCTGTTTTTAAAAGTTTGAATGATCTTAAGTGTCCCTGTTCTCAATCTCAGAAAGCTAAATTCTGCTGAAGCTGACATCCCTGTGAGCACCAGTAGTGTATTCAGACTGGGACAGTGGCATTTTGGAGCTTTCTGTCCTTTTTTGTGTGATCACACAAATGTCAGTGTGATCTGACACTCCCAGTTTCTCACACTTCATTTTCTTCCAAGTTACTGGCTTATTTGAACTTGCTGTTTTTCTAAATCCCCAGTTTCTTGCTGCTGATTGGTTTTTAGACTGCAGTCACTCCTCTGAATGAATAAAGATTAGCAATAATATTAGTAATTTCTGAAATGGCAGCTTTAAACTTTGCTCAGCTTTCTAAACTGTGATTCCCAGTCATGAAATGACATCAAATGCAGTGCTTCTCATCACTTGCATTATTTCCCATCTTGACTACTAAACTAGGTTGCTGGGATTTCCTGAGCTACTTCAGTGTCTGAACCACCTTCTCTCATGATTATTACAACACTGGTTTTGCTGCATTTCTATATGGAAGCCAAACACATTTACCTAACAGTTTCAGACACCCCTAAGTGGCTTGTGCACAGATCAACCCTGAAACTAGAAGTACTGAATAGAGATGCCTGGCCTCACATGGAGCTCTCTTGTACTTCACATGCCAGTGAGGATTTACTCTTTGGCACCACTTGGGATCTTGGTACTGCTCAGAAAATACTGCTTTTAAGCAGTACTCTTACTTTTGGTATCAGAGATTTTCTTCTTTCCTGTGCCATCCTTCTCAACCATTCCTGTAGGAAAGCTCAAAAAACCTCTCCTGCTGTCTGCAGCTCCAGGGTGGGGTTTGCTACACTCCTGTTCTTTCTTCATTCATTGAAGAATTCTTCATTCATTCTTCTTTCTTTCTTTCTTCAGTCAACATAGGCCTAATTACTGCCCACAGAATAATCTATGCACTGGTATCTTACAACCAATGCATACTACATTGCAGCCTAATGATTCCTTGTGCTGACAGGGACGGGTAAAAGGCATTAACCTGAAGGAAAATCTGGCTCTGGTTTCTTATCTTGGGTCCTCCAGCATGGATTAAGGATGCTTTTCTCACTTCCTTTTCTTTCCATAACTAAATCACAGTCTCATGATTTAGACAGAAAGTCAAATAAATACTTCAGTGCTGTAATGGTAGCTAATTAGAAAATACATTCTGTCTTTCCATATAAAAGCTGTTGAATAAAACACTTTTTTTTGGTTTACATGTTAATTGGCATACATGTAGTTTAACAGTTTGCTGTCCACTGTGATTTTTTTATCTGCTGAGAACTGCTTCTTCATGAAGCTTTAAAGCCAGGCTCTAACCCTGCATACTTACCACCAAGTGCAGGAAACGTCTTATTTAAGCTTCTATCTTTTCTATCCAGGAATGGTTCATTTTGGTTCAGCACAGAACCAAGAGAGTCCTGCTCTGCAGGCACTCTCCATACCCCACCCACCAGAAACTTTTCTGCCACCCTTATTTTGCATAGTCCTATTGTCACCAGAGTGGACATGACCATTTCTCTGCCAATCATAGAATCATAGAATTGGCTGGGTTGGAAGGGACCTCAGAGATCATCAAGTCCAACCCTTGATCCACTACCGCTGCAGTTCCCAGCCCATGGCACTGAGTGCCACATCCAGTCTCTTTTTAAATATCTCCAGGGATGGAGAATCCACCACTTCCCTGGGCAGCCCATTCCAATGCCTGATCACCCTCTCAGTAAAGAAATTCTTTCTAATGTCCAACCTAAACCTCCCCTGGCACAACTTGAGACCATGCCCTCTTGTCTTGCTGAGAGTTGCCTGGGAAAAGAGACCAACCCCCCCCTGGCTACACCCTCCTTTCAGGGAGTTGTAGAGAGTGATGAGGTCTCCTCTGAGCCTCCTCTTCTCCAGGCTGAACAGCCCCAGTTCCCCCAGCCTCTCCTCATAGGATCTGTGCTCGAGTCCCTTCACCAGCCTAGTTGCCCTCCTTTGGACCTGCTCCAGGACCTCGATATCCTTCCTGAACTGAGGGGCCCAATCTACCTCAATGGCCTTGGGAGCCTGAGAATGCAGTCCACACACAGGAGCAGCTACCTAAAACAGTGCATCATAAATCCTAATGTCTATTCACCTACCTATTTGCCTGCAAACTACGCAGTAAATGATTCTTTAGTAATTTTCCCTTAAATTAAGAGATGAAAACGTTACAGGTCAACTTTAATAAAAATAAAACTTTTACATTACAAAAAGGTGAATAACTTAGTTAATTCTATGGAAATGCTTACTCTTAGAAATAGCATTACAACACACCATGGAGCTTGTCAAAAAGTATTTCTATAAGCAAAGTCCCTTCTGCATGCCCTGATGTGTGTTGGCTTCCTAATAATGTGCCAAGAGATCCATACTGCATGTCCAAACTGTCTAGTCACTGATTTGTGGAAGAGCTGTTGCTAAGGATTTTATCAGACTGTGAAGCTACTACAGTTAAATCACAGAAAATAAAACAAAACCAAACCACTTAATTATCTGGAAATTTCCTAACATCCATTACGAAATGGTCCTCCATGCAGGCAAACTACGCAATGGTGTTAGGGTCAGCTTTGGAACATCTCAAAAATTGTAAATTAAATTTCTGTCCTAAGAGGCTGCTGTGTATGCAGGTCTCAGAGTTCTGTTTAAAGAGGCTTGAAAAGCTTAAACATTAAAACTATAAAGACTACTTTGCTTCTGTTGTAACCCTACTGCTGTTCCTCTTCACCTAAAACATTTAAGTCCAATTACTTATTAAAAAATGTTATCACTCACTGCCATCTAGTGTTGATGGTACAGATTGTCATTAGCTGAGAATTTTCTGGCCCGAAGAACTAAAAAACGTACATTTTTCAAGTTTGTCATTATCCTGGGAACCCGTTCCCACGGACAGAGGGAGCTGCAGATGCACAGTAAATCCAAAGAGCTCATTCATAGGAACAGATTTCAGTTAAGAGGCCACAATGAAACTTCAATGAGTACAGTTACATTCAACTTTACTCTCTTGGTTCTTAACCTGCTTATTGCTTCTCTCTATTTTTGATACCAGGTCTCTGAGGCACCCAGGAGTACATTTATGGACACAGCAGTGCAGATGTCCACCCCCTAACTCCTCAGCCCCACCCCAGTTTTCTGTATGAATGGAGTAGCCAGGTGATTATTTTCTGCCTTGGCCTGCATCTTAACTAAACTACTCCAGTCACACTTAAATGCAAAATGCCCACGCAGAGACTGGGAGTTAAATCCAGAATAGAAATTCACTTTTAACAACAAACATCTTCAGTTTCAACTGTCCTGGATTTATGCCACAGGTTTCAATTAATCTTGCTAACGAAGAAAATGCCTCCCAAGTCTATACAGATGCCACCCACCATTTGATATCAGGCAGCTGTTCACCTTACTAAGTATAATAGAACAGGCAAAAAGCAGTGCTGACCTCCTCATTTCTCTATTTACCAAGCAGGGACTTTAACTCTGAAAGCTGGGATAAAGCAGTTGAGTGGGAAAGCATTTTCCCTATCAAAGAGCCTGTCATCCATGGTAGTTTTAAGATACCAGTCTCACTGATTTACAGTGCATCTTCCTCTGCTTTATTAAGATTTGACAAGTTCTGCACAGTGTGAATTACCTTCTGGTGGGTAGCTCTAAAATAAAAAGAAGTCCTAATTGGTTCTTTACATGAAGAAATAACATATATTGAGTTCTTAAAGAAAATGCCTGAATTCAAAAGCAGACCACATAGTGTTAAAACCACATAGAGTCATAATTAGTTTATTAGCACTGGTTTTGAAACAAATATTACTCAGTTACTTAAACACAGTTTAATTCATGTTCATTTCCATATTAGGTACATTACTGTATATTACATAATGCACTGAATATCCAGTCAATAAGTAATAAAATGAAAGTGCAGCTTGAAGTAGCAAGGTCAGTTTTTAGGTTTACAGGAAGGGAAAAACCACATTAGCAGTATAAGGACAGCAAGTTATAAATGACTAATATCTAACAGGTTATTTTACTGTTGTTATGAGCATGCTAGTACAAATGATCTCTTTGAGAATTGCATATAGTTATCTACAAAATAAAACTGTCCTTCCCTTACATTACATTTTCATGACCTTTTAATTTCTTACCTTTCAGGCCTGATCCTGCAGTCCTTACTCAGCAAAACCTCCAATGCAATCTGTCAGGTTAGCTTCTTACTTTTCCTTTGAGCTACATGAAGCCCATTGGCTCTCTCAAAACATCTGAATACTCAATGTCTAGAGCCTGAAGTTCTAAAAATTTGGAAATTCTAAAAATGGTCATAATAGAAAAGAATGTAATTAGGAGCATTAGGGCCAAATTCAGAAACAGATCCAGAGAGAAGAACTGAGGAACTGTCAGGACAGCAAGGTTGGCATATGGTGAGTGAGGCACTTTCCTGATCCAGATCAAGGTGGGGGATGCAGACATCTCCAGCTACCTTAAACACTGTTTAGAGCACCTGCATCCTTTTCTCAGATCTGACCTTTTTTATACTTGAATACATGATGTGTCACATTAACATTATGCACAGACAGTAAGAGAAGTGACCCTAAAGTAAAACAAAATGAAAATGCAACATGATATCATAGCCTTGTCTAGAATAAGACATTGTTCTTTTCTGTGCTTGGGTTAGGCACGTTTGTTTTAACAGCTTTTAACACCGTATCCCATTTACTATTCTTGTGCTCTAACTGCCTTTTTCTAAACTTGTGCTGAAATAAATCATTGCTGTCTTCATCCTCAGCCTCTGACACTATCTCCATTTTTTGGATAATCAGTTTAATGAGATCGTGCTGCTTTTCCAACAGAGTTGATATATCTTTGAGCCTAAAAAAAAAAAAAAAAAAAAGAAAAAAGAAAAAATATGCATGCAATAGGCTTTGTAATTTGGTTTCAAGGGACATTTTAGTCATTAAAATCTGTAAATCCTCAGCTTCTGCTCTAAAACCTTCACCCTTCTGCTAACAAAGATGTAGAGGAAAGTAGAGGAAAAAAAATAAAAGGGTATGTTCTATGCTGGTTACTAATATATTGAAGTAGTATGGATTTGAAGAAAGACTTTTTAAATTCAATGGTTTGCAAGCATCTGTAGAGTGCATTTCTCACCCCTTCAACTCTTGCTGAATCCTTCATTCAAAAAAACCCAACTTAATCAGAATGTGTACAGGGAGACAAAAATTTACTAGATTGAAATAAAGGAGAGTGGAAAACAAAAAGAGAGAGAGAAAAAGATAGCAGGAGAAAGTGAGACAGAGTGAGAAAGTACAGTTTTTCCTATTTGTAAATTCAGAAAAGATTTTTCTGAAACCATTCTTATGGATATAGTGGTAAGATGAGTTAAAAAAAAAAAAAGTAAGTATAGTAAGTAAAATAAGGCTTTGGGAAACTGCTGATTTGTTCATAGGAGAACCTAATCCACTAGGAGAACATTCCACATAGGAGAACACTATTCCAGGTAATAATCTGAAGTAGATTTACCATTGGATCAGTGGAAAGTCAAATAGAGATTGTGTGTATTTGCAAACCAACTGAAATTATTTCAATTGTGAGTTTAAAATAATTCTTGAAAACCTGTAATTCTGAGATGAAAAAGTGCCTTCCCCATCACTTTATTCTATATTTATGAGCAAAACCACCTGTACTCTTTTTCTGCCACAGAATAAAAATATTTCTCTACCACAGAAGAATTTTGAAGGTAATTCCATTACAGAATACTCAAATATTAATATTACTGCAATATTAATATTACTGTAATACTAAGTTACCATAGTTACCATATTTACTTAAGGACGATAGATACACTGAATTTTACTTTTTAGGTATAGTATAGAACTTTAAAATACTATTTAAACAACAAAAAAAAAGGATTATATTTGTAATGTTGTTTCTACTTACTTTTACAGCAGTAAATTAATACAACAAATACCTGTATTTCTGCTTCAGAACTTCTAGTTCTAATGATGTATCAGCGCTCTGAGCATCTGTGGTAGAGTCATCACACCCAAAGCAATACTGGAACACACTCTAAACAAAGCATGGAACCAAACAGAACTCAGATATTATAGTCTGACAATAGGCTAAAAATCCTAAATAAGTGAATGGCATCAGTCTCTACACAGTCTCTACACAGTGTTAAAGGTGAAAAGAGTTTATGTTATAGAGCTATCTTTTGTTTTGCAAAATCTGTTTAACCAGAAGTTTCAGCCTAACAATGACAGCTGAAATGAAAAGGAAACAAATAAAAGAAATGCAAAGAGTGTAATTCTGTCTTCTGTCTGAATAACTTTTGTAGCTTGTCTGGACTAATAAAGTCACAGGTCACTGAGAACTCAGACACTAATTATGCACTCCAACAGACTTATCATTTACACTGAAGATAATCAAGGCATAATCACGATTCCACAAGTGTCAGTTAATGACTGAGTCTTCTTAATGCAATGTTCCTAGCAATCTGTGTACAAACTTAGTCAACCACATCACATTTCAGTATGAATTCTTTAGTCAAGATTCACCATCTTACCATAAATCCACAGTATCTTGGCCTGTTGGGATAGACAGTGATTGATTCCTGGTCCACCCGACTTAAGAACCAAAATGGCAGCTTCTTCTCCAAGTTGGTGTGAAGATTTACCTAAATGTGGTTTTGTATGTAGAGTAAGATATATTCCCTTAAGATAAGGACACATACTGATGTGAAAATAAGCATCATGTTATTATATTCAAATCACTATTACTAGAGGATATCTACACTGAAAAGAATTGCATATTTGAGGTCCAGTCCAGACACTTGAAATCATCCAGTCACAGCAGCAGTAAGTATCATAGCAGAATTAAGTATTCCACATAGATGTGCACTCTTATAACTAAAATGTTTCCAATAATGAGTTAGTTCTTATGTAATGGATTAGATAGCTCCTTAGTACCCTGTGGGCTGCAGTGTAGAATTACAGAGCAGAAACACCTATTCAAAGGACAGAATATCTATCACAGCCATGGGTTGTGAAAGCAAATAGCAATGTGAAAGTGATCTTTCTATCTGTAATTTTGCTATAGCTTTCTACAAGGTTATGACAGAGTCAGTAGAGATAAAAGTGCTAGGGGTATGCCTATGAGAAAAGGAGTTTTCCTTTGGGTAGAAACAGGTATGTTATATATGAGTATCTTTTCAGGTGGTATTACCTTTCCATTCATTCTCAAATTACTACAGAAATATGGAACGTATGTGTCTAAAACTGGATGGACAGTATCAGTCTCCTGCAGACAACCATAATCCTCTCAAACATACAGAAGATTACATGCTTGATAAGATTTTGTAGTACTGTCAAGTTATAAGACATCAATCTTCCTGAGCATTCTGCTGGCAAAGGAACACCTAAACAGGTGAAAAGCATTAACTGATACAAGAACTGCCCTTCTCCTTTGGTGATTTTTTTCTCCAGGAAAAGAAAGATCTTGCGGGAAGAAATTTTAATTCAAAAGAGAATTCCTCAAATACAGTTGAACTAAGCAAATACAGGACACAATTTAAAGTTATATGACTTCCAGAAGTTATAACTGAGCTGTTCTTGATCTTGGGTATTCTGTCTGTGCATGTCTCCCTTCTTTATGCCCAGACACTACCTAGGCTGTGGTGTTTTTTAGACAAAGCAGTCAGCAGAGAACGTAGGGAAAGTCAATCCCTGATTCAGCTTTATGAATGGTCTGCTTCTTTCATGACACAGACTTTGAGCAGCACTTCAAGGAAGCATGTGGACAGTTTCTAAGAACTGTGAGAAGTAATCTTTTTTTGACAGATGTATACTGAACATATTTCTACTTGTGAAAGTAAAGCTCATTATACAATTCACAAGGAAAAAAAGCTTTTGAAACTGTATGCCAAATTTATCATATTTTAAAATGAAAATCTTATGAAGTTGTGCTATTTCCCTAGGCCAAGCATGTAAGCCTTAATGGCTACATTTGCAAAGGCTTCTTTGAAAACATCTGAAAGGCATATAGCTTTCAATAGCATATTGGTTACTAAACTCTTTAGATTTGAACAGAAAGAGCTAAGTGTCTTAATACATCTGAAGGTAACTAAAAAAATTTGAACTGTGATGTTAATTTCCTTAGTTATACTCAGTATTGCATAGTAACCCCTCAGTACAGAGACCATCACAAGTCTTAAATATCCTGCAATGAATTTGGCATTCTTTTGACTTCTGTGCATCTTAACCTTCTTTCCAGTGTATCAGTTCTCTCCTTAAAAGGCAGCTCTTCAATTTCAAATTCACTCAATTCTGTTTTTGAAACTCAGAATTTGCTTAACTATCTGCTCAAAATTACAAAAAGAATGCATTTGCTTAACATTTCCTTGACAGTGCCTCACATGACTGAAAATGAGATTCAGAATTGGATGTCTGTGTTTACCCAGTTGCTTTGCTGATGCTAAGCTGTTAGTTAAGGATGTAAGCAGCTAATTATGTGAATAATGTTCTAACAGCCATATCTACTACCCATAGTTGGTGCTTTTATGGTATGCTACTCACCTGCATTGCAATCCTTTTGAGTGCAGCATATTTTTGTACTTCAGCTATGTCCCCAACAGCCAAACCAATCTAAAAATACCAAGAAATATTTCAGTTTTGCTTTTCCCCAATCTGTCTTTCTTATTCACATTTAAATCCAAAATAACTATAAAATAAATCTTGTTTCGTCTCAGTTTGGAAACACGCCCCTGCTGCAAATATTTGGGAAACCAAGAAAGATTGTACACTTTTTTAATGCCATTTATGTGTCTACAGTAGGGCACTGAAGAGCTACTTCAAAAATTTGTCAAGAATAGCATCCCTTCTTTTTGATTCTTCATTACTGCTGTTAAGTTAAAAATTCTGTGTATCCCCTGATTGAATAGAATCATGGCAGCAAAAAATACATTTAAAAACCTGAGTTGTTTGATTTTCATTTCTCAGCTCATATTTTCTTAAAAGAAATATTCATGACCATGAACTGTATATTCAGGAACATGACTGAAGATGTATTATATATTTTCCTCCATTTCTCACAATTACCAGGTTTTTTGATTCTTTCTGTTCAAGGTCAGGTTCATTAGTTTTAGCAGTACCACTGACTACTGTTTTGCATGCAATGAAGATCTGGGCTTTGACTTTTTTTTTTTTTTTTTTTTTTAAATACCATTAGCACTACAGCAAGGGGGTTGAACCATTGAGACTATATCCAGCCCAGGAGGCTCAGATTTACCAAAGTACTTCTTTAAATCATTGTTCCTCAGTATTCTCTGTCAAGACCTCATAATAATACACTGCAGCTCCAATTCAAATTACATCACAGTTACAAACTAAAGACATACAAGAAAACTTTGCAAGAGGTGGCTGTGGGAAAATATACAGGACAGTAAACTGGATGCAAAACAAGCCCAAAGAACTTTTTAACACATCACTGAAAATATAAACTTATATATTAATCAGTGAATGTAATGAATATGCACTGAAGTGCTTCTGATTGCAAAAACTGATAAATGTGTGATTAACCGGTTTTGTACATTAATAAGTAGTTTACTTACTAGCAAATTCATAAGAAGGATTGGAATAAGCAAGGTAAATATAATGAGAACTGTGTAACTCAGGAATGGATATGGCAATTCACTGCTTAATAGTGGATCAAGGAATGCATCATGGTAATTAATATCTCCCAGCATCATTGCAAATGTCTTCATTACAGAAAGCAGGGGTGTGCTGTATGTTTGCTGCAAAAATAAAAAATACAAAAATGTATGAAAAAAACTTGAACTGATTAATTTTGTAAATACCTTTGAGATTCTTTAGTAAAAAATAATATTTATAATTAAAAAAAATTAAATTTGCCACTCGACTAACCTGTGAACCCAAAAGGACAAAGAAACTGAGTCCAAAGGCCAGTATCAGGAAAAAGAAAACAACAGCAATCCGAATCAAAGTCCTCAAAATTTCCCAGAACATCACAACATAGATGCCATAGTTTTCAAATCTAGGCAAGAAGTACACAGAAAAGATATGCAAAATTAAATACTGAAGTTAGGGTCCCTTACAGGTTTTTATGTAAGACAATAAGTAATCCTGATTTTCATGAGTGAAAAGTCATATTTTGCCTCTCTGAGAGACATTCTGAGAGGGTATGAACATGTAGTTTCACATTCAAAAGAAAGCAAGTGGTCTGATTTACAAAAAGCCTAAACTACAGAATCTTGTATTTTAATGCACCATGGCAATGCATCTTTAAGATACAATTTTTCATGAACAACTTCTACTCTCTCAAGAGCCACTGACAGTGCAATATTGAACCACTCTTGCACTCAGAATAATGTTAGTAAATTATATGATTTTTTGGTGTTTATGAAAGCAAATTAGCAACCAGGAAAAAAGGGAAACTGGTACCATGATCCATCTTAATGCCACATGCCTGATTCAAAAAGTTTAGTTTTTTCCTGACATAACAAACTACAGAAAACAAGCAAGCAAAAAGAAACACATTGCTCAGGGAGAGAAGAGTAGCACAGTTTTAAGATTCCTGTCTTTTCACCAAGAGTCTGTCATCTGGGAAGCCTCCCATTCTTCGTTTAAACAAAAACTACTTTTCAAAACATGATTTATCATAAGGCAGAATAAGCTACTTTTGCCCCCAAACCCAAACTTGGAATTCACATCCTCTGTCAGATTCAGGAACCAGGTGACTGTTACATGCTACAGCAGTAGCTACCAAGAAAATCCCTTCAAAGGATTTTCCTCCTGAAAAGCAAAGCTGAAAAGATCAAACTGGAAGTAAAGTAACTTGATCTTCTTCTACTCATTAGGGGCTTATTAGGCAAAACTCCCCTAAAGTCAATGGAGCTAAAGGTTGCTACAAGGATAGACAACCCGAATGAGTCAGAAAAAAAAAATATGTGTAGAGTTCTACTGCTACACAAATGAAAAAAATTCAGGCCAGGGAAGTATTTCATCTAGTAGAAGAAGGAAGGCTGGGCAATCATGAGTTTACTTTTTACTTTTTAGGTTCAGCTCCCATTTTGCCCACAGCAGAGGGGAGAGGACATGCTCATTCATCATCTGAGGTCAGGCACACATAGAACAAGGTTTGCCAGCAGAGGCAGTACCATAAAAATAATCTGTCCTTATGACATTAACTCTGTTTACAAATGTTGCCTTTAAACTTCCTAAGTACAGTAAAATGATCCTGGAAGTAATCAGCAAATGCTGTGTTTGTCTGTTTGCCAGACCTCTTGGAACTGATTAGTGGATGCATGCAATAAGCAGCAGAAGAGCACATATGCAGTGTTACTACGTATGTCATCCTTATTTTCTGATCAGCTCCAAATCAGCACTTTTTTTGCTGATAAACCATACCTCATCTTTGTTCAAGACAGTCCTGCTCAGGGACAGACACGTTTAATTTATTAGTCTCAAGTATTACATCCACACTATTTTTCCCTCCACCCAGCACTCCTGCAGTCTAAAACTCTTGGAGAACATTAAGATCATTAATGGCAATAAATAGACCTAAGGTAAACTAAAGAAATAATTTCACCCTTTATAGTTCTTTGATGGGACACTATGGTGTAGAAAAGTGGGGTGTGCCATTCAGTCTGTAAAAGGATAGAAAAATTTACCTTCTCCAGGGTATTTCTTATGAAAACAGACTTCCTTCTCCCTTTTGCAATTCACATCTTTTGTTTCTGTTTTTGTTTTTTAACTCAAAGTATATACAGTATAATGAAACATGTTTTTAAAAAGACATATGAGGGGGCTTTGCTTACTTAACATTAAAATAAATCTTGTTATTTTTTTAGTTGCTATAACACATGCTGTGATTCTCTAATGAAAAACACTAAAAACTACAGTTCATCAGAGTAAAAGGTTTCTGTGATCCTAATCTGGAAATTTGTGTAGCTTGGAAAAAAATAAAAATGAAAAATAGGGCTACCAAACTTGATCAGTCAGGCCTTAGGATAAGGAAAATATCTGAAAATATTGAAAGTATGTTATTCTAAAGCTTGTGAGCAACTTTTACCGTTGAAGGTAAAGCAAGAAGTTCATCCAAGACAAATATACAGCAATAGCTCCACATTCCCACTGCAAATGAGCTGGTGTGTTAATAAACAAAGAAGACACAAAAATTATGCTTGTAGTGTAAATAGTCCAGTCCAGTAGATTGGAGTAATCCAACAAATACTTCAATTTCTAGGATTTAAGAGAGACAGATACATATTTACAAGTTGTGCATTATTAAATGACTGAATTCAATACACTGTTTAATTTATATAACTTGGTATTTCCATTTTAATTATGTAAAATCAGATTTATTTCAGTTTCACACAAACTGCTATGCATGCACACTGGTTAATGCTATTTCTCAATGTATTTACCTGCTGAATGAGCTGAAATATTTCTTTGCAAATTCCAAGTAAACTCATAATTAAAACTAAACACATGCACACCCTTGTGAAGTATGAGTTCTGAAACAAAAAATCAGAGCACAAAACAAATTAGAAATTATTGAATGAATGCTTTTTTAAGCTCTACTACATGTACATTATGTTACCAAGTTAAGAACGAAACAGTTAGTTTGCTTCAAATGAAATTATAACCATATAAATTCTGTTCTATTAATATTTATTGTGAAATTCATGTCATGCATATTGTTTTTAAGTATTTTAAACCAAGTAGGATTATCATGCATTTCCATGGTAAATATCTTCTGTGCAGCTTCCTTATTACTACAGTTCAAGCTTGGAAACTGAAATTGCAATATTTATGCCATATTTTCAGTATGTTCTGTTGCTAGATGAACATGAAGTCGGATTCTATTGTCCAAAACTTCAGTAATTGGAATGGCAATAGAAGTCATTGAACAAATGGAAGTCCTGTCATTCTTTTGTGGCTGCTCCTTTTGATGTCTCCCTTTACAACCAGCACAGGCCAAAAAAACCCCTTAAGTTGGCATAAATAACAGCAGTGAATCTCATCTTCCAACTTGTAGAGCTAATTCCTTGCCTTAGGCGTTCATTGACTTACAGAGAGGCCATAAATTCATGGCACCCACTTTTCAGTGGTGTTGCAACTCACATCCACATCTGCCCCATTATGTTGTCCATGCTCCTTACAGACCTGGCATTCCCCACTCCATTCCCTTTAATATGTCTTTAAGGCAATGTCTCCTCCAGGGCATGACATCTCATACACGCTGCTGTTGCTCCAGTCTCAAGCAGCTCAGGAGCTTCCAAGCTCCTGTTCACTGCACTCTGCTTCTCCACCAGCTGGAATCATCCCTCCCTGAAGCCCAGGACTCCCTCTTACACCTAAAGCTTCTTCCCCCCACTCTCTGATGATCCGAGGACCTGTCAGCCTGAGCCATTCCTCTGTCTGCTGTAAGCAGCTCCTGGCATTCTTCTGTCTCCCGCTAGGAAGAGCAGAAAGAGTTAGAAAAGCAGGAATTCCTCCAGTTCTGAGAGTCCTTCTGGCTTCTGAATCTTTGAGGATCCCACATGTACTTGGGTGGGATGGGCATGGGATTCTCCAGGGTTCTTCCTACATCAGGATATCCTCATGAACTTTTTATATGTACTTTATTTTATTTCATATTTCTACTACCATATCTTTTTTTGAGTTCCTATTGCAGTTTTATGTATTTTGTGCCCCAAAATAACTCAAGATTACTGTAAAATATTTACTTGCGCTTTTTTTTTCCTTGTAAAAATCCTTGAGTTTTGTGATAAAATCACTTACTTGAAGTGGATCATTGGAAATATTTACCCCAGAGCAAAAACTTGCCTCTGTTAAGCATTGCAGTTTCAGGGCTGATGATACAGGTGTCTCTTAGAATCTGACTTGATGTGCAGACAGAGCTCTGTGACTCTCCTGCCCCTCACAAGGACACAGGATTGTCACACTGTGTATTAGTTGTACTCACAGGTTCAGTAAATAGCAGAACTTACAGTTCTCTGGAAGTCTAGTACAATGTCCATTTTAGGGACAACACAGCCTTTTTAAAAGACAGAATACTGCTTAGTTTTAACTGCAGGGGGGAAACACTTACAAAAAGGACATCAACTAATGCACCAATGCCTTTCTTTCTAAAGCCTCATTCACCTGTAACAGTGGATGGACCTGACAAGTCTAACTTCTTCAGTCCACTGTTGTGTCCCAGTTACTCCAGTTCCAGCTTCTTTAAAAAGTTTGAGCTTTGTCTCTTAAGAACCCCAATGTATCTATGGAGGACAGGCTTATGCTGAGACAGGGTTCATCCTTGATTGCTTTCCTTATGACCTCAATTAAGTTATCATTTGCATTCAATGCATATCATGAATGAGATTAATACTCATAAATTACTAGAGTAGCCCCAGACCTATCACAGATGTGCTTGAGAGACAAATACTCAGGTAACTATGATGCATCTGTACTTTGCTAACTAACCAAGTTTTTCTTTATGAGGTCTCATTCACATTTCAGCACAACCCAATTTTTTTCTATTTTTTATTTACAGAGATTATAAGAAACATCCACTATACCTAAAAACCTTTCACAGAGTTTTCCATACATATATGACTGAAATCTGCTGTTACCTTTTCATTATTGTTGTACATGAAGTAACTACATAAAGACTGGCAAAAATTGTTCTGTCTTAACCTCATAGTTTATGAGCCTAGTGAAGAAATACTGGGCCTGCAAGGAAAATTAATGCATAATAAAGGCAAAAAAAGATTCATTCAAACACCCAAAGGCACTTCCTTTTTACTATTCTTTCAATGTCAAATTTTAAATATGCAATACCCAATTGTTTTGGTTGAAAATTGAAAGGACATAGAAAGCTAAATAATCCACACTTTTCTCTCTTTTCATAATTAAACACACATTAATCTTTATTCTTCAAAATTGAAGAAATATCCACTTCAGGGAAGAAATTAAAGTAACCATATTCAAGATGTATATTTTCAGAAAAGATTAAAAATAAGAAATGAGAACTGAAAATTATCTACAGAAGTTGCTCCTCAGTGTTTGAAAATACATAGTTAAATTTTATTCCTTAGTTATTTCTTTGTTCCTAAATTTTATTCCTTACTAGATCATAAGGAATTCTAAAAATAAGTTAAATAATCACACTCTTTTGCTATAAAAATCCATAACTTATTGTAACTAGTAAGAAAGCTCAGTACCTCATATTCTAATGGTCTTGCTTCATAGGTCTCAGTTCCATTCAAAGGTCTTCCTGGCTGTATGTGAGTGACCAGAAGAGTCAGTGGGATGAGACCCAGAGAATATATGCCTAAATTCATCAGATGTGCTCGAAACCCATAGGCCATCCTTGAAAAGTAAGAATGTTAAAGTTATAACATTTAACAAATATAGAAGAGCATCCATTTAAGATGAGGATCCATTTCAAGATGAGGAAATAAACATTTCTTGAAACATCTTTCTGTGACAAATCTGTTCATTGAGCTTCATGTGTACAAGAGTACAAGAGTGTACTGGCCTCTGTGAAATAATGTTCCTTTTCCTTTTGGCTTGGCAATCCTCCAAGATATTTTTGCAATAATGCAGAAACAAAGATAGTGGTTGACTTTGCTGTAAATATCAAAGAATCATTATGAAATACTAAGCTGTATTATTTGTGGCAGTCACCAGAGTATTCTAAATACGCTTACGAAAGATTATCTGGAAAAGACATTTGCTTCAGTCAACACTGTAAATATCTATATCTCAGTAAACAAGACTCAGACAAAATAGCCTTTATCCTGACATGTAATGTTATATTTTATGTACACTGAAGTACACCTACCATTTCATAAGCAAATACTCTTTACACACAGGATGACTGAGTAGCTCCATGCGATTGTGGCGTACCATGGCCTACAAAACAAGACACCAGAGGGATCAAACTTACCCCATCTAAGCAAAAGGTTTACAAAACTGGCTAAGTCACCTTCTTCACTTGAAAATAAGCCCCATGAAAACTAAAGTTGCAGTAAGATATTGTAAAGTTCTATTTACACACAGTGGCTCAAAGCTATTACCGTCTTGTCTTTGCTTCTTACTGAGGCATTCAGCTTCTCTCCTCCTGCTTTGCTTGTCTATTTCAAGTTTTTTAAAAAAATTAGACTATTGCCAACTATAGCTGTGAGATGACCTAGATTTCTAGTTACATTTAATGAGAAAATGTTTATTAATTTATTATTAGATAGCATATCAAGTCTAATTGCCAACAGGAAGCACAAATAGTAATAACACTAAACCAGAAAGTTTGTTCTATAAACATTTTTGACAAAGAATGAGAGAACAGACTGGCAAATGTAAAATTTGTTTTAGGCACATAAATTCTACTTCTGTTAGTATATGAAAATATCAGTTTTGTCAGGCTTTTCAATGCCTTCCATTCCAGCGCATGGTCAATACAATCACTGGATTATGGTGGATGTATTCATGTTCTTTTGAAATAATCATATAAATTGCTAAATAAGCTAAGAATCTTTATCTAAATCAAAATAAATTTAATTTATTACTTAGACTATAAAATCTTTGGCCCATATTTCATTCCAGTATACTTTAAATATTCAGAGTTACAGGCTTTGGAAAAGAAATATTATGGTGAAAAAACAAATAATTTTGATTTTATTTAAAGCAAGACAAGCATGGAACTATGCCATAGTAAAACAAATCACTCACATTTAAAGTGGTAAGTGGTTCATAGAAAATTTCTTCATCTTCCTTTAGTTTCTTGTTAAGTGTCAGGGGACACTGAAGATATCTGAAGTTGTATTCAATCTGAATAATAAACATACACCAGCATTTAAATGTGATGAAGTTGATAATCTGAGACTGAGAGAATGTGCTTAATTTTTAAAAATTTATCTTTTAGAGAGAAAAGGGCAGATTTTGTCTAGATAGTTAGAACACAGATGTGTACTGGTTGTTACTTACCCAGCCAGTAAACACCTGCCATCAAGATACAAATCTGTGACAAATATGATTAAACAGCCATTTTGAATTGTAAAATAAAATGTACACATTTCTTCTTCAAATACTACATTTTTAAAAGGGAATTCTCATAACTGCAATTTGTTTTAATGTTGACTTTGAAGAAAAGCTTCTGTTTAAAAGTTTTGAAAAGACAATACAAAGAAAATGTTCAGTAGTAGAAAATTTGTAACTTTTTCATTAATGGCAGAGGCACAGCCCAATGTAGTAATTGATGAGGGAGTTTTCAATATAGTTTCAAAGGTATTGTAACTTCAGAACATTCAGACCTCCTTAGTACTGTGAAAGCAATCTACTGCTTAAGATTTTGGATAAGAATTTACAAAAAAGAAACACACTGGACTCTGAATTATTGGTGACAATTGTACTACTTATGGCAGGCAAGCTTTTGATATGCATTATAGACATTATGCCTTCTATCACTTTTATTTTGAAATATTCATAACTAGTTACCCAGCTTGATTGCAAGGATTTAGCAGAGATAATGTTTATAGTTGCTCAAATTTAATGTTGCACTTTTTAAAATGCATAAGCATGAAGATTACAAAAACTGAACTTCAAAGCTGCTTACAGCCCAAATAAGATCAGTCACCTGTGTTTCCTCTTAAGATCTGATATAAAAGTCTATATTATCCACATGAACTTGACTTATACAGTAAATTATATATATCGTGTACTTCCCAAACTTTCAAGTAAAAAATTAGTTCATTTCAGTGTCACAAAGGCAATAAAAATTTAAATCAGTGGTTTTGCTGAGAAACAAAAAAAAAAGACTAATAGTTGAAGGCTGCCAGTATCTGAGAAAGTGATTTTTCAAACTCATCCAAATTCTGAGGTTTTTTGTAAAATATATTTTAAAAGCACAGATTCAAATACAGTTATTGCTGAATATCCACTGAATTATTAAAAAATCAAGTTAAAGTATTGTCTGATTTCAATTTGCCAAGTAGAGGAAGCACATTTTGACATATTCCACGCCAAAAGGATAATTTTGCACTGCCTCAATAAATTTTTTCATCCACTTACATAGAAGTCTCGACTTGTCTTTTCCTCTGAAGACTCAATTATGCAGTTGTCCAACACCAGCTTTGCACAAGAACAGAAAAGTGAATTAAAATGATACAGATAACACTCATCAGAAAGTACATAATGTTTGTACGTGAAGAAAATGGCCTCCAGATACAGCTAACAAAAGTGAGGATTCAGTCAGATTTTATGATGCAGGTTTTGAAGACATAAAACTCCAGAGATTACATGTAGGAATTAAATAATGAAACTAAATATTTAACAAGACTACATGAGAGTTTACAAGTACAAAATGTGATGTGCTTGTGAATAAATACACACCAAGTCACTTGCTTTTTTTTTTCATAAAAATAATTTCTATATCATCATTAAACAGTTAGGTCAGAAGGTGAAAATAACTCAAATAGTTTTGAACTCGATTCTCTCCTGACTTTCATCACTTTTGTACTCCTTTTTATACTGCTTTTATACTCTTGTAATTCTACTGACCTTAGGTAGATAAGAACTTTTTCTAGTAATAAAGAAATAAAACTGGCCAAAGTGAAACTATCACTAAAATACAATTAAATCAATTTGTTAATTTCTACAGCTACTATTTTATAATAATATGCATCAGTGAGGACAGCATTAGGAAAAGAAATGGCAAATAATGCAACATGACTTAGATTTCTTTGTGCAGTTATTTCTTTAAAATCTGCAGGAAACTTACTTTAAATGAATCAGGAAGATACTCAACCATTTCCAGCAAAGGACATTTATTGGCACTAGAAGAGTGAGAGAATGTCACAACAGCTTCTTCCCATCTGCAGAAATGAGTTGAGATCAGGGAAAACAAATTAGTTGCTTCTCTTTTAAATTAAAGACTTTTACATTATTCAAGTTTCATTTAAGAAATTATCTTGAAAATCACAGTATGTCACAAATTTACATACCATGAAGTGGAAAATCAGTTGTTTGGGAAGTAACTGATAAACATTCTGGGTGCTTCTCTAAGAATGATTCATACTTAATTCTGGTATGATTTAAACAAAATTGTTTAAACTATTCTAAGACCTTCTAAAACATATGAAACTTGAACTAAAGCTGGAATACTGGCTTACAGGATTAGGCAAGTAGGAACAAATACAGTAAAATGCTGGTAGTGTTCCCGCAATTTATACCAAGATATAAGTGAAACACTTTTATTGCCAAAGTGGGGATTCACAATATTGTATCATAAAACATTCTACACTGCAGTTGAACTGCCACATTTTAAAATATTTGCCACATTTAAAGTAACAGTTTTAAATTAAATCACCTGGATAGTATCTGTTGTACTCATGTATATAAGAGGAGGGAAGACATGTGAAGGATTATTTATTTCTAATGGCTTCTATGTGGGTTGCTTTTTTTAACAGAATCTAAAATGGAAAACAACATGCCACATATCTGATGTTCATTACAATTATGGCATTTTTTATGCACTCTCACTAGAACAAAACATAATCTTTTCTGGAATATTAAAATATCTACTCAGTTTTGCTGATTAAAGTACAGGTTTTCAGAATGTAACTTCAGTTAAAAAGCAAACATAGAAACTGAAACCAAACAAAAAAAACCCACAGTGGAAAATAAATTCAAAAAGCAGTTTCTGTATACCTTACCTTTTGTGCAAAATGACAGCAGACACCACATCTTTCCTCCTGTTGTGTATTGCTTCATGGAAAAAAGAAGCTACTGCTTTGTTGAACAGAATTTTTGCCCCATAGTCAAGAAGCAGCCTTACTGCTTTTGCATGTCCTTCTCTTGCAGCCAGGTGCAAAGCTGTGTTCTGTGCAGAATAGTGCAACAACGCATCCATGAGAAGCATTTACCAAAAACACAAAATAGTACATATTTCAGTTTTTCCCCACATGTAGAGAAGACCACAAGTCCTCAGGTGTCACTGATAATGAACTGGGAGCTTAAGCCCAGGTGTGCCCACTAATCAGGGCCTGCCCCAGCCGGAAATGGGCGGGGCTGAAGGGCAAGATAAAAGGCATGCTCCCAGAAGCAGAATTAGTCAGAAGCAGATGAAGATGCCTGAGGAGAGGAACAGCAGGAAAGAGCTCCCGGAGAAGAACTGAGTTCCCCGAAAGAAAGAAGGCTCGCTGCAACATCTGGTGGAGAATGCGGGCAACAACAGCAAGCCGTAAATGCTGAGGTAAAAAAGGAAGCTCTACACGACCACGTTGGTGCGGGAAGCTCTACAAAGCCTGGCTTAAATGCGAAAGGCGATAAAAAGAGCTTCGAAATACGCAACCACGTCAGATGGAGACACCACAGTGGTGCGGGACGCTCTAGAAAAGAGCTCCAAAAACGCAACCACGGGAACAAGCTCCACAAGGCCTAGCTTAAATGCGGAAGGCGGCGTGTAGAAGCTCGAAATAGAAGCCCAGCACAGCAAGATACAACAGCCCGGAATGGCGAGCCAGGCGGGAGAGAAGAATGAGGCTCGAAAGGCGCAGCAAGTTGGCGCGTGGAACTCAAGCCCAAGGAATGCTGAAGCTGAAGCGGAGCTCTGAGTGCGCATCAAGTCAGTGCGGTCCCTGAAACGGAGTCTCCCAGGGACGTGCAATAACGCGGTCCTGAAACGGAGCCTCCCAGGGACACACAACGCGGTCCTGAAACGGAGCCCCCAGGGACACGCGATAGTGCGGTCCTGAAAATGGGGCCCTAGGGACACGCGATAAGACTGGTGCGCTGAATGCTCGGAGAAGTCTCTGCATGGCCAGGCATCCCGAGGTGGCGAGTACCAGCGAAAGCTGAGCTGGTGCTCATGAGACCTCATCTCCTGCTGATAATAAAGGCCAAAGCAAAAAGGCCGGTAAGAGCCTGAACTTTCCCTCCATAAAGGCTAAGAAAAAAATATAAATGAATTATGTCTGAATGAAATGTTTTAAAAATGAATTGTAAATTATTGTAAATGCTGAAAAATAATGAAAATGTTAAGGCCTATTGAAAAAATGAAGTTTATTTTTTTTCAACAAACAACAAAAAGGGGGGAAATGTAGAGAAGACCACAAGTCCTCAGGTGTCACTGATAATGAACTGGGAGCTTAAGCCCAGGTGTGCCCACTAATCAGGGCCTGCCCCAGCCGGAAATGGGCGGGGCTGAAGGGCAAGATAAAAGGCATGCTCCCAGAAGCAGAATTAGTCAGAAGCAGATGAATACGCCTGAGGAGAGGAACAGCAGGAAAGAGCTCCTGGAGAAGAACTGAGTCCCCGAAAGAAAGAAGGCTCGCCGCAACACCCACACATGCAATTCTCAGGTGTGAGGCCTGAATACTTTTTCTAGCAGCATTACAAAGGAGAATATTATCTGATAGAGATTATAGGCAAGCTCTTAATTCTATGCCTACAGATACATAAGCACCAAATCTGAAGAGGAAGCTCAGTTGTAGGTAAGAAAGGCCAAATCATTAATATATTTTAATTTTGTAAATAATAAACTGTAAGGCACAAATAGGTAAAAAAGGATGGCATCTACAGATACAGAACTCCTGCATTTGAAAATCAGGGAGAGAACCATCCAATTATATCCAGATGTGCTCATGAAAGCAAATCCACAAGAAAATCTGCAGGCACAGTTTTATGAGAACATTTTTTTTTCTTTGCTATTTTCATAAAATTTGAGTGCTTTAGGAATCAAGTCACACTGAAACTGACTTTTGAAAGTCTTTCCAACTCATCCAGATTTTTCTGAGGGAAATCTAAAAACTGAACATTGGCTTCTCATTAATTGATAGGCAATATTTGTTACTAAACTAATAATTCTACATATTTCCATCACCAGTTCTCAGATAAACTGGCAACACCTTCTGTGTTGAAAACTATGTAGTTCTTTAGAATGAACACCCTATGTTTTCTGATGGGCAGGTTCATACAAGAAGTCTCTTGACCCAACAGATACTGCATTGAGAGTAAGATAGAAGCTGTATCTGCTGGACATTGCTGTGCAGAACAGATGGATTTAAAAGTGAATGTTTAAGCAGGAGTTGATACAGGATTTTAAAAAAATCTGTATAAACTCTTAAAATTTAAATTACCAATGTTTATACTACTTAAGTAAAATATTCTTGCACTTTAAGGGGTGCAAGAAGGACATCTCTAATATATTCAGCATTTTATGTTTTCTATCAGGCTACTTGCATTTTTTTGTTTCCCAGTTACAAGAATTGCATAACAATTTCATTAATCATATATTAATCTAAGCAATAAACTTTAACAGTGGTGAAATATAAAGGCTTTAAATATGCCACAGGAAGTTTAATATTACACATGTAATACAGAGCAGAAATATACTAATATCACACCACGAAAAACTGGTCTACAAGTAAAAGCAGACAAGAAACAAATAATGTTACATGAACACATACCCCTTCTTCATCCACTCTGTCTGTACACTTCACATTTGTATCCAAAATGATCTGCATTGTGCGAGTGTATCCTCCAAAGGCAGCATGGTGCAAGGCTGTCCAGCCTTTATAATCACTGGCATACAGTGGTATAAAATTAGTAATAATAAATGTAAATTTTTTATAAAGTAAATTTAAATGACTCCTTTGACTCAAACTTTTTGGTTTTGGCATAATGAATTGTAGAGCTGTGATTATTAATGCACCATTTGGAAGTAAAAGGTTCAACTCAAGAACAGTATTTGGGACTGCCCTTCTTTTCTTCTCTCTCTGTTTCTGTATACATCTGGATTGCACCCATGTTCTTATATGTCCCTTGAAAATGACACAAATACTTTCTTACTAATTCTTGGCAAGAGATGAGGCATAGATCATGGCCGCATTATGGAATTTTGCATTTAAAAATAGTGAATATACAGAACATTATAAGCACAAAAAGCTATACCTTTTAATATTATTTTATCTTAGTATACTGAAACTTTCTAAGCCTTTTATAACATAGAACCTACCAGGATATTTCTTTTAAAAATGCCAGGTTTAAATTAAGTATATAATATATGTATATGTAATATATGTATCTATCTGTATAATAATTTCTGTCCTTGCTACATGTACTAGTCCAGCTAAGGACAATGGAAATAAAGGGTTGGACAGTAGTCCACTTAGTAGGTCCTCCACAGTCACAAAAAAATTAATGTATGACTGGTGAGGCCGACATGATTATAATATTTCCAAACTATTTTTTCCATCAGAAGTTCAGTATTCTTCTCTCTGTTGGATTTAGAGAAAGCTCAGTTTCCCCACCATTAATAGCCCTGTTTTTCAGATAGCCATGATTCTATGCATCAGGCTGAATGCATAGATCATGCATAATTCAGCTTAGTTATACAAATATTTTATAAATATCCTCTTATACTGTATATTTATATCCATATATATTAATATATTAAATATTTTCATGTATTTTATTTATAGTTATACTTATACTGCATTAACTTCCCAGCAGATGGACATAAAATGTAGGGTGATAGTCCTTTTTAACCTTAATGAATGGAAATTTGTGTACTTACCAGAGAAAAAGAGCCCCTCTCTTCAGAAGAAACTGAACTACCTTTTCATGACCATTCTGGGCTGCCAAATGAAGGGGAGTCATTCCCTTCTTATCCCCTTCATTCAAGAGCCTTGTGTCTTTCATATCCCTTATGAGTCGTTGACATGTATTGATGCGCCCGTAACTTCGAAAAATAAACGTACATATTAATGTCAACAAAATACAGATGGAGAAAACACCATTAATTCCATTGTTTTGAGTGCACTACTAACCTGGCTGCAAAGTGTAATGGTGACTTCTTGTCCCTGCTCTTAGAGTAGATGGAAACGTTGAGGCTGAGTAGATTATTTACAGAGAGGGCCACACCTTGTCTGCATGCATAGTGCAAGGGGGTGCATCCTTCATTGTCTTCATCCACAACAAGATTTTTAATGTGTTCCATCTGTGATGCCCCCCCCACAAAAAATCCCAAAAGCACAGAATTACATTTATATCACTTAATGCTCCTCAGCTTTGTAGCAATATCTTGTAACAATAGCGTAAAATACCTTAAAGCGGTATCTAAAAATAAGAAAAAAAACTTTAGGAAAAGTAAATTTAGCAACAATGATCATTTATTATTGCTGATTTGTGGGTCACCATTTTTTCCAAATATCTGTGCTTTGAAGAACACAGCAGTTTGCCACTCTCCATCCACAGTACAGCTCTAATACAGGAGATTCTTCTGAGCTGCCAGTCAGCCATAACACTCATTGCTGCCAGCAGAAGGCCTGTACAGAATGCAATGGCAATCTGTAGTCTACATGGAGCAGCAAAATTTCTGGCTGTCAAGAACTATCAGTTCACTGGTTTACAGAGTAATTTTGAGTCCCCCATTTCTCTTTCTCATCTTCATTTCCCTGTTGTTCCTTTGTACCTTCTCTAACGCCATCCAATATATATATGGCCTTGCTTAAAGCAATCAAAAATTGCTTCCCCACTCTGCTTCACTCCTTTGAGCTATCAGTATGATCAATAATGAGAAAGCCAATGCTGACAATGCAGAATTATCACTCTGGTTTGAAACAGAATCACTACCTCAGCTGAAAAGTGAGGTTAAATCCATTCTGTTTAACTAAACAAATCTGTTTAGAGATTTCAGCAGATGTTGCAAGATCAGTTAATACCTGATTCCCATTTACAAAGCTGTTTCTGGAGCTCTGGAGGCTAGCAAATTCGATTCTTTCAAGCAAATTTGGACTCTACCAACATGAGTGCTTCACCTCAGCACAGCGAAATACAAATCCATGTTTGAAATCCTTCTTAAAACAAAATCCAAGACTCACTATAGTCCAGTCCACAGAAAGCTCCTGCAGAATACGTTGTAAGATATTTAAATCCTAGAGCTTGACTGAATATGAGCACATCCCCTATCTTTACTGCATGCAAGCTGGGAAAATAGAAGTGAAAAGTTCTGTATTTTATTGCCTACCTCTTGAGCTATTCAATCCCCCAACAGCAAAATAATTTATGGGATTATGTTATTCCTTTGCCTGGCAATAAGAAAACTGTATTATTTGCTTTGAAATGTTTTCATGAGAGGTATGTACCTCTTCAAACTCTTTTCTGTGACACTGGGAAACTTAACAAGTACCACAAACTTTACAAATATTCCAAAATAAAATGGTTGCTGCTTTTTTTTTTTTTTTTCTTTTT
Source organism: Heliangelus exortis (assembly GCF_036169615.1). Taxonomy (NCBI): domain Eukaryota; kingdom Metazoa; phylum Chordata; class Aves; order Apodiformes; family Trochilidae; genus Heliangelus; species Heliangelus exortis. Next base: position 118,905,378 of record NC_092423.1, read on the forward strand.
TTTCCCTTTACATTTTCTATTAAGGGTAAAAGAAAGAAATAATTTGATGCTTACTGTACCTGCAGAAATTTCTCATTCAGATGCTGTAATCCTCCAGGCTGCAATACCGTCAAATGCAAGAAATTCCGACCCAGGTGATCTTTTAATGATACATTTGCTCCTAGATAAACATGGAAAGAAATATCAGCAACTTCAAAACTACTGGCCCCTGGCACTAATTGATGATGCTTAAGACAAAGGAACAAATGTTGAACAAATGTGTTTATCCATCTATAAAATAAATATTATTTCAAGTCAGCATAGAACATGTAATTTTACTTACAAAAACCCCCTGCTGACACTCAGATTTATTTGTTATCTCCTGTGTGTATGCTTTTTTAATTTTATTGCAGCACTGGGATTTATGTGGGCCCTTATATTTAGAGATATTGAGCACCCACAGATCAAGAGGTAATTTAAAGATGCAGATGATCAGCCCTTCTCATCTTTTAAAGTTGTAACTTTGTTGTAACTTCAAAACAAAAATAGTTGTTACTAGCAATGAGAGAAAATAATAATTATCGTGCACCATAACTGTAGAAATTGAAAGATAGAGCTAAGACATTTTGAAGTTGACTGTGATTACATTAAATCACAGCTCATGCTTGAAATGTGGGCTTTAACACTTAAAGATTAATTGCTGGTATGAAACATGACTCTGTATAAATGGTGCCTTTATTACACTGTTCTGTCTACACTGTTAAGTGCTAAGAAAAGAAGGGATGGACTGCCAGTACCACCTCTACCTTGACAAGCATGACACACAGCATATAGGGTTTTTTTCTACAGCCTGTTCACTCTGTATTAAAAAAGGGTGAAATCATCACCATAATTCTTCCACTAGCTCAAGGGCCACCAGCACTGTGCAGCTGTTTAACTACAGCTGCTCCTGGACTACATGCTGAAGTACTGAACTGAAAATTGAGAGGAATGTTAGACACAAAGTTTTAACATATATGAACTCTGCTCAAAGGAATTATATCATATGTGAACACTGCTTTTTACCTTTTGAGAGCAGTAAATTCACAATTTTCCATGATGCACAGGAAGTGGCCAACAGAAGTGGGGATCGACCTTCTATGTCAACACTATCAATATTAGCCCCCTGCAAGAAAGCATTTCAAATTTATCATGAATAATGAATAAATGAAATTTTAACATGGTGCTGCCCTTTATAAGCATAGCAGAACTGCAGGCATTCTTAGTAGCTCCAGATGCTCCAGATAAATAAATTCAATAAACACATTACATCTCTATATAAAACTACTACTGTTTTCAAACTATGAGCCAAAGCCCAGTCATCTACATAAGATCAATTTAGATGCCTAATATAATAATAATGACCTACTTCTAGGTGAGCTGAACTTACAACTCTTTTTTTTTTTTTTTTTTTTTTTGGTAGGGTACCTTTTCATGCATTTAAATACTCAAAATATATACTAATAACTTGGAAACACTGGGACTGAAGCTCTGGAAAAATACAAAAATTGCAACACTATTGAATGATGCTTTGCCCATCAAAAAATTACCAGAACACAACCCCTCTGAAAATCTACGTTATAAGAATGTGATTCAAAAAGTAATGCATGCAAGAATTAATATAGTTTTATCTGTATAGCTTGATCTATCTTAATTTTCTATTCTTCATTGTAAGCTATATGAACCAAGTTACTTTTGACCCCAGAGAAGCTGTACCAACAGCAGACAATTTTTTATTCTACAAACTCGAGGTTTTGGTCAGGAGCTTTCTTCTTAGAGGAAGCAAAATGACTGGAATGAGATATTCTGGCAAAAGCCCAGGTTTTCTTTTTTGTCTACTTATGCACAGGGTGTATGGTGCCAAGACAGTATGTTCACTATGATCACAATACCACTAGGTTCACATCAGAAAACTACTATGAGCATAAACATAACTATATAAAAATGTCACCAAGAAGGGAGTATGAATTTGCAAGTAAATAAACCAATGAGATGTATGTATATTTTATGATGGTTTAGATATAATTTTTCTAGATATTGAGTTGCAAATCAAACTGGATGAGTTGAACAAAGTACACCAAAAAGAAAAATCTATTTTATGTCCGATAATATCCGAAGATGATTGAAAAAAAATCAGTTTGACTTTTTCCATTAGCTGGAATAGTCTTTGTGTCCATTCCTAATTCATGAGTTAATTAATCATAATCATGAGCAATATTTACTTTCTAGGACAGTAAAACCTGTAATATAGTAATAAGAAATATTTAATAAATGCACAATGATTACTTTACCACAGAGAACAGGAAGTTTCCAATTTATGTTAATGAAATGTTTGAGAATAACATATGCAGCATCCTTTCCTCAATTACCTTTCTATCAGGTCAGACAATCTCTTAAAAATGTTCTTATTCATCAAAGAAACAGTGAGCTTTCTTTATCTAAGAGACTCATTCATTTCAGTGAATACAGGGGAGCAATTTCCAGTTAACAATGCAATTTTTATTCACTTTCCCTCCATCTAACATTATTGTTCAGCCTTCAGCAAAATGAATTCAGCAGCATTCCTCATTATTTATCACAGCAAGGAGTAAGTCATATGTTGCCACATGTATTTGCTACATTTATGATACAGCTCAATTAAGAGGAGGTAAATTTAGTTTCTGAACCACTTTTACTTTTGCATTTACACATTAAAATGTTCAAATTATGCTTATATTTAGAAAAAAAAATATGCACATGTGAACATCCATTAATATTTATATGTTAATATAAGTAATTTAAATTGATATTTATAGATTTTAGGTTTCTTTCAGTAAAGACAAAACAGAAGAAGTGTAAAATTACATCTTACTTACTTTGAATTAGCATACTTCAATAAAATTAATGAATTAAACTCAGAAAGCACCAGAACCTCGATGCTAAGTTATTCAGTAAACAATTAAAAAAAAAAACAGTGCTAGGATACAGGGAAATTTCTAAGACATTAGCCACTTAATAAGAATTTTTAAATTTTCATCTATTTATTATTCTTTATAGTTGTACAAAATTTTCAAATACAGTGAAGATACTGTGCACCAAATGTAACATGGCAACTTCGACCTGTTAAAGCCATTTTGATTAAAATGCCTAATTTGCAAACAACTTGATAAGTAGTATTTCTTTAAAGCCATAAAGCTTTGCAGTGTTTAAAAGTGTCTAGGTTTCTGTCTTTTGCTTTTTTTTAAGGCTTTGTTTAGCCTTCAGTTATGGCATCTACTCATTGTCATGTTGATAGCGTGAGAGTCTGATTCTCTGGTTTTCTGTTGTGTCAATGACTGACAATGAAAAAAAAAAATGGTAATTTAAGTGAAAATAGCATTCACATTGAGCCTGGAAAATTCTGCTTGGCATAGATAATCTTATCTTCTCTGTCTAGAAGAGCACTGTGTCTGTTTACAGTGATGTTTATTTTCAGACACAAAAGCACCAAGAATGAGATAATGAAAGTAATCATTCTAACTTATTCTAACTATAAGTAATCATTCTAACTTATATTATTCATGCACATTTTGATCCATTTGCAGACAGGACAAATGAAGACAGTCCTAAAGCTTCAAAACTAGCATACTCTAATTGGAAAACCAATGAAATCCTCATGACAGATTCTATGGAAGAGGACAAAATATTCAAAATGGCATTCAAGGAATTAAGTTTGCTTTCAGCAAATGCCACGTTGAAAATATGCCCTCTAATACTTTTTACACACAAGCCTCCACATGGAAAAACTTGTGCCTGAATTTCTCAGGTAATGCATTCTGTAGTTAAATTGTCTTTGTCAAGCAAGCTTTAAAGTAGTCCAACCTTATCTTTTCATCATTGAATTAAAAATAAACACAACTGGAAGTTCTCACATAATCCAAACCCTAACATTTTTTTTGAGAAGAGCAAAACTGAATGTAGAAGAGATCTTTTCTTAATGTAGTTTTCTTGAACTGAAATAAAAACCTAAAATAAAAAAATAAAAGTTTGATGACTTATGAAAATTTCCCCAGCAGAGCACATTATATAATGATTATATGAGTCTCAGTTTAATTGGTATAAATGGACACTTGGAGCATAGCCAGTAGCATTCCTGGTTTCGTTCCTTCTTTTCCTTCATAAATATTCAGTGAAGAAATATAACCAAACTGCAGAAAAAAATACTTTTAAATGATGCACATACTTCAGTATGAGGGTATGTGATCCTAAAACAATGATATGTTTCTACTTTAAACTTGTTCCTGGAAATAACAGGTGAAATTCTATGTATCAATGGTGCAGAGTCCAGCTGGAGACCTATAACTAGTGGAGTCCCTCAGGGATCAGTGCTGGGTCCAGTCCTGTTCAACATCTTTATCAATGAGGGGGGTCGGTCTCTTCTCCCAAGTAGCTCCCAGTAAGACAAGAGGGCATGGACTTAAGCTCTGCCAGGGGAGGTTTAGGTTAGATATTAGGGAAACATTCTTTACAGAGAGGGTGATCAGACATTGGAATGGGCTGCCCAGGGAGGTGGTGGATTCTCTGTCCCTGGAGGTTTTTAAGAAGAGACTGATGTGGCACTCAGTGCCATGGTCTGGTAACCACATTGGCAGTGGATTAAGGGTTGGAGCTGATGATCTCAGAGGTCCTTTCGAACCCAAATGATTTTGTGATTTTGTGACCTTGATGATGGGACAGAGTGTCTTCCCAGCAAGTTTGCTGATGACAGAAAGCTGGGAGGAGTGGCTGGCACCCCATAAGGCTGTGCTGCCATTTAGGGAGACATGGACAGACTAGAGAGTTGGGCAAGGAGAAATTTAATGAATTACACCAAGTGTAAAGTCTTGCATCTGGGAAAGAACAACTCCAGGTACAAGTATAGGCTGGGGACTGAGCTGTTGGAGAGCAGCAAAGGGTAAAGGGACTTGGGGGTACTGGTGGATGGAAGGATGGCCATGAGCCAACAATGTGTCCTTGTGGCCAAGAAGGCCAATGGCATCCTGGGGTGCATTAGGAAGGGAACGGTTAATAGGTTGAGAGAGGTTCTCCCCCACCTCTACTCTGCTCTGGTGAGGCTGCATCTGGAATATTGTGTCCAGTTCTGGGCCCCTCAGTTCAAGAAGGACAGGGAACTGCTTGAAAGAGTCCAGCACAGAGCAGCAACCCAAGATGATTAAAGGAGTGAAAAATTTCCCTTATGAGGAAAGGCTGAGGGAGCTGGGTCTCTTCAGCTTGGAGGAGAATGAGGGGTGACCTCATTGATGTTTATAAATATGTAAAGGGTCTGTGCCAGGAGGATGGAGTCAGTCTCTTTTCAGCTATGTCCAATGGTAGCAGAAGGGACAATGGGTACAAGAATAGGAGGTTCCACATAAATCTAAGGAAAACCTTTTAATTGTGAGGGAGACAGAGCACTGGCACAGGCTGCCCAGGGAGGTTGTGGAGTCTCCTCCTCTGGAGACATTCAAAGCCCACCTGGATACATTCCTGTGTGACCTGCTGTAGGTGACCCTGCTCTGGCAGGAGGTTGGACTAGATGACCTTTCAAGGTCCCTTCTAACCCCTAATTTTCTGTGATTCTGTGAGTTTATCACTAATTTCCTATTTTATACCCTCAAAGTGATGATGACTGAACCAGCCTTTCTTATCTGGTAAAAGCTATTTACAAAACTTTCTGAATAAATACAATGGAAATTAAAATGCAAGTTTTCATCCTCTGTCACTGTGGGATGCTATTATGGAGATACAATTACTTGTTGTACTGTAACTGTCAATTATGCATTATGAAATATACATAGATAAATAACCTCTACCTGAGAACACATTCTCCTTTATGAATTTCTCTGTACAGATCTGTAGTATTAGATAGCAATAATCTCTATAAACATGTTGCTTGATTAAATATTTACCATTGAAATCAAATACTCTGCCAGTTCATAATGATCAAACAATGCTGTCCTGTGGAAAAAAATGCAAAAATACAGTAACATTAGAAAGGATACTGAAGTTTCAAGCCAAATGGTAGTATTTGTCTTCACTTGCTGCACTTTATACTATTTTCAAACAAATACACCTTATAATAAAGAGAGAGGGATACCTTATTCCATAATTAATTTGAAGAAGTTATTTTATTTTTGTAATGGAGTTTTCTTTTTAAACTAATTTCAGAACAATTAATACATGGAAAAAACTCACTGCAGGAAACAAAGACCTCATTGGTAGGTTAATAGGCATTTTATCACTGATTTTTAATATAACTCAGTGTCAGATAACAGAAGAATATGTACTACACAAGGTCAATACAGAATTCCATAAATTTGAGACAGTTTGTTTTATACAGGCCTAAGAGCCTCAAAATCATTTCACTGATCCAATCTTCAAAAATAACTTGCTGTATAGTTTGTGCAAAAATTATAGAGCCAGGTTAAAGTGGAAGCTGCTACACAGATATTCTGACTGTAGCAGGCAAGACTACTTTAAAAAAACAACAACAACAAAAAACCCTGTGAAAAATTGTAATATATGGAAATAAAATGTTGTGACATATTAATTTAATAAAATATTTTAAATCTGTCTATATACATGAAAAAAATCCCAAGTTTTATTCCACAATAAGACACTGTATTATATATTACAGGGAAAATGTTCAACACAACTAATACACACGCTCTAAATCTTTTCAGAAGTCAGACTTGTGTTAAATATTTTGACTCAAGGAACAACACAGAAGCACAGGTCTAAGATGGTACTGTATGTCAGAGATAATAGTTCCCTTTGCATAAAAAAGGTAATAACACTTGGTGTACTATAGCAAGAACTGATTACTCAAAAGATGTATTTTAAAAATCATGTCATAGGTCCAAGCAAGTAAAGATGCTTCCATTATCTACAGCATACACATTCAAATGAATATACATTCAAAATGAATTCCAGTGTGACTAAAGAGAAAGCAAAATAGTTTTATAAAACATTTAAATGGAAGGTGAAAGGACCAAGTCTCACTTATGCTTCACTGGTTCTTCACTTCTCAACAAGTTAATGTTCCTATTTTCATATTCTGAGCAATATGGATGAGTTTCTACCTTTCTGGTGATCCTTAATAATAATTTTTTTCATTTAACAGACACAGGGAATAAAAGCATGTCATGCTTTTTCCAAACTTTTTCCAAGAACAATAATTTTCATTCATATGACAGCCAGTTATCCATTAAGTTGTATATTGTATCTGCACAATTTTCTTTGACATTGTCATCACTTTATTTTCAATTGTGTTCCACCACAGTGGCATTTCCAAGTGTACTGAAACCTTATCTTAACTTGACAACTCAATCCCTTTTTAACTTCTTCAGCTATCTTTGAACCATTCCACATGTCCAAAGAATAATCATCTTCACTGCCTCTGACCTTCTACCAGTTATTTCATATTGTAAAACTCCTTGTAGAATAACAGTGTAAAATGATCACACTTAAATGAAGTGACATATACCTTTCTTGCAAAGATGTATAAATGGGGATATATACTATCTCCCAAACAGTGGGTTGCCATCATTCTTGGCTGAGCATGTTTTTGCTAAAGAAGACTGAGGAAACTTCTCCACAGTCTAGTGCTCTGGTTTCAAATGGACTGTGCAAGACTAAAAGTCTAGATTATTATTACAAACACAAATGCCATCTGCAACTTCGTAGTGATACAGAAGTCTACCAACATCTACCTGTAGTTGATTATGTATAAGACTTTTTTTAAAGTAATATTTTAATAAACTATAATATTTTCATTCATTCATTCAGAATATCACCCCACTAGAGAACATAACTCCGTTAGATGGCATTTTTTTCCACAACTTCAGAAGCTGCTAATAATTCCATAAACTTGTGCACCTACTAATTTAGTTGAGTAAATTTTCAATGCAAACTGTTAGTGACCATTCTTTGCCACAGTTCCAAGGTAGCTGGAATTATTTTGATTTTGAGATTGGCACCAAAATTTTTGCCTTTCTGACCAAATTATGGACCCTTTCATAGTGTACTAAAACCATCCCCTATCCCATGGAGAAGTTCCAACACTGGTGGAAGGGTGCTCCAAAGTATACTATATGAAGTGTAATTGGATGCTGAGAATAGCTAAGAATGTCACTGTTTACAATTTATACTGAAGTCTGGCACTGTACCTGTGAAGCAATGTTTCCTTATTCCCATCTACTGCATCAATAATGGATTCCTCACCAGCATAGGATGACATCATCAATTTTACAATCTCAGTTGCTCCTTGAGTGGCAGCAAAATGAAGTGCTGTGCATTTTTCATTCTGTAAACAGGAAAGGAATACAATATTTACGTATTTAAACCAAACAACCTAACCTCCAACCTATTAAACACCCTAGTGACCTAGCCCAGGATTCATAACTCCTAAATGTCAAAATTTCTATGCAATTAATGAAACTTCGGTCTTTTAAAGAGCTCTTAAGGACTAGAAAATACTAAAGAGGTTTTGAAGTATCACTGCAAGTCCCTAAGATATGAGACAATTACAGTCTTAACAATCTTTTGTGGTTGAATTAATAAACGGACAGAGCGCTCTTTAACAGAAGAAAAAAACTACAGAAAACCAAAAGGTTGACCAGTACAAATGGATAAGAAAACAAATGAGTCTATTAAATAAAGAAAATGCATAATTTTGAAATGCTTTCTATTTGCTTAAATAGAATCTTCCTTAGATGTCATTCTTAAATAAAATTGTCTGCATGTTAAAAATAACTTGGTCTAACATAGACAGTCTAGCTAGACAGTCATAAAATTATTAAGCAATAAATTATTAAAATATTTTTGCCAATTTCTTTTAGCTAGATGGGATAAACTAGCTTTTATATATGCCTGAGGGCTTTCTTTCTCCTTTTCTGAAAATGACACTTCAGTCAATGCATTGGAATGGGCTTTTCCACAAATGCCTTAAGCATTCTCAAAACACTCTTACCCATCAAAAAATCATCAGCATAAATCATCTCACTCAAAGCCTGTGTGTTCAAAGAATCAAACCAATAAAAGAAGGCTAAACCATGTTTATCTTTGCTCTCATGAGTTGATTTCAGCCTTTGAAAAAATTTGGTTAATGACAGATATTTTCAGAAATGTTTATTTATCATGAAGCTGGGCACAAAGCCCTCGCAACAACAGCATCATGGCAGTGTCCCAAATTTCTGCCTCCTTACAAAGGTAAGGAGGTAAAGGCAAATGCCAGGGCAAGGATGAGGATAAATTAGTTTGATGAGAAAGGGTCAGATTGCAGATCCAATTTCTGGAAAGGGATAATACCAGCTCCATAGTAAAGAGTTTGTGAAGAAGGTCATACCATTCTCTAGAGTACTCTCCCAGACTCCGTCTGTTTATAACTCCAGGACTTCCTGAGCCAGAGGGGATGCTTTTATATTCCGTAACTGAGGATTGCATTTTCATCTATGGATCTGCTCAAATGCATTTTTAATCCATGAAAATTTTCAAACCCACAAAATCCTATGTACCTTGTGCTAAGAAATCTGATATTATATCTGATTTGAGCTTGGGTCTTGTTTTGCATTGAGTCTAGTTTTTGCATTGGAAGAGACAACAAACAACAATTAATCTTTTTTTCCCATTCCATTCAGAGACTGAGAGATGCCCAGGTGTTATCATAATTATATTTCACTACACTCCATGTTTTACCTGTTTTAGATCAATTTGGGCTCCAAATTCAATGCACATTTTAATCATTTCGAGGTCCCCACTTTGAACTGCCAAATGCAGTGGACTGCACTTTCCATTATTGGTAAAATTGATGTGGGTTTTAGCAGAGTGACCCAATTCTTCACCTTAGAAATGAAAATAAGTGAAATTATTCCAAGCAAGAATGAGATAACAGAAGGCATAATGGCTTTTAAAACAAGCATATTAACTGTGGAATAATATTCTACCCTCTCAAAGTACAAACCTGTCACATCTATCATTGAAAAATGGATGGACATACATTTAGAAAAGCTGCTGCTTCAATCCTAGAAATGTTAGAAATATCAATTGCCCATAAAAATAATTGCATTAACTTCTTGTAAGTTCAATCACAGGTATAAGTGCTTGTTTCCACAGTTCTTTGAGAATTAAAGCAGTAAATTGGTAATGCTACTATAAATAGCTGCTTGGGAACAGTGTACTTACCTTTTTTTAAAAGAATTTCCATACATGTTTTTGCACCTGAAAATGCAGCTGCATGGATAGGCATACATCCTGTTTTGTTTGGTTTACATATTTTTCCTCCATTTTCAATCTGAAAGATAATGCCTAGATATAGGTTGATGACATACAGAAAATTCTGAGTAATGAACAAATAGCAATAGACACATAGAATATCTGTAATAACAGACACAGACCCCTGGGTAGATGTCTCCTTCTTTTGTATTGTCTATGCATTATGAAGTTTATATGCAAAAATCTTTCTGAAGTTATATCCATACACCTAAATATCTATGTGCCTCACTTTGTCTTCTGACAAGCTTCAAAATGAGTTTAAGTTTTTTTCTGTTTGCCACTCAGATATTTTTTTTGTTCTTAAAAGATTGAAGTTTCTTAGTTACCTACGAAAAGCAAATTGAATACAAGGTTCATGATTGAGCTTCCTCTGTTGAAAAAAGATAGAATACAGGAACAGAATAACACTGCAACAAGATAAATGGAATCAGGCCAAAAGGTGATGGGTTATTATACCTACCAGGATTGTCAGTGCTTCAGGATTATCCTTGTAACATGCTACAATTATAGGTGTGTTTCCTGCTTCACCTTCCAAATTGACATCTGTACTGCTATGCTGGACTAAAATCTAAATGGTTAAGAAAACATTCAGTCAACTGTAAGCCAAATACAAAAAGAAAGGTCTATTCTATTACTTTTTTGTTTATCACCCATAGCAGTCTTGTGACTTGTTGTTTTTGAATATACAAAAAGCAGGTGAGAAAAATCAAAATAAAGCAATATTTTTACAGCAAACAGCTGCGTAGATAGAATAGAGGTTGCATATAGCTTCAGAATATCTGTTTTATTTAACAATTTCCCCAACACTGGAACAAAATCTTTTCTCTAGCAAATTGCAGATGGGGATTTTCCACTGAAGGTTGTTATAATGTCTTGTTATATTCTGTATTCCCTTGAAAGTGGCAATGTTGTAGATCCTGCTCCATTAGGCATCTGTTGGACAGTTACATAAGATTATGGGAGATGGACTTGATGAAAACATTCCAGACCTGAATTCCTGCTTCAGTCACTGAGCTATCAGTATCACCAAAGTATCTCTATGAGTGCTTCCAGAATTTTTTGAGAAGCAAAGGATCTAGAAATTATAATTACCATACTGCACTGCATATTTATTCTTCTATCTACAGATTTATTAGTTTTCCTTCATTAATTCCAATTAATTTTTGTGTCCTGGAGAAACTAGCATGTTTTTGTCACTGGCAATTCGACAATAGAAACCAAAGGAGAATCAGCTTGAATAAACAGAGTGGGGAAAAAATGAGAGCACATATTTATACAAGAGATGTAAAATAGAGAATTTGATGTAAAAGATGTAAAAGAGAACTTGATACAAAGCCCACGTAGAAAACTGTAATTCTATTTCAGATTTTATTGTTTTCAATTAGTAGTAAATACAGATTTTTTAAAAGATATGAGGACAGAGGTATTTTAGCACTGAAAATCTCTAAAGAAGTTTAAGTCTTGAATACAGGTACATGTTTTTCTTTCTATTGTTTGGATGAACAGAACTTTAAAGTGAAAAAGTGGTAAAATCAAGAAATTTAAAAATTCTAAAATTCTATCCAAATGATTCATATGGAGTGAAAACATTCTTGCACTTGGACAAATGAAGAAAAAATACACTAGTTAAAATCTTGATACTGTTCCTGCATTACAAGGTTGTGATTTTTAAATGCTCTGCTATTATTCAATTGATTATTAAAATGTCATTTTCAAGAACTGTGATTTCTGTTTTTATTTTAGTTTTAATTAAAAAAAATACAATAGTTTCAGGAAAAAAAAAGATACTTCCAAGTGTAAACATAATGACTACTACATAGCACAAGTATCAGTCTTTATATAAAATACTAAGTTACTTTTTACTTGTTGTGCTAAGCAGACACAAACACTTCTATGAACATCATATGTTACCCATCCTGCTTGGTAAACAAAGCATATGAGGTTATATAGCATACACAGTCAAGGTCTTGGTGTGCTGCACACAGCTGCTGTTGAGAAACATATCAGGTCTGTATATTTATGAGGATTTAGACTTACCTTAACAATTTCATTATGTAAGGACTGCACAGCCATATGCAAAGGTGCCATCATATTGGAGTTCAGAATATTTGGATTGGCTCCTCTGCTGAGAAGCAACCTAACACTTTCAACCTGGTTTTTCTTTGTGGCCCAGTGCAGTGGGGTATTTCCAGAAGAATCCATCACGTTTAGTACTAGGTTGAAGGAGACAAAGAGAAAACAAAGCCATCAAATGTTCTGATCACAGATATACACACACAAACAAAATTGTGAGGGTTTAGGTTTGTGCTACTATGCTTCTTCAAAGTGAAAAGATTGCATGTCACCAAGTATTTTCTGTTGAATTTATTAAAAATTGTGCTGAACACATGGTATTGATTAGAAAAAAACGGTTCTATTATTAATTAATTAATATTAATACACTAAAATAGCAAAGAGGAGGCTTGATAAGGTTAGCAAATAGCAATAAACCTTTTGATTAGATCTTTTGAAATTATAATACTGGAGAGATAGGAGGGTTGAAACACCTGTCTATTTCTTGCCCATAATTATACACCTTTTTTCTGTCCCCAAGAGTTACTTTATTTCTCTCGTTCCTTGCCTCTTCACTTTCCGACCTTCTTTGACTTTGCAGCCATTGCTTTAGGGGCTGCATGGAACAAGTGGGTGTAAAAAAATAAATCAAGACATGGCAAATAAGTGCTTGTAAGTTATAAGAAGATTAAAGACAGTATCTACTCTGGTGCACTTAAGGACACAGGGGCAAATCAATAAACACTGGTTTTAGAGCTACATGTACGTTTTGAGCTTCAAAGCTGAAACTAAACTGCAAAAAGTATATTCAAAAACTAAGAAAAAAACTATACATTGAAAATAAAAAGATTATTTTTCAGACAGAATAATCTGAAACACTGTCCATCATTAGGGAAAAAATGAGCTTTTTAGGGCCACTGTATGTTTACTCAGTGGCCCACAGTCTATCAGTGGAGTTGCATGTAGTTGCACAATTCTTATTAATTTAAACAGCATTTTCTGCACAGAGTGTCAATCACTCAAAGCCCCGTGTTCTCCTATTTAGCATTTGTTCCCTACATTTCTTTAGGCAGCCTGTCCCATCAAATGTTTATCCTTCATCACTATTAAGTAAACAAGTGTAATGACCACCTGAATTGCAAGCATGAGAAAGCAAATTAATTCTCTTTTACATTTCCAGTATGTTAAATGTAGCAAAAGATACATAATGTATAAAAAGGAAGATAAAAAGTCAGGCCTACTGTACTTGACTGCAGTTTTCTTTTTCATAACTGAAGACTGTAAATCTGACTCCCAAGCAAAATAAGATATATTGAATCCCTGAATTAGAGAGAAAACAGTCCTAGCACAACATGGGTAATCCAAACTACTCCTGAGACACTGCAAACTGTGGCAGTCTGAACTGCATTTGAATTAATAAATGCAGAAAATACATACAAGTTCTGCTTCAGTTGGGTAACAGAGACTTTGATTATTGAATTTTTAAATTCTCTTTAAAAATAGTTTATAAAATGTGTTACCTTCACAGGAAGTATCATCTATGATCAGCTGCATTAGTTCTATTTGACCTCCTTCAGCAGCATGATGCAGTGGGGTGGCGTTTAATTCATCCACTTTGGTGAGCCCAGAACGATTCTTCTTAATGAAACTCCGCAGCCTACAGGCACTTCCATCTGAAATTACCTGTTTCAGACACAAATATTCTCATTTTCTCATCTTCCTAAAAGGCAGGATGCTAGTGATGCTTTAATGTGTTACTCTGGGCAAGCTGCCACCGAGTAATTCCCTCCCAGCTGTTAAGGTTCATACAGAAGTAGACAAATCCTGATCAGGCTGCCTCAACAGCGATACTCAGATTGATTCAAATAATTGCAAAATCAGATGAAGAGCAGTGCAAAATTAACAAAAATGGAAGTGATCTTCAATACAATACTTTGTATTGAACTAAGGATCTTTCCTCCACCACAGAAAATATCAAATAAGCAAATGCATCACTTACTGTTCTATGCTCTCTCCAGCTGTGGCTACGCCAAATGAATTCAACAGAGATGAACAATCTGTAACCTTGATAAATTCTTTTTCTAGACCTGTCTACAGAGACTGACATTATATCCTGGGCTTTCTAGTTCAGCCATTGGGTTTCTGTGATATTCTTTACGTCAGAGGAACCAATAACTTCTTTAATTTCAGCAGTATCTTAAGAGCATCTAAGAGGCTACAATCTCAGTCTGAAACAACTCAGCATCTTCACAGCATAACACACACACAAAAAAACCCTAAACCCCAAAACCAAACTTCAACAGAAAAAAGCCTTCAACAGCTCAGCTATCTCACACTTTGATACCTCCCTGGCATTGTGCTTTGCAACAAAAGCCTACTATAGAAACCTTGATGATTCTTCCCACATATTTTTGCTAGAGTGTTTCAAAACCCTATTTGTATATGAAGTGACAGAAAATAAATTATTGTAGTAGAATGGGCAGGAATTTAAAAATAAACTATTAAAAAAATTAATAGTAAATAAAAAAAAGAAAAATAATTCATCAAAATTGGGACAACAAAGACAGAAAATGCATATCAAAAGTAATGCAAACTTTCCTAAAAATGTGTAAGCAAACAAAGGATAAAAAAAAAAAAAAAAAAAAAAAAAAAAAAAAAAAAAAAGGAAATATCCCCTAAAATTACTGCTCCTTTCTGAGCTGCAAAAGAAAAGGAAAACTGCACTCCAGGATCCCCTGAGCCACCAGGAGTCAAAGATTTTTTCTGTCATTAAGCAAGCACACATTACAGGGCAGCCCATTCATACACTTCAGCATGTGTTTAACTTTCTTCAGCTTTATAGTCCCATTGACCACAGTGAGGTTTCTTCTGTGAAAAATATTATAAATGTGTCTAAGTATTTAGAAGACTGGGGCCAAATATGGGGATAGCATCTGATGCAAATGTGCAATTAGAAAAAGCTAATAGAAAACAGGTGATATCCTTATAGAAAGGGTATCTACAATGACTCAACTATCATAAAAATAAGAGCTCAATTACATATAAAAATATCTATATATTTTACACAGACCAAAAGGCTCTTTAGGGCCCAGTATCTTCTAATCCTTCTTATATTATTGTTATATATATATTCAACTGCAATGAATTTCAAATCTTTCTACTGATTTAGACTACATTTTACCACTCTGCACTGGAAATTTTTGCCAGTGTAAGACAAAACGTAGCCAAAATGTGTCTATAAACAGAAATAAGATTTTTCAGCCAGTGTTGAAACAACAGCAAATGGGAACAAAAGAAAGCAGGAAACAAAACAGTAAAGAAAGAAATCAGTTAGGTGCCCATAGTACTTTGGCTGGCTCAGAAAAGCAAAGCAAGCTTTTTTAAACAGCATCAGCTCCTTAGCACTTTGCCTGAACTTTGCCTGGTGTGCAGTGGCAGATGACCCACTGGGGTGACAAGCCTTGGTACACTGAAAAGGTGTTGCCAGCACACAGAAAACAAGTCTAGAAGTTATCTCGAAAGGACTTCAAACCCATCCACATGTTTAGCCTGGTTTTAAAAGCCTCTAAAGTTACCCAAGTCTGCTACCCTGTAAGCAACTTCAGCCTTTGCTGAATTATTCTTAGCATTAAAAAAGGAATTCCCTACCATTTGGCCTAGGTCTCCCTAGCTGCAGTATAAATACATCACTTTTTGTCCTACTCTCTATGGAAAAGGGATGAGATTACATCCTTCCTGGAAGAAGTTTTGCCTCTGTAGGCGGTGCTGATGGTTCCCCTTCCCTTATTAACAGTTCTGCTGCTTCCAAGCTTTCATTTAGAGACCTTTTTGCTAGATGGTCTACTCATTCTCATCATGACCTTAGAGGGACCTCTCTCTAAGATGGGACTACTTCTGGGGATGGGCGGGATGTATGGGATGTGACCCCTTCCACTCACCATGTGTCCCTGCCACCCTGCATCCTCCTTCACCACCTCCTCTCCCTTACTTCTTCTTGTCCCATTCTGCACTTTGTCACCCAGCACCCCAACCTTCTGTTGCCTTCATAACCAATGTCCAGAGTGGCCCCCAGCCTCTCTCCAGCCTCTCACCACTCTTCCCTCATGGTTCTGCTGCAAAGTGAGAGGAAAGGGACCCCTGGAGGAAAGGTTCTCTGGGACTTAACCAACGCCAAGCTCACGCAGACACCTCCAGAGCCCCACTTCACCCTCACCCACTTCGCTCTCCACCTTCACCCCTCCTTGTCCCGACGCTTACACACGAGCTCCAGTCTTGGGCTCCACCTTGTCCCACGCCGGCACTGCTGCCTCTGCCCGCTCGGCCGCCTCCTCACCTTCCCGCCCACCCGCCGACCCTCGGGGCCGCCAGCCCCTCCTCGTCCCTCTTTTTCAGTCACCTTGAAGACATCCTGCGAAGCGACGGAGGCGGCATCTGCCTCGCAGACGACGCCCTGGTAGGAGCTGGAGGCGGCCGACTTCTCCCGCGACTGGCAGAGCCGCAGCAGAGAGCGCTTCATGGCGCCCGCCCGCCCGCCTCTCAGCCCCGTCCGCTCCGCAGACCTGCGAGGAGAGAGAACAAGTGGCGGTCGGTGCCGAGGCCGCGCCCGGACACCCCGACCAAGCGGCGGCGGCGGCAGGAGGCGGGGAAAGCTGGGCGGAGGAGAGCCGCTCCCGCCGCTGCTCCCGGGAGAGCCATCCGCTCCCCGCCGGGGCGGGCGGATCCCCCGGTCGGAAGGCAGCTCCCGGGAGATGCCGGGGGAACGGCGCGAAACTCCGGTCCCTTCAGGGATCACCGCCTAAAGTAGTGCCGGGTGGGCGCTGAGCGGGTCGGCGGCTGTCCCCGGAACCGGCTGGGGAGATGCTGCTGGGAAGGGCTGAGTGATCACCATTGCGTTTCGGGAGTTTTGTTTCTTAGGGTTTTTTTGTTTGTTTGTTTGTTTTTAGCCTTAGTTTTTTAGGGTTTTCTTTGTTTGTGGATTTCTAAGTTTGGGGGGTTTTGTCTGTTTGTATGTTTGCTTTATTTTTTCTTTCTTTTTCTTTTAATTTAGTCTATTTTTTCATTCCCCGATTGAGTACCTGACCGTGACAGAGGTCCCTTGGAGCTGAGCGCTCCTCTGCCTCCAAGAACCGAAGCTCAGAGAGCTCGACGTGTGAAAAACACAATAAATAAACGCAATGTGAAACGTCCGCAGCGAAGCTGGAGTAGGTGCAGTTCCCGTGGTACCACCTGTGTGGAAAAAAGCTGTCCTGTCCATGCTCCGTGCCGTGGAGGGACAGGGCAGTGCTGCTGTGGGGACAGGGAGCTGGGGGCAGAGGTCCGGCCTTGAATCTCTAACACCGTCAAGTTTTCTATGATTAATTTCTCAGCATTTACTTCGTCGTCATAAAATTTTGTCCCAGGATTTATTTTACAAGCAAATTTGGAGACGTGCAGGGAATCTCTAGGCAGGGTCTAGGAAGAAGGAGCAGGATGTATTTCAGAAGGGTTAATTACTAACGTGACTTTAACTGAGTCATTCTTGCTGAGTCTTTAAGGGAAACATTTGTAACTCGGAGAACTAACAGTTTACTTAATGAGATAGGAACAGCCCTACCAAAGGTCAGGTAGCGGTTGAGGCAGACTCTTAGGAAAAGCAACCCGAGGAATAGGGCATGACTTTTTTGCCTGCGTGTTCATGGCTTGTGGCAATCGGCAGCTTAAGGACTTCCAGAGCCAAGTGTGGCACTCACGCCAGACTGTTTCATAGCCGTCATCTGGCAATTCTCCATTACTTTGTTCATGCCTTCTCTGAACCCTTTTTATACTGCCCATGCCACAACATCCTGTGGCACTAAGTGCCATAATTTCATTATGTGTTTGGGAAAAATGCTTTCTTTTCCCAGTAGCTTCACTTACCGCCTCCCTAGTGTTTTTATTTTGAGAAATTGAGAGGTTTTCTTCATTTTTAAAGTCCCTGTTAATGCTCATAATTTCGCAAAGTTCATTCAGCTTTCATCAGTGTTTCCACACTGATGGGGCTTTGTTCATATGGTTTTCCTTCTTCAGGATGCCATTTTGTATCACTGAACATCCTCATCATGCTGCCCTGCATCTGTTCCACATTCATTTTGAAATGGATCATCAAGACATACATGCTAAAGTCAGGGCATATTTGAATAACAGTACTAATTGTTTGTTCCATGTTTTTTTTCATACCCTCTCAAATACTCAAAAAAAGATTTCCTTTTTTTTTTCTTGAGAATTTTTCCTATCACTTTTCTGAGTGATGTTAGTATAGATACAACTCGTGCTATACTCCTTCATACCATATTAGAGTTATGTTTCCTCTGTATACCCACCTAGCAATTATCAACATTGAATTTAATCTGATATTTATTTAGTGTATCACCAAATCCTGTGCGATCTCCCACAATCATTTGCATTTTCGGTCATTCTGAAAAATTCAATAGCACTTTTAAGATCACCAGAATGTTTTCACACCATTGATCTCGACTCTGACTTTAAGGGTTCCTAGGAAACCTCCCTGCTTTGCAAACATCTATTCCTATTCCATATTTTCAACCTTTAGCCAGATTCAGGAAAACCTTCCTGCCTGTCCTGTGACAGTTCAGTTTCATTAAGAAACTATGGTGAGGAACTTTGTTGAAGAACTTTCACAAATCTACTTATCACTGTCATCATTTGTACCTTTACATTCTCTGATTCTTTCAGAGAGTTTCACTGGCATGTGTAATTGCCAGATTTCTGCCTACAAATGCTGTTTTTATTGTTTTGGTCCTAGAGTCTCTAGCTCCAGAATCATTTATAGTAAATTGCTTAAGTTATACAACCTTAACTATGTTGTCTTAAGATCATAAGACTGAAAAGTCTTGAGACTAACAGGGTGGTTATAAGTGCTTGTGGTGTAGAGCTTTAATCCTATCAATTATCAGACGACATTATAGAATGGAAGAAAAAAAGTTTCTTCAGCCCACATTCTAGGCAAAAAATAAAAGTCACGATCCTTGAAAACCCATAGTTTTACTTGTTTTCTTGAATCTGATAGTACAGTTGCCATATTTTAAAATTACTGTTAGTTCTCAGTCTTCTAGTAAATATTCAGAAGAATGTTCAGAGCATGAAAGATAATACAAAGGTTTTCCATTCCCAGGAGGAATTAAATGGAATTTTAAGTGGGCTGACCACAGCTTTTACTTCTGCATAATGATTTGACATAAGGAACTAATTCACATAATTACTCCAAGAGTAACCTTTCTTAGAGCTGTTTTTCCCAAGAGTGGATTAAAATACATTGATACCATTTTATTTCAAACATGATCTTGCTTATGCTAGAATAGTGGATCCATTAGTACAAGCAAAATTCACTAAAGGTAATCACAGAGTAGCATTTCATTACAAAATATGATTGTTTAATAATTAAATTGTATATACAGTAAATATGAACCATTCCAGTCCTGTAGCCTTAGTAATACAGTACTGCAATTTTGTTAATTTTGCAGACCTGGGAATCATAAGTTCAAACAAATATCAGTAATGAAAAGGATGTAGTGGATGTTTTTTTCTTTTGAAGTTATTTTTTTGGCAACAGTGACATACAAATATGATGTGTAAAATGATATTTTTGATTTTGTATTGTCAGCTTCATTCAGTAAGCCAGATGAATTCATGAATCTACTTCAGGTATCTATTACAGTCTCCCAGAAATTAATCCAAGCTCCTGCATAAACAAGCAAGGATGCATTGCCTCCTATGAGATTTCAGAAACATGCTTGTACTTGCAGAAAAAATCCTACTGTCTTTTCAAACCAGCATGGTGACTTTGACTTGTATTTTATTGTTAGATCTGATGGATTTTTTTTTTGCATTTTTGCTTCATGAGATTTTACTGTAGTATGGAACATGCTACTACAGAGGGATTTGCTACTACATGCATGCTACTACATGCAGTCAACAGAGGGATTTAAGTTACTCAGAGGTTTACTACATGCCTTATTAAAAAAAAAAAAAAAAAAAAAAAAAGTGAATTTAGAAAACAGTTATTCACAAAATCACAGAATTGTTTCACTTGGAAAAGACCCTGAAGGTCATGGCATCCAATCATTACCTGTCTCTAGAAAGTCCAGTGCTAAACCATATTCCTAGCCACATCTACATGTCTTTTTAACACCTCTAGGGATAGGGACTCAACCATCTCCCTGGGCAGCCTGTTCCAGACTTTGATAACTTTTTCAGTGAAGAAATTTCTTCTAATATCTAGTCTCCCCTGGCACAACTTGAGGCTGCTTCCTCTCGTCATATTACTTGTTACCTGGGAGAAGAGACCAACCCCCACTTCACTACAGTCTCCTTTCAGGTAGCTGGAGAGAGCAATAAGGTCTCTTCTCAGCCTCCTTTTCTCCAGACTAAACATGCTGAGTTCCCTCAGCTGCTCCTAATAAGACTTGTGCTCTAGACTCTTGAGAGCATCTGGTCTCATCAGGTTTGTTGACCTCCTCTGGACATGCTCCAGAACTCAAAGTCTGTCTTCTAGTGAGGGACCCAAAAGTGGACACCATACTCATGGTGTGAACTCACCAGTGAATTCACTGCAGAGTCCGTTTGGGTTTTTTCTTCTATTGATAATTAGACATGAAATAATATCTGACAGATTTTGTGTCCCACTCAATGCTTTGGATAAGAATAAGCTTAAATAGAGGCCCATAGATTATAATCTATGCTTTGAATGATTATTCTTGATAAGGATACCTCCCAGGGTGTCCAGCACATACATTGCAGCATCTAACTATTGGCTTCAAGTTCACTTCTAGACAAAAAGTTTCAAGCACATAAGCTGAATCTAGATAAGATTTATGGTATGGTAGCAAAAGTCACTGCAGTCCCTGTCACTGTGAGAACTGAATGATTCAGAGTGGAGTGTGTACAGGTGAGCAAAGACTTAGATACCCATTTCAGACAGTATTCTCAGACAGTAATCCTCCTGTGGAGATGGAAACCAAGCCATATCTTACACACTATCTTTTAAAAAAGTAGGAGGCCTCTTACATACCAGGCATCGTACACCTCCCTCAAGCTAAAAGAGATTAAACATACACTCTCTACTTAATAAAAGCTATCACGGCCATCAAACAGCAGCTTGTTTTGTGGTAGTGATGCTCTCTCCTTCTCCAGTTGAAACTTTGCCAGTGTACAACCACAGACTGTCGGAGTCAAAGTGCTGAAGTCTGATCCCCTACCACACTGTAAAACTTCTTTCTTGATTCTGCCTCCAGGACTGTTTTTGTAGTTTTACATTCAGCTGCCTCTGACCAAATCCAGCAACCATCTGTGATCAGCCCTGGGCTTCCCTAGGACCTAGAATTTTAGGAAAAGCTTAATTATTTAGCTTCAGAAACTTTCTGGTCCATGCAGTTCAAAATGACTGAGGCATGGCATTGCATTGATTATTATGGAAAAGTTTATTTCAATTCTGAATATTGTGTAGATACACCTCTAGTTCTATCAACTCTAAAACCCTGGAGAATCTTAGTAATGAAATTCATAGATTTATAGAATAATTTGTGCTGGAAGGGACCTTTAAAGGTCACCTAGTCCACACCACCTTCAACGAACAAGGGTATCGTCACAGAATCACAGAATCAGCCGGGGGATCTCTGAGATCATCAAGTCCAACCCTTCATCCACTACTGCTGTGGTTACCAGACCATGGCACTAAGTGCCACATAGAGCCTCTTTTTTAAAAACCTCCAGGGACAGAGAATCCACCACCTCCCTGGGCAGCCCATTCCAATGCCTGATCACCCTTTCTGTAAAGAATTTCTTCCTAATATCTAACCTAAACCTCCCCTGGCAGAGCTTGAGTGCATGCCCTCTTGTCCTACTGATGGCTGCCTGGGAGAAGAGACCAACCCCCCCTGGCTACACCCTCCTTTCAGGGAGTTGTAGAGAGTGATGAGGTCTCCCCTGAGCCTCCTCTTCTCCAGCCTCAACACCCCCAGCTCCCTCAGCCCTTCCTCACAGGACTTGTGCTGGATCCCTTCACAGCCTCCTTGCTCTTCTCTGGACCTGCTCCAGCACCTCAATCTCCTTCCTGAACTGAGGGGCCCAGAACTGGACACAGGACTCAAGGTGTGGCCTCACCAGGGCTGAGTACAGGGGAAGAATCCCTTCCCTGGACCTGCTGGCCACGCTGTTCCTGATACAGGCCAGGATGCCATTGGCCTTCTTGGCCACCTGGGCATACTGCTGGCTCATGTTCAGCTTCCTGTCAATCCAGACTCCCAGGTCCCTTTCTGCCTGGCTGCTCTCAGCCACTCTGTGCCCAGCCTGGAGCTCCCCATGGGGTTGTTGTGGCCAAAGTGCAGGACCCGGCACTTGGCCTTGTTGAACCTCATCCCGCTGGAATCAGCCCAACTCTCCAGTCTGTCCAGGTCCCTCTACAGAGCCCTCCTGCCTTCCAGCTGATCCACACTCCCCCCCCCCCAACTGAGTGTCATCTGCAAATTTGCTAATGATAGACTCAATCCCCTCATCTAAATCATCAATAAAGATATTGATATCAATAAAGAAATAATAGAACTGGGCCCAACACTGATCCCTGGGGGACACCACTAGTGACCGGCCACCAACTGGATGCAGCACCGTTCAGCACCACTCTCTGTATCCGGCCCTCCAGCAGTTCCTAACCCAGCACAGAGAGCTCCTGTCTGAGCTCTGGGCTGACAGCTTTCCCAGGAGAATGCTTTGCAATGAGACCAGCTTGAAGTGGAACTGTGTCAGGACACTTGCACATATAAGGTCCAGGCAAGGAATTGTTTTAGGCAAGACACTTTTAGATTTCAGAAGCCTAAATCCTACCTGCAATATAATTTAAGTACTTTCTTGCTGACCAATAATACATTCAGAAAGCATTATTTTTGAGGACTACTTGGTCTTTCCTCATCAGCTATGTATTTTACCTTGCCACTGCTGTCCCAACATGCATCCATAGACCTCTCCTACACATACATATGGTGTCAGAGAACAGCACCCTCATTACAATGGTGCTTTTCATTCATCTACCTGCTTAGAAACCACTTTACACTCTGAGCATCCCATCCAGCAAAGTCTTTCTCTCTAAAGATGTCTTAATCACACAACTCTCATCCCTCTTATCTGAAAACTGGAAAGAGCCTTTGATGACTTCTGTTCTTTCAGACATACGGTCTGGTTGTTATATGTATCAATAACTGGTTGTTATTGATATTGGCCTGTTATTGATAAACATCTTTGAAGATGGAAGTTCTTAAAAATGAATTTATGAAGGAAAACTTGTCAGAATGCATCCTAGTAATTCATAGCTTTTTTAAGGAATCTGAGTTTACCATATACATTAACGGAAGGGCAAAATAAGTAGGAATAATTCCTTACTACAATGACATTAACTGCTTTATTTATCTTTCTATTGAATGTTCCCATGAACTCATTATTTTCTAATGAAAACATGCAGTACATTTTGAGCTCACTGTCTTGTAAGTTTTTTTTTGTTATTGTTGGTTTTTTTGTGTGTGCACTTTTATACTTTTTATATATAAAAATGCCTTCCAAAAGAAAATTCATCATTAAGGTAAACTATAGATGGAAAGATTTTACAGATTAATAGGTGACTGTGAATCTATCCCTACTTATTCATGCTTAGAGAAATTAACTATTATATCAAAGAGGATTTCTGCCAGAAAGTGCTTGAAATCAGAATAATATAGAAAAGTTTCAGCTTGGAGAGGGAGGGGGTAGAGAACCCAAATCAACAGAGATAACTGAACCAGGCATACGATCACAAAACCAGGTAAAATTGTGGAAATATGCCTGTCAGTATTTTCATGGGAGGACATACTGATGCTATCTTCCTTGAACAGTGCAGAGTGCATCTCACTGCTAAACCAGAGTACTCAAATTTTTCATGCCCATGGTCATTCTGGGGAAGCACTGATGGAAAAGCTCATGGATGTTCCCCCCATCACCAGTTTGCAGGCACAGAAAACGATGGGTGGCAACCTCAATGATGGAAAAGCAGCATTAGTAGAATAACTGTGCACTTTATTTCCAACTGTCTTCACACTGGCATTTCAAATTTATTTTTATCATTGTATCCCTATCCTTCCTGCTATGTCCTCTCTTCCCTGTTCTCCTTTGTTTATTTTGAGGCTGTTTAATCTTCTTTCTTATCTTTCTTTTCTTCTTTCTTCTTATTTTCGTTCTTTCTTTCCATATTAGCCAACAAAAGTCTGTCTTCCCCTTAGCTGCCCCTGACTATACCTTCATTTCTTGAACTATGAGGATTCACTCAACTTTCTAACTCTGTTATGTACAAGCAGTTTCTGAAAACGCTTCCACCATTTCTAACAGCTGAGAGTCACAAGGATCCTCCTTTTCCAGTGGTTAACTTGACCCTCTTGTGTAAATAACTGGGAATAAATAATTGAATCTATGTCACAGGAGCAGACAGCTCTGGAAATCTTCAGTATATGCTTCTGTGGATCATCACAGACTGGTAACTGAAACAAAATATAAGTTTTTCAAAACAGACTACAGATCCTATTATCTATGTCAGATTACACCTCAGGTTTTCACTTCTTTCAAATATCCATAATTTATTTTGCAAGATGTCTGTGTTGCTTTTATTTCTTCTCAATGAATTGCCCGTGCAATCACACTGAAATTGTGATGCTGAACTTCTGGTATATTAAACTATATTTCTATCAGGTTGGGAAAAAATGCCCCTGAAAACTAGAACTATGAAAATGTATGTTACATAGTGCACGTAAACTAAATACTATTTTAGAATGAAAGAAAACATTACATTGACAATTATTGCATATATAATTGAGTAAAAATGCTTACATACCTGAATTTGTTAAGTAATGAAATATAAAGCTTCTTTCTAAACGAGGCAGTGTAAAAAAATGGAATTCAGACAAGAAGGTAAAGGCTAGTGTAGCCTAATGAAATTAAGTACAATATTGTATATCTCAGCTTGCCTTTCAGACTTCCTGCCTCGACTTCATTTCCCAAGTCTTAGGCATGCCTGTTCTAACTGAAGGGTGATAGTCATATCAAAATAATTCAGATATTGTGTTTTACTGCCTAAGATTAAGTTTTATATGCTTATTAGATGGAATACATATGATTTTAAAAAAAAAATTACATTTTTAGTAGGTAATTTTTTAGTAGTAATAATTTTAATTTTTTTTAGTAGATACTAAATAGTAGAAGCAGAAACTCTGACCAGACCCTCAGTTACAATAGTCTATTTTAGTGTAAGCAAACATAAATATTTCATTTTTATAAATGTTACTTGAAAATAGTTAATATCTATCAGTAAGGAAAGTGCAATACTTAGTACGTTTTTCTCATATGGAACTCATGGAGAAAATCAACAATATCTGGTGGCCAAAATAAAAAACAGATTGTAAAAATATTTTGCCAGTAAAAAGAAATGTACAGACACATGGAACACGAAAGGTTCTTGTATTATTCGTATATTACTTGCATTTTCCTACTTGGAAAAAGTGGATTTTATTAAAATTCACTTATATATGTATCATACAGTTCTTCAATTAGCTGAAGTTATGCCAAATTTACATTTAAGTATGAATTCCAAGTAGTCTACCTTGTATTTTTAATACAGAAATCTCCCTGAAAGCAAACGAAAAACAGGCCCAACAGAAATTTGAGCGACAGAATCTGAGCTAGAGGAAAACTGTATCAACGCTTACCATTCAAGGAGTTTGCAGGTGATTTCTCTCTGAAGCAACACATATATAAGAACACAGAGATAAGACTATCTGCATCCTTATCTGATGCTTATATCAGAAAGTTCTTGTGACATGTGAAGCCACCACCTGTGCCATCTGGTAGCTCATGCTGTGTAGACAGACTCTTATTTAAAAGAGGTAGGTGTGCATTGCTCAGTGTGGGAGGGGCATCTAAACTCATCAAGTGATCCTTGAAGCTTTTTCTTTTTTTCATGCATCTAATCCAACCCCATCCATTTTCATTTCTGGCTGCAAATGCACCTCCCATACCAGAAGTCTATTTCTAATGCGATATCTTAGAGTAGTTTCAGTTTTGTAAGGTGGTCACTGGAGGGTATTTGTTTACCTATTTGCAGTGAACTAATTGCTTCTAATGGAAAATCTAAAAATCACTGAAGAGGAATACTGTCTACTTATGAAGATTCACTTTACTAATAAATGTTTCAAAAATAAGAATTGCCATATATAAAGTGGCAGACCGTGATCAATACCTAATGCAACGCAGGGCAGCATAAGAGTTGCATGCACTTTATTTTTGAAATATAAATCATACTTTTTTTCCTGCACTTTATTGTCAAAGTGCCACAAAATTGCTCAGTTTGTCTGGACTAATTCTCAGATGACACTTTGGCCCCATATGCGTTAGACTGAAAGTCAAACTACACAGTTCCCTGATGCTGGAACAGTTACTCTGGTCAGCATTTTGATAGACAATAATGTTTCCTTGTGCTAGCACATATCAATCAAATTGTCTTTTCCACATATACTAAAATACATAATTGTGCAATCTGGAGAAAATAGCTGATATGCTCCAAGCAGCATCACAAACTTAAATTCTGTGTATTTCCATCTTCTTGCTCTAGAATCTATGTGTGGTACTGATTTTCAAACACAGAATTCTATTTGTGATTCAGAGAGGCACATTTTCAAGTTTTTCAATCATTTTTATCACAAAGAAGATGGACAATAATTAAATATTTATTTTAAGTTTAGATAAAGCTTCCTAAATTGACATTTGATGAAGCTTATGATTCTTCAGTTCTTTTCCCATCCTGCTGAAACCCACCAAGCACTATATATCAGCCAGGCTAGCTCAGATTGTGACCAGGATAGCTGAGACACTCAAGGAGACAGAGGAAAAATATCTTTCTAGCCTCTCAGTAGTCAAGCAACTTAGAAAATCCAACTTAGAAATCCAAATCTGGATATGAAGCCTCTGCTCCAGGAGGTAGAAAACAGATGCAAACACAAAAATCATCTAAATGATAGTGTAAGGTTTAGAGCATTACAGCACAACAGGATTGTCTTTTAAAAATATGTAACCTGAGAAAGAGTGGTCTGGATAGATTATGTGGACTTACCAGTGCACTTTGAGTTATTCTCCAGTGTTTCCATACAGTGCTTGAAGAGTGAAATGTGTTGGGTTCACAGACTCTTGTTTCATCAGGTAACAAGATGATACAGTCCACTCGTTCATTAACAGGGACATGGCTGGAACTTTGTGGATATTGAACAGCCCTAATTTCCTCAAAATCAAAAATCCATGGCATTTTCTGTGAGGAAAGTTCAAAATGAATGTATTTTTAAAAGGGATTTCTGCAGTCACTAAATTCAGTCATCTGATAACCCAAGTGGTGATACCATATAATTCATTGGGTGAACAAATTCTACCTTAAAGCCAGTTACATTTATTAATCCTAATAAATAATATAATAATAACCTAATAACCCTGATAACCCAGACTCCTGCTACAAGGGTTCTCCAATACCTTACTGCTTTCATAGTTAGGAATTATTGAGAGTTATTTAGAAGGATGTGGGTGGTTGGTGGAGGAAAAGCCCAACATGAGCTGGCAATGTGCACTTGCAGCCCAGAAAGCCAACCATATCCTGGGCTGCATCAGAAGAGTAACCAAGAGATTGAAGGAGGTGATTCTTTACTGTGACAGTAGTGAGACACTGGAAGAGCTTTCACAGAGGAACTGGGAATGCCCCCTCCCTGGAAGTATTCAAGGGCAGTCTGGATGTGGCTTTGAGCAGTCTGCTGTAGTTGAAAATATCCCTGCCCATGAAGGGTTGGAAACCCCAAAAGGGGGAATTGTTTTTAAGGTTGCTCCCAAGCTAAACCATTCTATGATTCTATGATTTTTTTCTGTAATTTTCCATCTAAATTTATTAATGAACTGGATACGAGTGTCTCCTCTTGGTTAACATTGTCTTCTGTTTTAAGATGTTGTTCCCTCTCCATGTTTTCTGTCCTCATTTACTTTGAAGAAGCTACTCTCTGTAGCCTTGATTTTTTCAGACTCAGCAAACCAAACTATTATTTCATCTTCTTCTCATAAAGCCTATCAACCTCCTGGGACCTGTTCCTCTTTGTTCTTACTGTTTCCAAATATCAGTTTGTAGGTTTCTTCTTATGTGAATATCAAAACAGACAGCGATGCAAGTGTCAGCATTTTCAGGAGTTCCAGGTGTGCATTAGGACTTAATTTCAGAGCATTTAATGGGTCTAGTGAACTCAGTGTAAGTCTTTCTTTGGTCCTGAGAGTGAAGTCATGTTTTAACTACTCAGAACTAGACTAGCAGTGTTCCCAAAACAACCCTATTTCCTTTTTTTTTTTTTTTTTCTGCTGGTAAGTCTGCATTTTTTTCCTCATATCCCTTTGGCAGTACAGGTTTACAAATAGGAATGAGGACTGAGAAAAACTAGGACCCATTATTCAAGGAAATTTGGGTAGCAAACTCCAGGATTGTTAGCTTAAGAAAAAAGCAAGGAAGAGGCAGTATAAGGTGATGAAGACAGAGATCTCTGGAATGCAACTTTGTCAGCCAGAGGAGTGCCTAGGAGGTGCACAGTGTGGAAATGAACATTACAGCATCTTTTATAGATGTCATCACATCAGTTTTAAAAGCATTCTTTAATATTTAAAAGTCATTATGTACCAAATTAAAAAACAGTCCCTGATCAAGTGAATGGGAATTAGATTCTTAAATACCACAAGGATGCAAACCTAAATTATTTACCCATTTCAAGAATTAATTTTTTAAGATTGACACTACAAAATTAGAAAGAGTAGCTGTGAAAAGTTTATTGTTCCTTTGCAGGAGTGATAGAAGCCAGAGAGTTTGGGGAGAAACTGTTAGCACTCCCTAATTCATGTGGCAATTGGTGATAATATATATACCGAGAACAGCAGAAAAGGAGAGCAATATACACTGTATCAGAGAAAAGACTGGATGGTATTATAGAATCAAAAGCAATAGAAAAAGCAAAGAGATTGAAAGTCAAAAAAAAGGGAAAAAGATAAATGCAAAGATATTTTAGAGAAAATACCTTTCACAGAATGGAGAAAGTGTGAGGGACAGGAAGTTGTAAGGTCAGAGTAAAGATTTTAGATATCACATCTGATGAACTTAAAGCTGCCATTAATTTAGGGGGAAAAATAAATTAAAAAGTGATAAATGGAAAGGTAGGAGAAGGAACTTCTAGGGGTTGTCTTCATATGTGGGTACTGTGAATAAAGGAGAACAAAAAGTAGTTGAGAAACTAGTAAAATACCATATAAATGCTTTAATGAGATTCATTATACACTGAAAATGAGGAAACTTATGCATAGTTCATGCATAATGCCAAACACACCAGGTACTCAGCATTGTAAAAGGTGAAGCCATTTGTCAGGCTGACCATTACAAGACTTTAATCAGAAATATTGTCCAAAGTCTTCCAGCTGAATATACCTTGAATGATAAGTTCCTTTTTCTTCAACATTTACTCTGCTTAATGTCTCCATTTATGCTCTCTGGAACAGAGATACTGCACTAGATTTCAAAGCAAGAATCAAGATTGAGATTGCTAAAATAATGTAGAATATGTATTTTAAAAAAAGCTGTATTCAAGCTTAGTGGCTGCACTATCTTCTCACTGAATATGTGGTTTTCATAAGAAGAAAGATTTTTTTCACATATCATTTGATTACCACCTTGTTTAATTAAAATCTAAAAGTTGATGTCATGTTGCAAACAATACATTACACCCTTCTTGTATAGACATTTATTTTTACTCAATGTCAGCTTCAACAACTATGGATACAGCTGACTTCAGTGGGCAGAGTTATCCAGTATATTTAAGTCATTACTATGTAATTTAAAGAATTTTAATACTTTGACAGAACTACTTCAGTACAAATCCTGATGAATCAGGTCACGTATTCTTGCTGAAAGAGCAGATACCTTTCAAGCAAGTTCAAAATCCTTAATTTCTTCTCCACTGCATTTCCACCATATATTAGAAGAACATCAAATTGTTCCAGTAATATCCTGGCTGTGTCAGCCTTTGAGTTACAGGTTGAGCACCAAGAATATTAGCATGCTTTGCAGCTGCTCTGGGAAAGAGAGATGGCATCGAGCCACTCCTTTCCTAGCGCAGGATTCTCAGATACTGGGTACATAAAAGCTATGCTATCTGTATTTCTGCAGTTTCACAAAAACAGAAAGGCATAGTGGGTCTCTTTCAGTGGAAAATGTGTCCATTTCATTTTGAAACTAAACTGATTTAAGCAGCTTAGGACTTGACAAACTTAATTTTTCAGATAACCCATATTCAGCTCTAAACAAGTATGAGCTATTGTAAATTTCTGTTCCAGGTAAGTCTAACCAGCTCATATTCTTTTTCTGAGTATATTACATTGAGTCTCAGACAGGTTCTTTAGTTATACTCAGGAATTAAAAGTAGCAACCAACCTATTTTATTTATTCTTTACAAATGTGCTCAGTTTGATGGAAGAACATACGGAAACTTACATGTCAACATTTATGTGTGTATTTATCTGGATGAAACATACTGGGAAAACAGAACTTTAGAAAAACTCAGTTATCCTTTATCTTAAGACAGAAACGAAGACACTGTTTCCAATATTACTAGCTTTTGTATTTTCTATTACAAAACCCAGTAGATTTTATAATTGAAAAGGAACACATTAACATTAAGTAATTATTTAATAAATAGTTATTAAAAATCATCTAATTCTGCCTACAGTCAATGCTTAGTTACTGGGCAAACTAGTAGATCCTGTTATAGTGTATCCTAATAGTGATTCTCAATTAAACAATGCTGGATTTTTAGATAAAAATAATTTACTGAAATAACTATGAATTATCTTTTTCATTTTATCAGAAACCCCATGTAATTACATCAAAATTACCCCAAATTTGTATGAAGCTAAGTTTCCGTTTTTCACAAGTTTGTAGAAAACCTAAGTTTCCATGTATAGTTCCAGATATTTTAACAATGAGAAAAATAAGTAGCCCAGATTTTATGTCAAGGAAAAAGGGGAGGGAGGAAAGAGATGAAATAAGGGCTTGGAAGCCAGGGGAGAGGGAGGCAGGCTGGATGGAAGGAAAGAAGGATTATAGGCCATTTTTTCTCCTATACTGACTCTTGCACTGTGGCACTAGTAGTAATATTAAAAAAAACCCGTATAAATTTACCTTTTTTTTTTTTTTTTTAAATATAAACAGTCCAATTGGATTTACCTTTTGTGGTATTTTAGCCTCCATGACACAAGCCAACTTACTTTACTTCCTATTAGGAAGTTTCAAAGAACCCCACGGCAGTAAATACTCCATCAAAGTAGGGTTTGTAACTCTCTTAGACCCTCTGAAATGATTTATGCTTTTACAACCTTTGTCAGGTTTGCCCACTGCATTGAACTTCTCACCGTGTGTTTGGAGTGGTCATAGTGATTGCATTATTTAAATAGAGCAACCAATAGTTTAACAGCCATATGAGAATCAGATTGGTTGCACAGGAAGTCACAAGATATCAGTAAGCTCATGGCTGGTGGCAGGCAACACCACATCCTTTAATATGACTCATTCTGTTTACCAAGAGTCATAAGCCATGTCAATTGTTTCCCTGGAAGTATTGTTTAAACACCAGGATAATCAGTCACCCCAGCCCAAAACAGCTTGCCATGAAAAATGAAAGCACATCTGCTGAAAAATCAGAATGTGCTAGAAAAAAAAATGGTAAGATGTTCGTGTCTAAAAGAGTCTCGGGTATACAAGATGGAAGGCTGAAAGTGCTGTGAGCCTTTCAGCTGTCTCATGGCAACTGAGACATCAGATGATGGAAAAAATGGGCTGTGTGGCTTCTTAATCAGAGCTAGGTCATTCCTTGCCTGTGTCAGGAGCTGGCTGAAAGACTTGAAATACTGCCACCTCCATATATGCTATCCTGGGCTGGATAAGGATCTCAGTGGTTTAAACATTTACACTGAGTCCCTGTTTTGTGTTTAGAATGTTAGTAGAAAATTTATTACACAGATTGTGTCAGGACTGTAAATATTAGCTTGGATATTAGCAGCGTTCTTGCAAACATGGTAAACCGTGACTTTGTTTACTTCTCTATTCAGCCTAAATTAAAAAAGTATATTATTGAAAACAACACGAAGCAGGTCACAGCTGGTGAAGCTGTCAGTATATGTACACAATTTGTTTCTGCACTTTTTCAGTGACAGAGAAAACCTGATATGCATCTACACAGAGCCATCACTCTGCCTTTTGGTGCCACTTACATTGAACAGATTAAAACCAATAACCAATTTTGGGATAATAGAGCTGATGAACCTGAGTTCAGTGGAATGTTTAATTAGTTAGTGCAAGTAGCATAGTCATTGTAGATTATGCTTATGGGTTCAACAAACTGAAGGAAA
The DNA here is from genome assembly GCF_036169615.1 of Heliangelus exortis. Taxonomy (NCBI): domain Eukaryota; kingdom Metazoa; phylum Chordata; class Aves; order Apodiformes; family Trochilidae; genus Heliangelus; species Heliangelus exortis. The sequence continues at coordinate 118,938,222 of NC_092423.1, forward strand.
AAGGAGAGAGTGGGGTAATTAGAAAGCAATAGGAAGAGTAATAGAAGAAAATAATCTTAACAATGCAGTCCAGTTTCAAGAATAAAACCTTGGATGTTGTTAAATAACTACTTAGAAAAAACAATATAACATGACAGTGTCTTCAAAGAATTCCTTAAAAATAGGCCCAGCTAGCCTGACTGTCAAGTGAATCTAATAAGTACTCCATCAGTACTATTTGCCCTGGCACTTGGGTTCAGCCTGTCCATTTTAAATTCATTTTAACCTTGTGTTTGTACAACGTGACGTCAATGCACACCCTCTGTGGCTTTTGCTTGTTCAGAAGAGAGGAAAGCCAGATCTGTCAGAATCACTGGCTGAAATTCTCACTAGATAATGAGAACATATATTCACTACAGTTGGCTAACAAAAAAATGTATTGACATTAGAGTGCTGACTAGAGATTAAAATGGCTCAAGATTTAGCATCCAAAGAAAAATAATTACAGTTACAAATTTACAAAGTCATATTCAAGCTACATGTTCTTGCTTAAAAAATAGGTAGAGATGTATAGTATGTTATACAGCTGTATATACTTCACAGTACTCATCTCCAAACTGAGTGATAAAATCATCTAAGAAAATAAAAAAGATTATTCTCAAGGTTCCCCATAAAGGCAAAGAAGAAAATCTCAAGAAGATAAGGGAGACACTAACAATAAATATACAATCCAGAAGGAAGTTTTAGTACTGTAATAAGAAAGCAGCTGTAAACTGCAGCTGAAACATTGCTATGATTTGATAGCCCAACAGCCAAACAAAGTCTGTGGCTATAAAAAGGACTGGGTTGAAAAATTTTACTATCAGTTCTGTTACTACATGTCAGGGAAGATAGCAGCACACTATGTCAGAATGAAAGTCAAGGAAAAATCATGTAATTATATGCTGACCATAGTTCAGGCTTCTGCTGAGTAGATCCTTCAGCAGAGGGAGACTTGGCAATGCAACTACAATATGTGATGTCGTGTAGGTAATCTTTGATTCTAGCACAACCAGATTCAATAAGCTATTGCTTGTTGTTGCCTGCAATGTAAGAGCCATGGCTTCCTGGCCCTGCACATCATACAGACCTACAGATCTTGCTTCATCTGCCTTATAGTCCAGGTCACAGTAGGACTGAACAGGTAGCAGAATAAAAGTGAGTATACAGCTAACCTGAGCTTTTGTGGGCAGTGCCAAATAAATCTTAAGGCAAGTGATTTTTTCTGTCCTATGACACAGCAATCAGCTGATTTTCTAGTTTAGAAATGTGCATTTTAAAAGGGGTCTTTGAGCCCTTCTGCATGAGTAGAATCACAGAATCATAGCACGGTTTGTGTTGAAAGAGCCCTTTAAAGGTCACCTAGTCCACTGCTGCTGCCATGGATAGGGACATATTTCATTAGATCAGGTTGCTTAAAGCTCTGTCCTACTAGATCTTGAACACTTCTGATGTTAAGACGTTCATAACTTCCCAGGGCAACCAGTTCTAATGTCTCACCAACCTCACTGTAAAAAAATTTTCCTTATGTCCAATATAAAACTATCTCTTTCAGTTAAAGGCCCTTGATCCCTGCCTTATAACTACAAGCCTAGCTAAAATGTCTCTTTCTGTCTTTCTTATAAGCTTCCTTGTAAGACCATATCAAACTTGGTCCTTGTCCACTGGTTCTTTTTACCCTTTTTTAAAATGGGTGTGGTGTTTCCCTTTTTCCAGTCACTGGGGTTTCAATTGCCTGCCATGCCTTTTCAGATATGAAGAGTGAGTTGACAACTACACAGCTAATTCCATCAGGACTCTGGAAGGTATCTCATTGGGTCACTTGGATTTAGGTATGTTCAAACTCCTCAGGTGATCTCAAATGTGATCTTCTACAATAGGAGGGATTCCATTGCCCCAGTCCTTGCTTTGAGTTTCAGGGGCTTAAATGTTGTAGGATGAGAGATGACCACTGAAAACTGAGGTAAAAAAATTTTGAATACCTCAGCCTTCTCCCTGTTGGTTATCAATAGTTATCCTGTTTTATTTATCTTTTGCTCTAATCTTCATTTTTCTGGACAATGTACCTGTAGAAGGCTTTTTTATTCTTTTCATTCCTTGGCAAAAAGCTTGAAACCCAAATCCATACATTTTGCACCTAACATCACATTGGCTTCAAAGTGATGCCACTGAAGTTAGGAATGGACAGTGGATCTTTGTCTCATTCATTATTCAGTCAACATAATAAAGAATAAACCACAGAACTTTGGCTATTAACTTTTCTTATTACTTTTATGTATTGTCTGGAAAAACATTTGAGCATTCTTCATTAGTAGATTCAAAATACATTCCTACTGACTTTTCTTCCAGGGTTTTTTATTATGCATTTTGAAGTAGCTGAGAATTTACTTTTATGGTTCAGTGTTTTTCCCCCTAGGTATTCTAAGTAATTTTAGCTATTTAAATGCTGATTCTGAGGTATTTATGTGGACAAATGCAACATTCATTATACTTTCTGCAGTAACTTGAGAGTACCTCTGGCCATTAAATCTTGTTTTATTGAAAATTAGAATGCAACCTAGGACACCATTGCTTGTCATCTTTTCTGCATGTTTTGTGATTTAGAAGAGAATGTCCTCTTCCAGCACAATCAAGCCTGGCATTAATGAGACTGAGCTCATGCAAACTTTGGATGGAAAAATACCACAGACGGCTTGCAACTAGGATGTTCAGATATTTGTGGAAGCTGCTGGTTTGTTTAGGAAATTGTCATGATGATCTGATTATCAGTGCATCAGTGAGGATGCTTTAGCAGCAGTGTCAGTGATAAGCATGAAGATTTCTACTATCACCAACTGTCCCCTTATCCAACATCACAAAACTCTCTGGTCTCTTATGATTTGGGCAGAAAATAATTACATGCACTTTTCATGATGTTGTATGATTAATATCATGCAAGCTATGTAAGTGTTGCTTTTTTCTCCACATGTTTTCAAGAGTGTTTTGTCCCCTTTCAATTTGATGTTCTAATGCAAAGTGAAAAGCTGCAAATCTATGTCTTGGTGTTCAACATTATAACCTAGCTTCAGCAACTAAAAAACTAAACACAGACTTGAGTAATTTGCAAATTTGGAGTCAAAAGAACAATGGAAATTAGTGAAAAATATGTATTGAGTTAGTAACATAAAAGTACTCAATACATGGCATTTTCCAGTTATAATCACAAATGGACTCTTTTTTTTTTCTTTTTTTGGCAAGAAGTGGTGATGGGCGATGATGCTGACATGTCATCCTTTACCATTCTAAAGGAAAAACTGGAGTGTGTCCAAAAAGAGCAACAAAACTAGTGAAGGGTCAAAAGCACAAGTCTTAGAAGGATTAGCTGTGGTATCTGTGGAAAATGGGGTTGTTTAGGCAGGAAAAAAGGCTAAGGGGAGACCTTGTCAGCCTTTACAATGCCTTGGGTCAGTGCAGTGCTGTTTTGGAAGAGGGGATATCACTGGGGTGGCTCCTGTGAGAAGCTTCTGGGAGCTCCCCTGGTTCCAGTGCTGGCACTGGCTCCGCCCAAGGCCGAGCAGATATGGGACGCTGGATGTGCCTCTGTGAGTAACATGTTCAAGAAAGGGAAATCAAAACTGGGGAAAAAATGGACCCGCAGAGCAGAGTGAGGATGAAATGAGAGAACAATGTCAGAGAAAAGACACCAAGGTCAGTGAGGAAGGAAAAGGAGAGGTGCCCAAGCAGAGGTTTCCCCACAGCCCATGGTGAGATGGCAGCTGTGCCCCTGCAGCCCATGGAGGAGCAGAGTGGAGCAGTCCCTGAAAGACCACAGTGGGGTAAATGTGGATTTACAGCCCCTGAAGTGACACAGGTGGCAGATGTAAAGCAGCAGCCCTGTGTGGAATCATAGAGAGAGGGTCAGATGTGGATCTGCAGCCATGTAGGACCCCGTGCCAGAGGAGGTGACTGCTCCCGCAGCAGCCGTGACTCTGTGTGCAGCCCGGGCTGGAGCAGTCTGTGCCTGAGGGACTGCACCTGTGGGAGGGACTCATGTCCCAGGGGTTCCTGAAGGACTCTCCCCCATGAGAGGGACCCCGCGCTGGAGCAGGGGAAGAATGTGAGGAGTCCTCCCCCTGAGGAGGAAGGAGCGGCAGAAACACCGTGTGGGGAACTGACCCTAAACCCCCCCCCCGCCGCTCCGTGTGCCCTGAGGGGGAGGCAGCGGTGAAGGGATCCGGGCCCGGGGAGAAGGGAGGGGTGAGGGTATGAAGATCTGGCCATGTTTTCTTTCTCCTTGTAGATTGAATTAGGTTTTTTCTTCCCAAGTTGAGTCTGTCCTTTTTTTGCCTGTCACTGTAATTGGGGAATGCAAACCTCCCTGTCCTTGTCCCTATTAATGAGCCTTTGGGCGGATTTTCTCCTCCCTGTCCCACAGTGCGAGTAGGGGATGAGCCAGCAGAGTCCTGGTTGGTACTGGCTGGGCCTGAACCATGACACTCAGAAAGGCTCTTCCCTGCCCTATTGTTCACCTCTCGAGCTGGTGCAGGGACACGATTGCACAACAGCAGTTCCAGTTTTAATAATCCATAAGTGCGTCCATAAGGCACTCACTGTGCCTGCTGCTCCTGGGAACTCTGAAATGCAGCTTTTCATCACCAAATGTAGTGTACTGGTATCAAAAAGGAAGGAAACCACCCCCCACCTCTACTGTGATCAGTTATCTGACACAGTGCTTAAACAATAATAATAACCTAACAATGGTATCATGGCCAAAGGGAAGAATATTAGGAATGCTTAGACAAACCTGCATTCTGACATAAAAAAGTCCTCTTTAGGACTTTCCCTGAGGTGAAATCACCTCCTTTCCCATTCTCTCCAAATCAACAATTCTTGAGTGGGTCCTGGTCTTGGGTGGGTCCTGGTCTTGGGTGGGGGTGTTTAGTATTTTTTTGTTTGTTTGTTTGTTTGTTTGTTTTCTTGTTGGTGTGGGGTTTTTTCCTTTTTTTTTTTTTTTTTTTTTTTTTTTTTTTTTTTGGAAGTGAAATAACTCCAGCTTTAAGAAAAATTTGGTGAGAACAAGAATTTGATCCTCTTTGCAAAGTATGCATGAAGGTTGTGATGGGAGAAACTGTTAGCTACAAATACCTCAGGGGTAAGCACCAGGGAGGGAAAAGAACTCTTAGTTCTAAAATGCCATGGTGGCACAAGAAGAGCTGGGTACAAACTCACCATCCAACAAGGTGGCATTTGGAAAGGGAATTATAAAGTCACAGAGACCAGATCCCCACTGGAGCAATGGGGAGCTAAAATAATGTTTTAGTAAAAGTATCAGGAAAAGCAAATAATTATTTCAGTGTGTCATCTGACATGCTTATAACAGTGTTGACTACGTTGCTAGTGTTAAAATAAAATCACTATATATCATTATATCTAAACTTTAAAAGTTCCTCCACCAACAGATAAATCTATAATAAGGCTCAGGCAGTAACAGACTTCCACATCCAAAAACCATCAGGGAAAAGGAAAAATTCCTAGAGCCATATTTATATTTACAGATTATTTTTTTTTTGGTTCAGTGCACAGGCTGGGCCTGACCCGTGACAAAAACTGCCTGAAAGGAGGTTGTAGTGAGGTGGATGTTGTTCTCTTCTTTCAAGTAAAAAGTCACAAAACAAGATTTGCCAGCCTCAAGTTGTGGCAGGGTAGGTTTAGGTTGGATATTAGGGAAAATTTCTTCACTGAAGGCGTTGCCAAGCATTGGAGCAGGCTGCCAAGGGAAGTGATTGTGTCACCATCCTTGGAGGTATTTAAAAGACATAAAATTTAAATTTAAAGCACATTTAAAAGATGTGCTGCTTAGATACATGGTTTAGAGGTGGACTGGGCTGTGCTAGGTTAACAGTTGGGTTTGAAGATCTTAAGGGTTTTTTCCAACCAAAATGATTCTGTTACTCTATATTTTGCTGTCTCTGTAACACTGTTAGCAGTGTAAAAGCCTTACCATGCAAATAACCAAACTGCTTGAAAATTCCAGAGTTCTGAGGAGCTCTAAACCATCACCCCCTGACCTTCAGCTCTGCTGTGGGAAACATGTTATTGCAGTTACAGACACTTTAGCAGCCTGGAAATGACTTATAGTCCCTGGTTTCCTATTAACTGCCCTGAAAAGATAATCCCCAGTCTGGCACAACTTCTTGCCTGTGAAAAGAATTCATATATTCAAAAGTCAGTATATACAGAGGAAATTAACACTGGGAAACCCAGACACAGCAGGGATAAGATAGAACACTTTGAACCTGTGGTTTTCATTCAGCAAGTAAAATACACCTCGGATACTTTTGTTTCTTGAATCTCCATCATGGCAGTGTTGAAATCTGGGAAATAAGCAATGAGTCCAGAGAACACTCTTGTTTCAAAATGGAAAATATCCAAATATCATGTTTTTGACTTTGTGATTATAGGGAAATTGTTTTCTCAATTTCTTATTGCTACTTTTAAAGAAAAGTCAACAAACATAGAAGACAAAATTTTAAAAATGCTTCCTATTGTAAGATTAAAACTAGGTTTTAATTAGCTGATCACAAAAGTATTTACTACTGTTTTTCTCCATTTGAAACTGAAAAAAAGAAATCTTCTTAAATGCTTATTGAACAGGAAAAACATGCCTCAAGTAGCTGGATTCACCATTGCATAGTAGATGAGAGACAAAAGGACTTTGCAAATGTCATTGTTGCCAAACTGAGGAGACAAATAGTGATCAAATTTAAAAAGAAAATTATGACTGTTATGAGCATGAGTGGAAGCAGGACACAGGTTCACCCTGGAAACTGCAGCAGAGGAAGGCTGCTATCTTCTGTCGTTGATGGGGAGTTTTATCCTGCTTGACTGGTTTCTCATTCCAAGGAATTACAAACAGTGAGCAGTTTGAATAGCATAGTGAAGTAGGGAGCTGCTCTGGCTTTGCAGATTGCCTGTCAGAGTGCAGAGAGGTCAGACAGCTTGAATAAGGCTACAGGAGGAAAAGGTGTGTTTCACAGAAGAATTAGATTTCAGTCCAGTGCTCAGACAACTAAGATATTCTTCTGTCAACCTAATTTGTTTTTTTAAAATGTAGCTATAAAAAATAAACTGTAGAAAACAACTGTTGTTTGAGAGTCAGCATCTAAATGAGGAAAATAAATTACTGCTCTACACGTCTGGTTGTACAGTCTCTACCTTATATTTATACTTTAAAATGTCTGTTTAAATACAGCAAGGCTATAATATTTTACAATAATGCCAGGTGTGATGCACTAAGGGCTTATGGTGATATAAGACAGGCACTAAATGTACCTGTGCTCCTTGTAATGTATGTTGTTTTGGGATAGCCCTTTTGCAGGGGTCTGGCCTACTCTTTGAATACAAGTGAGGCACATCACACATTATTAGAGGCAGGAACCCAGTGAGAAGCAACCACCCTTTAATCTAGCTTCCTATTTAGTTGTTAAATGATTACATGTTTTCATTTCCATAGATCTACCCTCAGGACATTTTATCTTTTGGTAAACCTATGTATGCAGTAGGAATCACAGGAAAAATCACATTCATATTAAGTGCACAGGTAGTAAAGTGCAGGTATACCACATTTCCATCCAAATGAAACAAAATGGAACATTCATACAAGACCTGTCTAACCTTTAGCCACAATTTATTCTGCTATCAGTGAAAACAGAAATACACCTCTTGTCATTCATCTACTGTAATATTCAAGGTACAGAGCTGCTATGTCCAAAGCACAACTGAGTTAACAGTACTCAGACTTCCTTTCCCCCTCCTCCCTATTTTAGAGAGGAAGACTGACAGTGGGAAATAAGAGAATGGCAAGTTAGCTATAAAATATTACAGAGAATAGTTACAAATATAAGTGGAGTTTTCCGTACAAAATCTGTTTCACTGATTGATGGGGTATATGAGGTGCAGTCAGTAAGATGCCTGCTCCACCCACCCAGAGGCAGCCAGAGGGAAGTCAGCATCTCCCTGGGAAACTACACGAGTGGTATGTTCTGCCCCAGGTAAGAAAGTCTACTGAGATATCTGTATGCTAGTGTGGGTCTGGGTGTGTGCCAGCAGCTGGACCTCACTGAGCAAATCCACCCTGAGCAGATGCAATTACTGCTTTCTTCCTCTTTCCCCCTGGAGACTATTTCTCAGAGATTAAACCTCAGGCCTTATATTTTCTTCCATACCTCCTCTTGCCTCCATAGGCAATTACACTATCCAAAAGTGCAAGTACAATATGATTTTATGCAATGTGCCAAGAAATGAAACATATTTTGAGCCACAAATTTATTCTACAGTTGTATCTAGATAATACCAGATTTCACCTCCAACCTAAAGAACTTCAGCATCTCTGATGTTTGAGTCTCTTTATAATGCCTATCTTTTCAAACATGTCTGACTCTCAAAGTGCCTCAGTAGAATGAGTTTCTGCTTGCTACATGATGTTGATGGATTACTCACAGTGCAATTTGATCTCAGCAAGGTTTACAATGTACCTAATGCACAAATTTAAAGAGATGCCAAAACTGAAGAATGGGAGACAAAGTAAAGTTCTCCACTGCAGATACATTGTCTACTGGAAAGAATTTTGTTCTTCCTTAGGGACTGGGAAGAATAGTTAGTTCCTACAAGGTTCCAATGATTTTTGAGGACTTTTGGTCTCAAGAGTGTCAGACTTTTCAGGATAAATTACTCGTATCACTTGGTTAGGATCCAGAAGGACCTTAATTTAACTTCTCTAAAAATACCTTAGACTTTCTGAAGAGATCGGCTCTTGATTTGTGCTTCCTTATTGATGCTTCTAATTCCTACTAGCAAGAGAGAAAAAGCCTTCCAAAGTCAAAAAGGACAATATCTAAGATCCTGGTATCTTTCCACTGATTACAAAGCAGAATTTCTACATAATTTATGTGGGGATTAAGCCCTGTTAAGCCTTTCTCCTGACAGAAAGAAAGCAAAACTGGTGTGAAAATGTCTTAATGGCTTAAGTACCACTTGAATTATTTCCAGCCTGTCTTGTAGGCTGTGAGTTCCTCCTAAAGAATCAGAAGCAACTGGTTCATATCCAATCTTAACTGGTGGAAAGAAGAACACTTCAGGTTTAGGACTCTCATAATCTGTGTAAAAGTTTAAAAACTGAGTCACCAAGAAAAAGGGCACGGTCACTGCAGCTGCCAACTTTTTGTACACATACCAGATTGAGGCTACATTGCAAAAGCTAGGTGGATAAAACTTTGTTTAAGGAGTCTTCTGCAGCATCTGTGGTTTGTTTCTACTCCTGTCATTTTTGACAGTAGACCTAGATAGGCTCTTTCAGAATGAAACAGCAGGTTTTTAAGACATAAAATTTGGACTGAAGCACCAAAATGAACATTTAGCTCTTTAGTGGATTGACACATTTTGGACTTAAAACTGAGACTGATATTAAATATGGATGAAACATGAAATATATATTACACTTAACATAGTAGCTTTAGATTAGAAATTAGGAAGAAATTCTTTAATGTTGGGGTGGTGAGGCACTGGAACAGGGTGCCCAGGGAAGTTGTGGATGCCCCATCCCTGGAAGTGTTCAAGACCAGGCTGTATGGGACTTTGAGCAACCTGGTCTAGTGGGATGTGTTCCTACCCATGCAGACATAGGTGATCTTTAAGGTTCCTTCCAACACAAACCATTTAATGATTCCATGACTCTATGGTTTGTCCCGGTTAAAATGTCTTTGAAATGCTCCAGCCACATGGCCAGAAGAATTTGAATTCTCTTCTGGAAGGAATGCAACAAGGTGCAAGAGAATATTTATATCCTAATTAAACAAGCAGGTTGATACACTCATAAGGTGTGAATGACAGCTTTGGATGTCTTCTGCACTAAAAGAGAACTAAATACAAATGTTTCAGTTGCTGCATGGGTGAGCTGATTAAAAAAGCTACTAATTTTAAACCAGTATAATACATAACAGTAAAAGCCAGACAGATACTTCTTCAAATGAAATGGGAGGTGACAGGAGCATTCTGTAAGAAACCCAAGGCAGAAAGCATTGAGAACAACCTAAGCTCACACCTTGGGCTGGGTCCACAGCAGAGAGACAGACAGTTTTTTGAACCAAATCTTCTAAGGAAGATTGTATGAGAGAAATATGAGCACCTCAGTGTGTGACAACAGGACAACAGCTGTCTTGGACACATGTATGAGTAGAAATCCCACCAGGCACTTATCTCTGAGAGACATTTTGAGGATCATTTTTTTGGACATGAGATGCTTTTAAGTCCCTAAACCCTTTGCTTTATCAGCCCTCTTCAGTTTTGCCCACAGACAATATATTTTGGGCTCTGAAGTACATTTCTTTCGGAACAATTTTCCTTGCCCACTGAAAAAGGGACCATTTCCTAAAGTAGTTTACAATTGTCATGCAAGTCGGAAAGACACTTCTAATTATGGCTGAAACCATCAACCTAAGCCATTAAACAAAACCTCAGTTCTCTAAGGCAATACAAGGACTAGTTGCTTTTAGTGTACAAGTTCGAAATGTCTGTCGTAAAGCATTTATTGCCAGTGAGCTCCTTATGAAGCAGAAGAGTTGCTGTACTACAGAATCTTGCTTCAGTTTTAAAATGCTGTAAAATGAAATGTATTGAAAATGTCTAGACTTCTACTCAACAAAAAAAACAGCATTATTGACCACTTAGAAATACAATTTTTGCCACAAGCAGAAACAACATCCTTATGGCAAAAGGTTTTAATCTAAGGGACAGTTATGAACTGAATGGGCTTTTCTTCTCCCTTGTAGGAGAGTTAGTGTCTGAACTTTGAGTACAGCAGCTAAAAATTAGGAATTTAGTAGGTATATTCCTTGCTTTTGTCAGTGGCAAAACATACTTATTCTGCATATGGTAAGGATCATGGCAAGAGATGATTTTCAGCATCAAAAATACAATGTAAATATAATAATATATGTTCTAACTGGCCTGGAATGAGAGTTGACAATACTATCTATTTTTTCCTCTAAAAGTTTCTGTAATATGAAAAGATTTGATAAGGAGATACTTTATTTAAGTTTCTGTTCCAGTTAATTACTGAATAGATTTATATGGCAAAGAGGTGACATGAAAAGATACATGTTTTACTTTTCTTACTTTGCTTTTACTTTACCTTTTTTACTTTTCTCTTCTAAGAGTGATCATGTTAATGCAAAGATATCTTAACTGGTTGTCAAATAATTTTAAGACATAAGCCATTTAACTATCAGTATGAACCAGCACAAATCTACCAGTTGAAACAGCATTTTATATTAGGGAATTTGGCTCTCCTGTGTTTCATTCCTAGTTCTCAGGAAAGAAATCTAAATGTATAAACAATACAGCTTCTTTCTGCAGAAAAATACAAGGGGCATCATTATCCAATTACAGGGTTTCGAGTCAGAACTGTTTTCAGCTATATTTCTAAAAGTACAGTCAGCACAAACATAGCTCAATTCTGGAATCAGAAATGATAAGCAGAGTGAACTCTTGACATTTTCTAAAGGAAAAAGAGCCATTTTACACATTTGCATTATGCTTCTAAACAAAAAAAAAAAACAAAAAAAAAAACAAAAAAAAAAAAAAAAGAAGAATGAACATTTTCAAAGTAAACTTGGCATCATTGATATTTAGTTATTAAAAGATAAACAAAATAAAACCAGAGTATGAACTTCTAATGTCATTATTTAAATTTTTTTCTGATTTATTAAAACTACTAAGCAGTCCAAATTTACAAATTATGCAGGTTATATATATGACATGTCCCCGTATCCCACTCATGTTTAAAACATGCTTATTTACACATCAGTGGGATTAGTACACTAAGAAATGTGACATATTTGCCAAAGAGATAAACCACTACATAGAAACATTGAATTTCTTTGCCTGCCTTTTCCTATTGCTGTGCTCTTCTTCTGCGTTATGCCAAACAATGGTAGTGAGAAAGAGAAGAAGCAATGAGGTTTTGATAAATTTAAAGACATTAGATTGATCAGGAACAGCATGGCCAGCAGGTCCAAGGAAGTGATTCTGCCCCTGTACTCAGCCCTGGTGAGGCCACACCTCGAGTCCTGTGTCCAGTTCTGGACCCCTCAGTTCAGGAAGGATATTGAGGTCCTGGAGCAGGTCCAAAGGAGGGCAACCAGGCTGGTGAAGGGACTCCAGCACAGATCCTATGAGGAGAGGCTGAGGGAGCTGGGGCTGTTCAGCCTGGAGAAGGCTCAGAGGAGACCTCATCACTCTCTACAACTCCCTGAAAGGAGGGTGTAGCCAGGGGGGGTTGGTCTCTTTCCCCAGGCAACTCTCAGCAAGACAAGAGGGCAAGGTCTCAAGTTGTGCCAGGGGAGGTTTAGGTTGGACATTAGAAAGAATTTCTTTACTGAGAGGGTGATCAGACATTGGAATGGGCTGCCCAGGGAAGTGGTGGATTTTCCATCCCTGGAGATATTTAAAAAGAGCCTGGATGTGGCACTCAGTGCCATGGTCTGGTAACTGCAGCGGTAGTGGATCAAGGGTTGGACTTGATGATCTCTGAGGTCCCTTCCAACCCAGCCAATTCTATGATTCTGTGGTTCCATAATTATTTCCAAGGATGCAAATTCATCCTCTACATTCATTACTCTACATAAGACTAGTGATAAATTAGACTTCCCTTTAGTTACTTTCAAGACTCTTCTTGCTCAAAGTGGTACATTAACTTCCTAATTAATTTTATCCTGTTGTGAGGGAGCTGAGACTGAGATGTAGACATTAGATGGGCCTAGCAAGAAAAATACAAAATCATACAGACCCCTGAAATAAAGTCAGATTTCTCTTTTCTAGAATATTTTAAGTAAACTAAGAAGGGCCATGCAATCCATTTGTCTCACAGAAAGCTTTTAATTCAGTCCACGATAATACATATTCACTGTATTCAAATGAATTTTACCAATCAGTTTTCAGGGCTCAGTGCACTGAACAGTCAAATTACTTCTCTGCATTGAAAATACACTCTAATTAAGTGTATATATGCATTGTGCTTATTATATGCATTGTGCTTAGTCCTTTGTTAAGGCCTGGAGACATGTGTTGAGACAGACACGAGAATATTTAGGAAGACTGACACAGATGGATTGCTTCACTGCACTTCCTTGGAGAAACATTAATATCAGCTGGGTATTAATGAACTGGAGCCTAAGTAAGAGCTCCCCTTCCTCACAGGCACCTTACTCACTCCTGCTTTTTTCCATTCTCCCTTTAGTTTTCCTTTTATTACAGCCTCAAATGCTCCTCTCACAACCCATCCTTTCCAGAATCAGTACTCTGAACAATTTTATCCCCAGACTTTGGCAGAACTTACACTTCCTGCTTTAAAACTTGCTTTTAACAGCAATGAAACATACCCCAGGAAGATTTTATTTCTCTCTGTGAAAGAACTTTACAATTTTACAATTTCCCCGTGAATGCACAATATTGCAACAAATCCAAAGGAGATGTTTTCTGAATGTTTTCCTTGTGATCAGAGTTTGATTCCTGGAACTGCTCAAAAATGTCAGCCACAGTTTACGTGAAATGTCTTGTTTCAGTCAGCAGTGGATGATCACCAAGAAACAATCCTCCCTCTCCCTTTTAATAAAAACATTGTAACTTTAATTGGAGGTGTACAGGCCTTGCTGGAAAGCCAGGGCAAGTAGAAAATTAGGAATGTTGTATAATACTGCTTGGCAGTTTGAGTAGAACCCTGCAGATTTATCATTCTTAAAATGCTTTATGTTATAAAACATTATTTACTTTCCCTCCAGCCTTAGTTAACCATCAAAAAATGATGAAAATATTTCAAAGAGTATACAATATAGCAATGTACTTATACCTCTCTTGTCCTTACAAGTGAAGTAGCACACTCAGATTTGCATATGTACAGAGAGAATTACTTTTCTTTCTGTCAAAGCAACAGGAGTTTTCTCATGTGTCTCCATATCTTCATGCTGGTTTGTTTGGTATCAGGCACCTCCTGCTCTCCCATTTGACCTGAGCACTGATGCAGAAGAGTCTGATGGATCCCAGGGAACAGGGAAAGAGCCAGAAGGGGGGATGCAGGCACCAGCATGGGTAGGGAATGAGAGGTGGGGTAAGGGAGATAATAAGGCTGGGAGGATACTGTGGGAAGGACAATGTGACCCACACAGGGATGCCTGGATGCCGGATGTCTGCAGCTCCATCCCCAGGAGCACCTTGGGACTGGAAGGAAAAGAGGAAGCTGTGACAAATATAACTAGATAATGCTGACATTTTCTCTAAGAAGGAAACTGCTAAATATTGTTTTAAAAGGATTTGCAAGATTTTTAAAAAAATAACATCAAGTTCAGAAGCTACTCATCCTGGATTTTAAACATCCTCGCCAGCTCCAGCTACCCAGGTTATCACACACAGTCCAGAGAGACCCTGAGTCCATGGGGCAGAATAACACACACCAGCTCGAGTACCCACCACCACCACTATTCTTCAGGTGAGGCTTTCCAGAGCCAGCAGTTAAGCAGCTTCCAAGAAAGCTGTCACAAAGCAGTACATTTTCTTGAAACATTTCTCTGCCAATCAACTGATGTTTTCTGACAAATCTCCCCCTTTTTTTTTTTTTTTTTTTTTTTTTTTTTTGCTAATTTTATTTTCAAAGTGACAGTATTTGCTTACAGCAGATCTGTGGGTTTTAGGTCCTCAGATTTTTAGCTACTGCATCCTTGGTAAGCTGTAAGGAAAATAAAGACTTCTGTCCTTTATGTAGATTTTTTCTTACATATTTGGACAAATGTCCATTTTGGTCTTCAGAGGGCCTCAATACACATTCATTTTCCTAAGATGCAAAAGCATCTAAGGTTTGTAGTACTGCACTGAACTCCACTGACAGGTTGCCAAAGGATTTGGGATTCTGTCCAAGCAAACAGTTCTGGCTTGAAATGACAGATGTAGGAGCATAGCTCATACTCCACGTGATTGTGAATACTGCCTACAGATACAGCTTAAAAATGGTGGGCCTCACAGTCAGACACAGAAGTTCCATGAAGAACTGGTAACAGAAATCAAGGATTATTTGCCTGCTGCAATCTTAATGGAACATAAAATTGTGGGAGTAAAAGCTGGTTACTTTATTTTAGCACAAAATAGCTTGTACTAAAGAAAAAACCACAGTATTAGGTGGGCTCCATCAGGAGACACAAAGACTTGAATTCTTCTCATTAGACTTTGAGCTTTGGATTGAGATGCATTTATTAGAAGTCTAACAATCCTAAACACTGTTGGAGGAGGAAGAGGAAAAATTCAGCCCATGCCAGATTTGAATGACAGAAAGTTTTGGATTAGTATATGGATAACTTAGCCATTTTCATTCTAAAAGGCTAGTAAGTAGAAATGATGGGCACATCAAGCTGATGGAGATACCTCTGTTTGTATCAGAGACTCTTAAAAAAACCCTGGACTTTAACATAAAACATGCAATTCACTTGTCTGGATCCCTGCTGAAAGGCTTTTTTTGTCTCTGATGATGCAGCCTTTATGCCCTGAATTCTCTGCATGGATGGGGCACCAATACTCTTCCTCCCCACCTGGTGGGTACCAGAGATGCCCTACGTGCTGCTCACCCCTTACACCTGTGAAGCTTCTCTTTTTCTGGTGAAGGCAGTCAGTACTGCTGAGGGGCCTGACAGAAAATCAGGTATGGCTTCCCTTTCCATCTTCTTCTTCCTGTTTTGGGTATCTGAAATCCACAGGCAGCAACATCCAGACAGAAAAAATTAAAGGTAAAGATCTTTCCATTTCCCCAAACAATGACAAAGTTTGTTCTTGAAGCTCAAAACAATTTTTTCATTCAAAATGAAAATATTTCTTGCAAATATAAATCTATTGCAAAAAAAGCAATCCTCCACATATGTATGAGCACAAATTAATTGTTTACAGTTTTTAACAGAAAAAGGATATTTGTTCTTTTCCAAACCACCACCATTCACTGCCTTCATTACTCCCATGTCATATCACAGGTACTCCCACACATGTAGCTGCTATTTAACAACCCAAGACCATATTTTTTTCCAAAAACCTTAGCACAGTATTTCATTTGATCTGGCAGAATGTTGTCCTTGAGAAAGACATAAGCACGTCCACATCTTTTTTCCATAGCCAAGTTTATACTTTCCACACTGATTTCTAAAATTCACTTCCATAAGTTTTTCCTCTGCTCTGACTTTTGTCAATACCACATTTATGAACAGAACTAAGTGCAGTTCCTGATATTTGCTTTCTGAGCTTTGCAAACTTCTGTGCTGTTTAATCAAGAGGCTCTGGGATAAGAAACTTCAGATTGTTTATAGAGGTTATCTTATCTGGGCTTACACAAGTTTATAGAGACATTATCCATACCATCTTTGTCCTCTCTAGAAAGATCGACTGTGTTTACCACCTCCATAATTTTGTATTAGACTGGATAATCACCTTTTAGAAAAGTATATTTTATATATATATATTATATAAATATAAATATATTATATAAATATATATATTTGTATTTGCTACCTTTTGAGCTACTGCTAATTTTCTAATTGTTCTACATATGCAGAAGGGTCAGGTATTTCAGACTGCTTGGTTTATACATACTTGCAAGGAGGTTCCTATTAAAAGAGTGTGCAATAACAAACAGTGGAATCTACATAATCAATTACTGTAATCACTTCCATAGGTTTCACTTTCTAAGAACCATAGAATTTTTAAATTTCAGTTTCTCTCTCACCTCTATAGTTGTATAATTTCTAGATATACTGTATCTAGGAAGTATGCTGTATACTTAACTACAATATGGCAAATGCAATTCAGTTAACAAGCCCAAGTTTCAGAAAGAATGTAGATAATTGGCCTTCTGCAGCTTACTGACAGTCTCAAGAAGCCCTGGTTATTGACTCGCTTTGTGGAATGATTTTTTCTGAAACTACACAGGTTGTCTGTTCAATGTTCCCAAGACGTTTTCACAGCCATCCTTGGAGAGCCATATATTTCTTAGATTAGTAGGAATGAGTATGAAATATTGAATTTCCTGGTTTTATCTGTCTTTTCACTATACTATTTGGATTGTCTTCAGATGTTAAGGAATTAAGAAGCCTGATTATTTTTAACACGAGAAGGTTGTGTTTTTCTCTAGTGGCCAAAGAATTAAGCAGATTTGCCTCCTCCAAGTTATTTATGTCCTCGTTAATTTAAAAAGTCAATGAAGGGTTGGTTCATTTAACAGGATTGCTCAAGTACATGCATGAAAGGATCGTTCATATTTTAAAATTGCATTAAAATACTTCCTCCAGCTGAATACAGAAATAATAAGCAGAACCACATTTTGCAAAATTTCTAAAAATATTTGAAAAAATTGTTTTTACAAGTTTTATGTGCCAAAGTTGGTATGAGATTTGAAACTATGACAATATTTAATGCTAATATTAATAAATCTTAATGCAAATATGCATACAGTAAGAAACAGAGGAAGAAAAGGAGCATGGAGAAAATGACATCTAAGAATTAGCTTGAAGGTTCAAAAAAGCACATGCCACTAAAGAAAGTTCACATCGAGAAGAAAACTATGAAGCTTATTGTACTTTTGTTATGAAATTCTCTCAAAAATAGACAAGCTCTGTAAGTGCTCTGTTTCAGCTCCTTGAAAATTACCTTTCCTCCCCTTTCCTTCACAAACACCCCCCAAACACACAGCTGCAGCGCTTGGTCTGTAAGCCTGATCTCTGGACTTTCATAGGTAAAAGGTATCACAGGCTTCTGTTCCTGAGACTAGAGGTTTAGTCATTGCAGTAATTTGTCACAGTTTTTACTTAGGTGGCAATCTGCTTTAATACTTTATAATATATAATATATAATATAATACTTTATAAAATAATTTTGCTGAATATTCAGTATTTTGCTTGCGTGATCCAGTAGCAAATCTGGATCATGCTTTAAATCATCCAGATGATGGCAGCATTTTCACAATTTAGATATGCAGTAGGAGAATATTATGGAAAAAAGTATTTATTGCTTAATTTAATAATCTGGGCTTAAAAAGCCCAGAGAATTTGTCTTGCTTTTTCTCTAATCTGCAATTATTCTTGTGTTATCCTTTTCTTTCCTTGTACTACTTCACTTAACAAAAAGAGCTTTACTTAAGATCTTAGTGATATTCCCTGAGTTAGTCTGAAGTGTTTACTGCAGCATCTTTCAGCCAGTGCCACCTCACTGATGTCACTTTGAGAAACAAATATTTCAGAGCAAGTAATGCCTGGCTAAGCACAGATACACGGGAAGGGGGAAGGTGACAAAAGACTGTCCCTGCTGGCCTCGAGCCTTTACCCTGTCCCTGGAAAAGCTTGGCAAGTGCAGAAGGAGAAAAGCATGGGAAATCCTGCTGTGCAGCACCAAAGGCAAATGGGCCAGATGAAAAAGCAGGGCACCAAGCTACTTGAAACTGCCTCTTTTTCCTTCCCAGAGACTTGGCTGCCTGGGCCCAGGGCCATCCCTGGTACACAGGACTGTCAACAAACCAGAGGGGGAAGTGCCCACCTCTCTTAGGAGCTGATTTAAGAAAGGGGCTCATGCACTTGCTCCTGCCCCTCATGTTCTGGATCTCTGCACCACCACTGTCTTGCTGCAGCCTTGACCTGGCTGGGGTCCCTGTTCTCCATCACTGTCCCTGCCCTTCTCCCTCGGTTCCCTTAGAGTCTGGCTGTCACCTGCAGCTCCCTGCTCATCTTCACTGATGGAGCAGCCACCTCCCACCACCCCTGACATCTGCTGTGATGAAAAGCAAAGCTGTTAAAGAAAAATTACTGCCCTGTAGGTGAATCCCTCCCTTGACAGGATGAAGAAGTTTAGGCTGGGCTGACCTCCAAGTCCAAGCAAGCTTCAGGAAGATGGCACTGCTCCTCCCCATCTTTCCACGGGCTCAGCACCAGGCACCTCTCTGGAGCCCACACAGCTGTGAAGAAGCAGCTGAGGGCAGGTCCTGCCCTTCATCAACCACTGCAGAAAGAAGAGTGGCTTTCAGAGGAGGGACAGGGACCCAGCTTCCTCCCACTGTCACTACCAGATAAGTGTCATGGTTGTAAAGGGCAGTGAGCCTTGAACTCCATGCCTTGGCTATGGATCACCCTGGGAGGATGGGCAGTGGCACTCCTGTCCTCTCTCCCTTACCAAATAGGCCCCTCAGCTACATGCTGAAGGAACTCACCAGAAAGTTGGAAATGGTTGTTAGCTACCTGTTGAGGAGAGAAATGAATATTGGTTTCCTTTAGCCACTTTTGCAGGTATTGGGCAAGAGAGGAGAAAAGAGGAGATCAAAGTCTGAAACCTCATTAGTAGCCAGGCTACAAGCACACTTGATATCAGAACAAATGCAGGTAAAACAAATGGTGCCATAAAACTGTATGGTCTATTCAGCTGCTGAGATAACACTCAATATGTTCTTATTCTTGAGATCAGTGCCCTTTACATGACCAGAGAATACCTGTTAATCCTCATATGTTTGAGGGAACAGGCCCTGTGCATGAAGTATAGACATAAATCCAACTGTATATAGTGATTATCATCTCCTGTCATGCTACTCCATTACAGATTTATAAATGTTAATTAAAGTAATATAATAATAATCCACAACAAGAGATGAATTTGTGTATTGGGTTTGCATAGCCAGGTTTGGTAGCAGAGGGGCTGCAGGGATGGCTTCTATGAGAAGCTGCTGAAGCTTCACCTATGGTCAGACAGAGCCAATGGCAACCAGCCCCAAGGTCCAGCCCATCAGCGTTGGTGGTAGCACTCCTGAGATAGCATATTTAAGAAGGAAAAAAAAAAACAACCCAAACCAAACTGCACAGCTGCAGCAGAAGAGAGGAGTGAGAATATGTGAGAGGAACAACTCTGCAGACACCAGGGTCAGTGAAGAAAAATGAAAGGAGGTGCTCCAGGTGCTGGAGCAGAGATTCCCCTGCAGCCTGTGATGAAGACCATGGTGAGGCACTGTCCCCAAGCAGCCCATGGAGGGTAATGGTGGAGCAGATATGCACCTGCAGACCACAGACCTTGCACCACAGCATGTAGATGCCTGAAAGAGCTGTACCCCTGTGAGAAGCCTGTTCTTCCTGACAGGAACTGTGGAGAAAGGAGCCTACACTGGAGCAGGTTTGCTGGCAGGACTTGTGACCCTGTGAGAGACCCAAACTGGAACAGTTCATGCAGAATTACAGCCTCTGGGAAGGACTCATGTTGGAGAGTTTCATGGAGGACTGTCTGCCATGGGAGGGACCTCACGCTGGAGCAGGGAAGAGTGTGGAAAATCCTCCATCTAAGGAGGAAGGAGCAGCAGAGACAAAGTGTGATGAACTGACCAGAACCCCTATTCCCCATCTCCTTGTACCTCTGGAGGTATTGAAGGAGGTATTGAAAATCAGGAGTCAGGTTAAGCCTGGGCAGAAGAGAGGGGTGCAGGGTTGGTGTTTTGGGGATCTGTTTTTATTTCTCTTTAGCTTTCTCTGATTTTATTAGCAATAAATGAAACCAAGTCAAGTCTGTTTGGCCTGTGATGATAACTGATGAATGATGTCTCCCTGTTCTTACCTCAGTGCTTGGGCCTGTTGTTAAATTTTCTCTCCCCTTGTCCAGCTCAGGAGGGAAGTGACAGAGCAATATTTGGGGGCACCTAGCATCCAGCCAGGGTCAGCCCACCTCAATGTATATACTTGCATAATGCTGTTTTACTATTGTATGATGGATGGCAACTCATCCTTCACTACAGGAGAAAGGCTTTCTTTGCAGTATAGCAATACCCTGGTATCAGTGTCCTTTCCCTGAAACAGCATTAGCTGTTGCCAGAGGCAGAATATTTATCTAATAAATAGTGGCACAGCATTTCTCCTATATCTCGTACCAGAGGTGTGACTCTCCTTCAGTCTAGAGCAGCTCAAGTCAATTTTGCCATCCACCTGCTACTGTCATACATGTCACTGCTCTGTTTAATGTGTTCATGGATCTACTCCTGTGCAGCAGCCACCAGCAGCATCAGTGCTAAACCTGCTTTTTTTTCAGTACTGTGACTGCAGGCTTGAAATTACTTCCATGTCCTTGCTAATTTGGTACTGCTTTTTATTTTATTTCTAATCCTTTACTCTTCCATAATGAATGTCACTACCTTCTTTTTAATAGGGTAGAGATGGGGTTTGCTGGCAGGAGGCAGTGTCATACCCTGTCAGGGCTTAGGATGGTTGTTACAGATGCCCTCTGCATTCCTTTACCCTTCAGAGTTTGAGGTTCTTTTCTTTTAACACAGAAATATTTCTTTTGTTCAACTGGAAAAAAAATTTCCAGGAAGAGATTAATATCCAATAATGAAAATAGTTTTCAGGTGATGATGCAATATTTCTAATGTATTTGTCACATAAGCTATGACATATTACGAAGTAATGACAGAGTTGGTCATTAAATCACAGCCCAGGTACACTCACAGGGAACCCAGTCATGCCATGACAGGAGTTGTAAAATGCAGGTCAAATTTCTAAAAGAAAAAAAAATTTAAAAGGGTGGTAGTGGGTGAACCAAGAGATGAAAAAAGGAGGCAAACAGGAGCACGGGCTACAGGTATTTCCATGTGTCAGCCTGCTTCCTTATCTTTCCTCTTGCTTTTTTAGAAGATGTGAGCTTAGGAAAACTGGCAGCAGCATTCCCACAGTGAGGAATGGGGCTGGGTGAGGCCATGGGGCTGCTGGGCCTGGGCAGCAGGGCTGGCAGGGGTGATGGTGGCAGCCTCTGTGGAGGGCATGGAGTGCACTGGGATGAGTCTCCCCATGCTCTGAGCTTGGTGGGGGCTACATGGACCAGAGTGTTCAGGTATATGGAAGAGTTAGAAATCCAAGCCCTGCCAAAAATTGACTGAATTTTTTACCTTAGGGGGGTAGATATTTAAAAAATGTTAAGAATTACCTTCTTTTCCATTATCCACTCCTTTGTTTTCCAGATAAAAAAAATGTCAGTGGTAAGATAACACTTGTACTATTCACAACCGTCTCTAGCACAATTTATTTTGAAGCAATGCCCAAAGACACACGTGCTATACAGACATTGAGAGGACTGAGATACAAGTGGCCTTTGGTGCCATGACTGTTGTTCAGCTGAGAATTACTTCATGTCATGTTTTAGACAGGACCATTGCTATCTAGGCAGGTAAAAGTGAGCCACAAGGGCATGAAAATTTGGGGTTCTACATTTGACCTCCACCAGGACATAATCAGATGGCTGTCATAAAGATGCTCTGTCAGAAGAGTAAGAGGAAACACTCCAAGAAAAGAAGCAAGAGCTAAGTAGTAGACATAGATGACATAGACTTAAGTTTAATGTGTGTTTACAGCTGACCTTACACAACAAAGAAGCCAGAACTTCACTTAGACACCCGAAGATCCACTTGTAGGTTTCTCCTTATGCAGTATTTACAAGCTCATAACTATGTTGCTGAGTAACATTAGGTTTCTGTGCCAGAATCAACAGCAGACTTTTTTTTCATCTGCTGCCAACTAAATGCTTAGCAACTGATAGAACAGTTTATCATCCATAAATAATGATGTGATGTATATAAGAATTTGTTAACTCTCAGTCAGTATTTTTTTCATTTACGCATTGTGGACATGTCTTTATCTCTGGATGATCTTTAGTTAATCCTGCTGTTTCTTCTTTTATCTGCTTCCAAAATAAAGAATACTACAAACAAGCTTATGCTAGTTCTAAAAGATATATGGCCATGAAAATTAGTGTTGCAAGATAATCTTCTTGTCTTGTTCCTGAATTTACAGTCCTTTCAAACCATAAAAGCATCACTGTGGTTATATGTACTTTTCCAGAAGAATAGAAACTTCTGAGATTTGCCAGTTTTCAAATATTCAACAAAACAGATGTGCTTATTACAAATAACTTCAATAGAAATCATCAGCAAATAAATAAGGGAATGGAAACAAAAAACAAAAAAAACATGCAGAGGATGTTCTAGTTTTGAAACCTGTCAGCAAGTATTGTGGAGAACTGTACAACAGCATCACTGGTCAGTTCATTGAGTTTCTGATTCTTATCCCTACCCAAGTTACTCACTTGCTTTAGCTACAGTAACACTCTGGCACAAATACCTGTTAGACAAATTCTGAAGCTTGTGTGGGAAACTGGCACCACAGCTGTGAGCCTTAGACACATATTCTATTTTGGAAAGACAAATAAGACTTCCGAGAAGATCAGAACAAACATGCTTTCCATTGTTTGACTTCATATTCTCACAGCTGTGTGTGCCCTTTTTCAAAACTGAAATGACAACTACTTGCCTCATGTGGAGTTTCTCCACGCAGGGTCTGCAGTTCTTACCAAAATTATAATAAAAAAGTCTGCAAGTACAAGCACATGACTTAGTTTTGTATTATTTCCTGGTGCATGTTGAAGAGGGAAAAAGGTGGAGGATCATTTGAACCATGGGACTCTCTTTTTTGCTCTCTGCTGCTTCTGTATGCAAGTGTGCCAACACCTATGCTTTGTGCCATTGATGTGGGACCACTGAATGCTACTTTCAGAAGGCATGAACCATGCAGAAGGCATGAAACATGACCATGAGATGTTATGGAGCTCTTCTGGTGGAAGATTGCCCACGTTCAGTGGCTTCATGACAGCCAAGCCTTGCCATGAAACTCATCAGGCTGCTTTTGTTCAGTACTGTGAGAAAAGTTGCTGTCAACTGACATGGTTTCTCTGAATGTCTGACTTTCTAAAACTTGGGAATTCATTCAATATTCTCTCATTTATTATACAATTGTCCAGCTGAGCCAATAAACAACCTCCACAATGACTCTCTATGAAATAAAAAGTAGCCAAGTACTCCTCTAAGTATGCTCCTTCTAACTGAGGAAGAGAAAATAAGTAGTTCCGACAGTAGTAAATAATTACTTCTTTTACTGACATTTGAAAATCAAATGGTCCCCTCTCTTTCTTCCTTTCCTACAAGAAACTCATTCCTTTGAAAACAGCAGGAAAAACAGAATGGATCAAAATCATATCTATAACTTAAACTAATTTCTAAATCAAAACAGATGGTAAAAGAGCCTATGGAACAGCTGACTCATCAGATGAGCTGTATTTAAAAGAGGAAAGCCAGAGCAGGGATCATCAGATTATCTCTCAAGAAAGACTTCATCTGTCTGGAAGAATATTTGCAATATGATAAAACCTGTTTTACAAAAAAAAAAAAAAAAAAAAAAAAGAAAAGTTCTTTGTTTTCCTGTTGGAGATCATCCATTGCAATCTGTCAGTTTTCTCTGTATGTTAGGTTTTTAATCCAAAGAGAAACATCAAAAATTAGGAAATGAGTGAAATGAAAAGTAAGGCCCTGATCTTCCTCCAATGATTACAGCTGTAGGAGCTTATTGTTTCAAGGACTCCAGCAGAAGAATGTCTCATTGTTTTCACAGAGAGTTTTTCCAGATTCAGGACTTCAGTGCTGACCCAATTGTTACAACATTTGGTAGTAATATTTATGCTTAATATCTAATTTTACTATAGGTATAAATTATGTCCAGGGCATATTTTGTAAACCACATTGAAATTATAGCAAGCTTGAGTTAGTCTTACAGACTTGTTTTGCATGATTCAGTATAAATTGTGGCTTTTTTAATGGCAACTCTTCTTTACAGTAATTCTTAAACTGCCTTTCTCAATTATACTTTTTATTTCATCTGTTTCCTTCCTTCCTTCCTTCCTTCCTTCCTTCCTTCCTTCCTTCCTTCCTTCCTTCCTTCCTTCCTTCCTTCCTTCCTTCCTTCCTTCCTTCCTTCCTTCCTTCCTTCCTTCCTTCCTTCCTTCCTTCCTTCCTTCCTTCCTTCCTTCCTTCCTTCCTTCCTTCCTTCCTTCCTTCCTTCCTTCCTTCCTTCCTTCCTTCCTTCCTTCCTTCCTTCTTTCTCTCCTTCTCTCCTTCTCTCCTCTTTTTTTCTTTCTCTCTTTCTCTCTCTCTTTTTCTCTTTCTCTCTCTCTTGCTCTCTCTCTTCCTTCCTTCCTTTCTTTCTTCCTTCCTTCCTGCCTATACACATGGAAACATGCAGAACTATGCAACAGCCTAGCTTTCACTAACTGTCAGGAGAATTCATGCCAATTTATATACACTGGGTTCTAGAACTGGTTCTTTACTGGGCTTCATTTTCTAGATTCATTGCTGCCATGAGAGGTGTAAGGTAGTTACTTTCCCTAGCATAGATGAGCCTGAACACCCCTAGCCTGTGTTTGGGTAACATCTCATTATCTATTTATTGTGCCAGTATTTGGGAAATACTACATAACATCCTCATACCAGGAAATCTCCAGTGATCTGCCTGGTTGCAAGTTAAGGTTTTAATCTGTGATGAAAAGGAGGAGTTCCATTTCAGCAATCTGATAAACTTCTACAATTAAATGACTGGCCCAGTAGATGAGGAGACAGCAGCGGATATTGTCTACCCAAGACTTCAGAGTGGTCTTTGACTCTGTCTCCCCTAAAGAGAAGGTGTTGATGTATGGGTTGGATAAGCAGACAGAGAGGTGGATTGAAAGCTGTGGTAAGAGATTGGTGCCCCTGTACTCATCACTGGTGAGGCTGCACCTCAAGTACTGGGTTCAGTTCTGGGCCCCTCAGTACGAGAAGGACATTGAGGTGCTGGAGCAAGTTCAGAGAAGGCAACCAAGCTGGTGAAAATGTTATGATCCACTCAGGGGTTAATGTAACTTAATGTTTGGATCCTGCAAGAACAAAGTCCAACCAAGAAGGGCTGTGTGCAAATAGAAAGCTATATTTGGTGGGCAGCAATATAAAGTGACCTGGTAAAGATTTGGCAAGTCTGCTAAGAGAGAGCGAAAGAGAGAGTGAAAGGGGGAGAAGGAGAGGGAGATAAATAAGATATGAGTGTCACCACTTGAGGATGTCCCAACGATCCTTCTTCCTGAGGCAGTGGGACAGTCCTAGGCAAGAAATCAGTCTGGTCCTAGGAGGTGGGGAATGAATGCATCATCATTCCTTATGTACCTCAGGAGTTTCCCACTGCTCCCGTGGCAGACTCAGACTTGGGGAATGTTTCTTTTCTCACCCCATTGTAAACACACTGGAGCTATTATCTGGACTGCCCTTTATGTAGCCCATGAGTCATTAGCTGGTCCTTGGCCAGTTAGCTGGGGACATCAGCTCATTGCTGGCTTTATCTAGGCAAGCCCCAGCCCCCCTTTGCTTTTTTGTCACTGTGCTTATCAGGAGTCTAAGTCCAACATTCCACTTGCCAATTGTCATTTGAGGCAAAGAGAATTCTGCTGAATGGAGCCTCACAGGAGGGTCTGGAGAACAAGTCCTATGAGGAGCAGTGGAGGGAACTGGGATTGCTGAGTCTGGAAAAGAGGAGTCTGTGGAGAGACCTTATTGCTCTCTGCAACTAACTGAAAAGAGGTTTTAAGGAGGTGGGATTTTTTTTAGTGAGAGTAGTCTGGTGCTGGAAGAAGCTGTCCAGGGAGGTGGTGGAGTAATTTTATTTTATTTTATTTTGCAGGTTGATGTTAATGGTTGGTTGGACATGTAGGTCTTTTCCAGCCACAACAATGCTTTGTTTCTGTCTGAATGGCTGGGCCCAGAAAGTGAGGATCAGTGTAACAGGTTCTTTGGAAGGTAGTAACTATTGGTGTATGCCAGGCTTTTAAGATTGGGTCCAGATCTATTTAACATCTTTGTTGATGGTTTGGATGATGGGACAGAGCACACCCTTGGCAACTGTACTGATGACAGAGAACTGGGATGAATGGCCTGTACACCAGAGGTTCATGCTGCCATCCAGAGGAACCTCAGCCAGCTGTTGAAATGGGCTTACAAGACCCTCATGAAGTTCAGCAAGGGAGAGTGGAAAGTTCTGCACTTGCAAAGGGAAAAAAACCCTGTAAATGCTGGGTGCCAGATGGAAACCAGCTTGTCAGAAAAGGCATAGGGGTCCTGGTCGACACACAGTTCAACATAAGCCAGAAATGTGCCTTTGCAACAAAGAACGGGTTAATGGGATCCTCTGCTGCTTTAAGCAAAGTATTGCCAGTAGGCTGAGGGAGGTGATCCTTCCCTTCTGCTCAGCACTTGGGAGGACACACTTGGAGTGCTGGTTCCAGTTCTGGACTCCTGAGTAAAAGAGAGAGATGGCCATAAGGTGTGATTTCAGCCAGTAGGATGATGAAGGGACTGGAGCACCTCTCTCCCTCAAGGAAAGGCTGGAAGAGCTGGGACTGTTTTGCTTAGAGAAGGTTCAGGAGGATCTTGTAATTGTGAAAAAATACCTGAAGGGAAAGTGCAAAGAGCCAGGCTCTTCCCAGTAGAGCCCAGTGACAGGAACAGAGACAACTGTCCCAAACATAAACACAGATGGTTCCCTCTGTATATGAGGAAACAGATTTTTTCTGCAAGACTGAACAAGAGCTGGCACAGGTTGCCCAGGGAGGCTGTGGAGTCTCCAAGGAGATATTAAAAATCCATTTGGACACAGCTGTGGGTAGTTGCTTCTAGGTAACAATGACTGAGCAGGGGTGTTGGACCAGAGAGCTTCCAGAGGTCCTTTCCCACTTCAGCTCTTCTGTGATTCGAATCTCCCTTTCCCAGAAACATATAGAGAGGCATTAGAAATGCTGATATAGTAAAATTAAGTTTAAAAAATTCAAAAGAAACTGCTCCCATATTGCACTACTATTACTGCTTGTATCAAGCTTTTTTGTACTCTTTATTGTAGGAAACAGTGTAATGTCTATTTTTAATTATATGAAATACAAACACCTATAACATTTTTTAAATCACTACATAAATTAAATCAAGCTGGTTTGTGTAATTTTTATTCTTTTTCACACTTGTGCAAGGTCTGTGTACCATATTTGACCACCACAGAGCAGAGAACCATATAGATTAGCTGGAAAAAATTATCCAGCCATGCTACATTGATTCTGCATATCCGACTGTAATTTTCAGGCCTCACACAACGATTCTGTGTTCTTTCTGGGGAAACTGCACTGAAAACCTTGAGTAAAAGATTCTGGGCTATTTAGACTTTCTCTTGCATATTTAGAGGCCATGTGGAGATACAAAAAAAAAAAAAAATCATGTCACATCTTCAACCATAAGGGACTATTTCTGTGCAGTATTAGAACTGGTAGTAATAGTAGTATAATCCGTACAAAGTGAAGGATTTTCTTAATGCTCTAGGTATTACAGGTTATATATGTGCATTACTATCTGGAATAAAAATTCTGTGAAAAACCAAGTCCTAGAACATACTTGCCTGCTCCTAGCTTCAGGATTTTAAGCATTGACCTCACTGTTCCATTATTTAATTCACCAGATGCACTGTTGAGAAAATAATGGGCTCTTCTGAAATAGCATGAAGAGTATTCTATTACATTTTATTTTTTCTCTGGAGTCAATGCTCAGGAGGTGGCATTTGTAGCATCTCAGGACATGACAAAGCTGAGTCACTAATATACAGCCCAGCTGGTCCAGACAAGACTGATTTGAGGTAATTGTTATGCTAACAGCAAAGTAAACCTGAGTGTACAGAAACAAAATATTCTTTGCTAAATTTTGCTTAGATAAAAACCTAAATGAGCTACCCCTCCATCTGGACCACTTCATTTCATTTGTCAGCAAACAGAGCAGGATGACTTCAGGAGGTGCCTGCAGAAAAAAAGACATTTTAGGCAATTATTAGTACCTGTTCTTGGGAAGTCATTATGCCTTGGAAACTGGCTTCCTCATGCTGAAAACCTGATTTTAAGATCAAATCTAGTTAATCTGCCAGATACCAGAAACTGCAACTAGAAACTCACTCACAAATAGATTTTTTTCAAGCTCAGTACAGATCAATGTAGTTAATTGCCAAAGAATATTTTTTGCATTGAATCTATTCGTGCCCAATTTATGAACACAAAACTGGATAAGAGTTAAATATTACTGTATGAATTACTTACCCAGTCTTCAACCAATGCAAGAATTCTGCCTTCTAAAATCATCTTTTGCTCTTTTATAAAAAAACAGCTTCATTAGAATTAGAAGCATGTTGGTTTGCTCTGATTTTCTGTATGGCATTCTTTTCAGGCTACATATAAATAGGAAAATTTAAGTTGGGTCTGCGTAGTGCTTACATAAAGTCTAAAGCTGGATTATGCTAAGAACTTTATTTTTTTTCCTTTAAGTCTCATCTCTTGTAAGTTTGTCTGTTTCCAGTTCCATCTGCAGAAAAATCCCAGCAGCAGTCATTGTGCTATATTTGGGGGAAAATGTGGAAATAATGAAAGAGATGCCTTGCCATTGAATGCTATTAATATACTTCACCAGAAATGTCACTGGTGAGCAGAAAAACAATAAAATAATTTTTCAAGTTGACAGGCCTTTCTGCTGATTTTCAAAGGGGCTTTTATAATCTGAAAATATGAATCTTCACCTCTGTAGTCACAAAAGCTCTTCTGTACTCAAAATTATGTGAGACAATACAAGAAAATGATGAGGATATGGTGCTTAAAGAAGCATGGCTTGTCAACATAATGAAAATGACAGGCAATCGGAAATAAGGGTAAGATTAATTATATGGAGGAAGCATCAGTAGAAAAACAAAAACTCAAAACATAATCATCAGCATCATTGCTTTAGCAGAATTCAGAAGCCGAGCAAAACACTGTGATATTTCAAAAAGTCACTGACTTAGTTACACTGCTGGGTAGCAACATTTATCTATAACACTCATTAGCAAACACATTGTGCTTGGCCAAGAAACCAAAAGCTACAATGAATAAATGGCATTTTCTCTGACAACATCCATTTGACAGAAGCAATTTATAATTACTGTGGTTAGAGTGCAAATATTTCACTTTCCCCAAACCAGTCAGTATTTTCCCAAGGAAAAGCTACTACACCAGTTCGGTTTGGATTTTAAATCCTTCTTTCTTAATTTCAGTTGATAACTTCTCAAACCATGATGCAGGGAAAATGCCTCTTTAAACCACTTGATGGCAACAAAGCAATTCAGATACTGAAGGAGTTTCAGAAACCTACAAGTCTCAAGGTTTTACCTGTTTGAACATTTTAAAAACTGAACATACAAGACTTTACAAAGCCTGAACCACAGGTTTCCACTTGTAGTTGTGCCTTTGACCATTATTTCTGCTCAGAAACAATGACTGATAAAGAAGAATAATTATCAAAAAGGCAAATTCAAAGCCCTGTGTCAGGCATGCAAAACAATTCATTTCCTGAGCAGTGAGCTTTCTATTTCAGTGGGAGAAACACCCTAGTGCTCCCTTTTCCAGCAACAGCAGTCACGACAGGAGGATGGGAATTGCTCAGTAGCTGGCAGGGCACCACAAGGAGAATCCCAGATTAACTCATCCACTTTTGTCCACTCTGCAGGTGACATTCCGGGTACTAAATCAGCCACTGTTTCCCAGATTAGCTAGGACTGCCATGGGGAGAGACTGTGGCACCTGGGTCTGATGGTGGTAGCACTTAGCCTGGAGAAATGGAGAGGAAACTACTGAGAAGAGAGTCTCTCCATCTGATTTATTACCTCTCTGGGCACAAGAAACCAAATAGAAAAGTGCAGTATTCCCTGAAAAAAACCCAAACACCAACCTTCCACTTGTCTCCCGTTTCAAATCTATACCCAAACTGCATTAGAGCAATCTCCAAATTGGTGAAGTGACACATACATCATGAGGGAAGAAAATACATCTCTTCTCGAGCCTTATATAGATACAATCCATATTAAATGCAGATTTAGCTAGCCTTATAGATGAACTTATTATTTGACTAATGACAACCAAGGTCAGCTAAAAATAATGAGACTCAAGTGGAAGAGGTGGCTTGCTCAATTTGAAATATGTTTCTTTTTCACAAAAAGTATTTATCCTTTCAAACTGCATTACTCTGCAGGGCTGAAGGCTTCGTGTACTCTATAGCCCCCAGTAACTGCATCTTGTGCTCTCCACTTTTATACCCTTTCTCCATAGTGCAGCAGTGCTCACCACATTTCTAATGTTTAGAAACAGCGTTGTAGTTTTTATCCCATTTTTTAATCTGCTGTCTGATATTTGTTTTGTTTTGGGCTTTTTGGTTTGGTTATGGGTTTTTTTGGTTTTGTTTTTGGTTGTTTGTTTTGGTTTGTTTGTTTTTTTAATCGTTTATCCCTCAGTAATACAAAGGGACTTAAGAATCTCCTAATATTCTGGAAATCTCATTGGGGTGGAACTTTCACCAGTGGCTGAAGGTCCAGTGGCTTTCAGTGCATATTAAAAACCTAAGGAGGCTGTGGAGGTATAGGTCCTGTACAGCCCACAGTGTCTTCACCCATACAGTCACCTCTTAAATATTATAGCTGCCCTCTATTATATGAAGGGTGATGTCTGCCTGTAGACTTCCCCACTGCCAGGAAAGACAGGAATTCTGTTAACAGCCCTTCATCTCCCTCTCTGCAGCTCATAGCAGCTTGGGCTGAATCCTAGACAGGGTCTTCATATGTACTTTGGTAAAGAGAGCCCACGGTTTCTGTCCCATTGTGTACAGCCCATTTCACAGCCTGAATGATTTGCTCTGAAACTCAGTTTTGCTGCCTTTTACCAACCCCACTGACCTTTTTAGTGTGGCTGTTGTCCTTTGCAATCTTTTTCTCCCTATCATGTAAATCAACCTTGAAACCCCAGCCCTTGCAATTTTTATATTCCTATCATAGCCTCTTTAGATAACTCTTGTTATCACACAGATTAATTTTTGTATTTCAGTAATTAATCTAAGGCACTGGTTTAATCATCATGAGCCAAACAGGCTAGAAATAATGGAGATTCAGGAGTGATTATTGCTGATGTAATGAGATATCTGCAAATTAGAGGTGCTAAATTAGAAATTATCTAGCTAAGTACTGTAAATAGAAGACTGAAGAACAGCAAACTTTTAATACCTAATCCTGTGAGACAAAGATAATCTGTTTCATTTCAGTAATTGAGCCACTGAAGCTGTCATTCACCACCATTAAAAAAAAAAAAAATGGCAAACTCCTGGGATCAGACAGTAGCAGAGCCAGAGCATCAACATTGGGGCAACTCCTGGTTTTCCTCTGATGCTCTTGGAGGCTACTTAGTCCAGATGTCTACCCAAGGGCCAGCTCAACTACTTTTTATTCAATATTCCACCTTTGAGAGAGCGAGAGCTGTTAGCACCTGCCTGTCAGATAGACAGCAGTGCCTTTCAAGTGTGATAACATTTTGAATGACAGCACTTTTAGCTATATATATTAAATATATATTTAACCTGTAGCTACCCAAGAGGGACTTGAGCATTTAGAAAGGCTCCAGTTTGTGAACTTAGATAAGTGCATGTTTGAAGGAAGAGCACTATAGAATAAAACACAATACAGCAAAAAGTTCTTCCTTAGGGAAAGGCTGGGAAAAAAGGGGCTGTGTGTGACTGGCAGTGGCTATACTGAGTAACACACTTCATATGTGCTGATGAGGTCAGTATAAGGGATGGAATAAAATAGAATAGAGTATTTTAATTTTTAGAAGAGATAATTTCCCCCCCCCCAAAAAAAAATT
Source organism: Heliangelus exortis (assembly GCF_036169615.1). NCBI lineage: Eukaryota > Metazoa > Chordata > Aves > Apodiformes > Trochilidae > Heliangelus > Heliangelus exortis. Next base: position 118,970,892 of record NC_092423.1, read on the forward strand.
AAAAGCCATAATAACTAAATCAGGAGGGACTGAAACACTGTTATATGTGGTCTAAGCTACAAAGGAACTTCTTTCCATTTCACCAGAATGAATCTGCCACTCCTACATGCCCAACATTCAAGATTTAACAAGAATTACATAAACCCACTGCTTTTGTCTCCACATTGTGACTGTCTAAAAACTGAAGTTTCCCATGTGCTGATTCACTCTTTTTTTTTTCCAAAAAGCTACCATCATGCAAAAGTGGACATCATTGATGTCTGACCCAGCCTTGCAAACTTTCTTTAGACTCCAGGTTGTTTCCTACATTACCAAGAGTGCCCCGGTCAGCTTAACAACTAGAATCTTTCTTGGAACTTGAAGGATTTTGATAGGAACTTCCAGGAATATTGGAAATATTCCTCGAGAATAACAATTTGAAAATTTTTATTATATTTGGTCTTACAAATATGCATGTTAGACATGAGGAACTATTCTTCCACACTGAACACAAAGTGTCTGTGCCCTTCCACTGGGTCTAAGCTTTTATATCTTACCTTGAATTTTCTGTAGTTAAGGGCTTAGATGCAGTCAGCTCCCAGAGATGAGCTGACACATGATAGCTCTGTAAGCCAAATTAGGTCGATCATATATTTGAGCCTGAAGAAAACAAAAAGGCAATGTTATTTTCCTGATGTTAGATTTTTGATGTGAGGTGTATCACTGGATCATGTGAGGAAAAGTGCATGCTGAGAAAATGCTGAGTCTCAATGGTGTGATGGGTGGAGAAATAGATAGATAAGGAAAATATGCAAGGTAATGAAGGAAAAAATACATTCATGCTAAAACAGTTAGGCCAGTATAGATATATTCGTATCTATGCCCTCTCTAGCTGTACATATTTTCAAATCTCTCTGACCATAGAAGAGGATGAATTTTTCAGGTGTTTTAAGTAATTTCTTAAACAGAATTTTCTCCTAGTCACTTTTTTTCCCATTTATTTACAAAACAAGCTCACATAATTTTTCTTATCTTTCATCATCATAAAAAAAATAAATTAAAAATATTTTTTACACACTGCTAGCTCCCATATTAACAAGGAACTTCAGCACATTTCAGCAAAGCAGAAAGAGAGTTCTAGGTATATATTATAGCAGTCATGCTGCCACAGGCATGCACTGTACTCTGGGTTTTGTAAGCCCTTATTTTGGCTGTCACTACCTTTCATCTAAAATGCCACCTGCTAAGTCATGGTTCAACTTTCTCAGAGTTGCTGTGTTGGAAGCAAATGTAACACTCAGTCATAGTGAACAAATATTTGTTAATGTTGTTCTTCATTTTATTTGGACACATCCATATTAGTGAGGAAGATGGTATGGTAGGTATATAATTGCACTCCATCCTCAAAGCATTCCTAAGGCAAGAAGATTATTCGTAGATCAATAGTTTCCATTTTCTTTCCAAATGTAGTGCCCTGCCTAAATTAGTGTTTCTGTCCCTCTTTTTTTTTTTTTTTTTTTTTTTTGTGTGTGTGTGTGTTGGAGAAATAAGAATGTGTTTTGCTCTTTCTGCAGCCCTGCTCTATATTTGAACTGGATTAATTAAAATTTCAAATCCCTAATTCCCAATCTCCTTCTCTCAGAACTTCATCTAATTCTTCTCACACAGCTGTAAAACAGGGGATGGGAGAGCTCAAGCTGATAGAAACGTGGCAGGATTGCTCAGTTAGGAACAGCCACAGTCTGCTTTGACTCCAGCATGTTTATACAGATTAATTACAAAGAAAAGGGCATGGGGTGGAATATTTATCTAGTTTCAGATGTCAGCATCCTCAGACTGTAGGTAAAATAGGATCACTCAGGAAATATCTCAAAAAAAACAAACCAAACCAAACAAACAAGCAAAAAAAACCTCAGCAAAAAGATAATGTCATTTACTCTAATGACACTCATTTATATTTGATAATAAAGTCTGTTGCTACGAATAATGTTAGGCCACAGTTTGTGGGGCTCTGCTTTTCCTACACAGACCTCACCCTCTTTTCAAAATTTAGTTTATTGGTTACAGTGACCATACTGTTGCAAAGAAAAACAGAGGCAGAGAAGCCAAGCCAAGCCTGATCAGCAGATTTCAAAACACATCTGCAATCACATTAGCATCCTGGTTGTCAGTTCAGGTGAAGAGGCAAAATACAAAGTGAAATTTGCTACAAATTTTAAAAGGGAAAGAAACCTTGTTAGTGAATCAAGATTTGTCTGAACTGTGCTCTGAAGAAGGCAATTGAATTTTATTGTTTGAGATGTATTTAAAACTGCAGAAATACTATTTTGAAATAAACTGGAAACTTAGAGTGTTGCAGAGTCATCATAAGGCTGCAAGAGCACCTGGAACAGAACCTGAAATTGTCATCAGGGCATCTTAATCACAACAGCTGAAAGTCATTGTGAGTCCTATTAAAAGTATATCTGCAGGTCGTTTCAAGGTATGGTTTTCATGTTTTATCATACCAGGTTATTTTTTAACTGAAAAAAACCAACAACATACCCAAACAAACAAAAAACAAAACCCACCTAGCCAAACCAAAACAAAAAACTCAAACAGAAAAATCTAACAGTTTTATTTTTCTGTCTTCCAATAGAGACAGAATGTGAAAGTCACATCATGGTAAACATGGATAACTGGTTAGAGCTGGCCAAGTAAGCAATGTACTATAACATTATATATTATATAACTATAACTATAACATATGACAAACTCACAGCAAGTATAACTGTGCTCCAGTAAACCTTTCCTAGTGTAAAACCCTCATTGGGTGGGGATAATGATTAATCTGATAAAATTGTCTAAGCCTTTGAAGGTCAAAAATTGCTAACTGAGACACTGAGATCACACAGAGAAGGCAGTTGCTGTGATGTGTGTATGCCAGCATATTTTTACCTATTTGGAATGAGCCTTTATGTCTTCATGAACACAAAAATAGCTGTGTTCCCATGTTCCTCAATCTCCTCTTGGTGTTTGTGCAGGGGGTTTGGGAAGGGAGGTGGCACAGTTTTAAAGCTGATTGGAACTGAATGTGCTTAAACAAGCAAAACAAGTCGGATGAAATCTCACCTAAAACCCAAGAATTTATGCTTCTTTTGAGAGGGACTTCTGAAGTCCCAGCATATTAAACCCAGTGTGTTTCTTTACCAAGAGGGTGATCAAGCATTGGAATGGGCTGCCCCGGGAAGTGGTGGATTCTCTGTCCCTGGAGATATTTAAAAAGAGACTGGATGTGGCACTCAGTGCCATGGTCTGGTAACTGCAGCGGTAGTGGATCAAGGGTTGGACTTGATGATCTCTGAGGTCCCTTCCAACCCAGCCAATTCTATGATTCTATGATTCTTTCTGTCTCTGGGAAAAAGTCAAATACTCTGTCCTGAGGTCTGGGAGGTCTTCCTTTTTTAATTTTTTAATTCTAGTTTTCTGACTAGACAAGCAGTTTGTAGCTACTCTTTGGTGAGGGGATGATGCTTTTACTAGTACAAAACCAGCACACAGTATTGATGCACACCTTGATGCAGGTTGATTTCCTCTCTTGTGCAGGCCAGGTTATGCTTGCAGGCAATGCCACATCTACCCAGGCAATGTGAACAAGAAGGGCAGGAGAAGACCTGCAAAACAACCACAGTGTCGATGGTGTTGTAAATGTAGATGTGTAATTCCAGGGCAGCTCTTGAGCAATCACTCCTTGTTTGGTTTGTAACCTCAGACAGCCTTCCAGGTGTATTTTTTTCCACAGATGATGGCAGAAGGATAACATCTCCCTGCACTATGCAGCTCCTCCTTAGGGGTCCCCCATCCCATGAGGGCTGTTTTTTCACTTATATAGAAAATCATCAGTAGGCTCTTAACTGAACCTTCTCGTGCTCCTTTGCTCCTGGTTTTCAATGTATTAGCAGGTCAAAGCAATACTAATATTTTTAAGATTTGAAGGCAAGAATACATCAGTTCCCCTAACTCTTGAGTTTTTCTTTCACCAAGGATTACTAAAAAGCAGCACAAATTCATCAGTACTGAATGCTCAGCAGTTTCACACGTTTTAATTGAGGTGAAAGCATTGCCAGTAGGCAAAATGAAACTGTTTGTAAATACATGGCCTAAGGGTGGGGCAGAATTCCTTAGGAGAAGGGGTACAACATCAGCCAAAAGGCCCCAGTGGAGATCTGTAGAATCTAGTGAAAAGCAGGTTGGCTGCATTTGTGGAGACAAACAAGAGGCTAAGGAGCCATTTATCCTTCCCTTTAGTGAAAACCTTTGTCAGGGTACAATTAACCTTAGTTGGAAGCTGGGACTAACAGCTCAGAGACTCAAAACAATCTAACAGAAATAAAACAGATACTCATTCTCACAGTCTCTGGAGACAGGAACTTTGTATTTTTTCCAGAAGGCTTTTCGGATCTGACAAAACTACGACTGCAAACTTTGAACCTAGAGCTTGAAAAGACAAACCCTACAATAAAAACAAGAGCTCATCCCAGGTTTGTAATCCACCCCTGAAACTCTCCAAAGTGATCTGTGTATATCTGCTGACCAGTGATTTACTTTTGCTTCCTAACCTCATACCGCTGCACGTCCCAAAGGCATCTTAGACATCTGATCTGAGGCTTTCGTTTCAGTGACTGAATGCTTAAAACATTTCTAGTACTAAGTAATTTCAAAGTCCTGCCAGGGATCTATCTTGGAACATATTTCTTCTGTAGTTACATGCTTTCATCCGGAAGTATTGTGCATTCAGTGGTGTCTGATGTCACCCAGAGATACCTGCTGACAATTTCAGACCTCATGAGCTGTTATTTGCATGCTTGCATATGCCACAAACTATGTCCCAATGGCTTTTGTCTGTGTGTGTGTCTTGTTGTTTGGTTTTATTTTTAAACAAAAAAGTTTTGGCAATGTTGTTTGTACATTGTCAAGATCTGCTGACCTATTTCAAAATCAACTCATAAATTAGAAATTGATCGTCCCTGCCTCTGTCCCACACAATCTGTTTTGTTCACAATTTTCTTATCTGCACACTGTACTAGGTGTCCTGTGATGTCCCATAAAACCAGAAATGTCTGAGATGTTTGTAGAAGTAAATTAATTCCTTAACATACTAGTCTGATTACTAAGCATCACCCCTGAAATCCAGCTAAGACTGGAGCAATAGCACAGAGGAGAAAGGCCCCTCTGCCTAAGGATGAATTACATCCAGGTGAGCCCAAGCAAAGTTCCCAAAGCCTTGTGTCATGCTCCCCTGGGCTCAGGGGCAGCCCTGCAACCTCCCCAAACCACCATGGGACTGCTAAGAGGGTTCCCCTGGCAGCTCTGCCCAGAGGCTCTTTGCTGGAGCACAGCTATGTCCTTCTGACCTCAGCTCAGCATTGCCCAGCAGCTGCTAGCTATATTGATGTATTCTTTGCAGGGTTGTTTCAACTCTTGCTTTTTAATGCAACTCTCTCAGATCTCTCTCAGATCCTGAAGAAAAAGAGGAGTTTTCTATTTTGAAAGAGCTCTGCTATCTTCTCCCTTATTGGAGCTGTTCAGGATACTCACTGCAAGCTGACAGATTTAACACTCTGCTCTGTTCACAAATTGTTCCTGATCCTGCTTTATATGGATATATTCATTACTTGGAAGGGTTAGACCAATCGTATTCATGAGTCTCTTTGATCCCTGGATTATTCATAAATTGATCATAGTGACTATTCAAGTGCTTAATCAAAGCTGGATTTAATCAAAGCACTTCTGCTTTGTGGTTAGTACTTAAAAAGTCAATTGATGTTGCCTTATCACTGACAGTATGACTCTAAGTATTTTATCTGGCAATGCTGGAAAGTGGCTTCTCTTTTCTGGATGGTTCTCATGCATCAGAATTGAAAGAAAATGACCAGGAGAATGATCAGGGGGCTGGAACACCTCTCCTGCAATGACAGGCTGAGGGAGATGGGGTTGTTCCGGAGAAAAGGATTCAGGGAGACCTAATAGCAGTCTTCCAGTATCTGAAGGGGACCTACAAGGAGGCTGGAGATGGACTGTTTGCAAGGGTTTGTAGTGATAGGATGAGGAGCAATGGTTATAAACTGAAGAAGAGTAGATTTAGATTTGATGTTAGGAAGAAGTTCTTTACCATGAGGATAGTGGAAAAATGGAACAGGTTGTCCAGGGAGGTAGTTGAGGCCTCATCCCTGGAAATATTCAAGGTGAGGCTTGATGAGGCTCTGAGAAACCCGACCTAGTTAAGGGTGTCCCTGCGTATTGCAAGGGGGTTGGACTAGATGACCCTTAATTTCCAACCCAAATTATACTATGATTCTATGAAAAGATAAAGTTTCAGACTTGGGCAGAGAATCAACACCTGCAGCAGCAGGTGCACCAGCATCAGCACCTGCAGCAGTAGGCATTGTTACAAAAACCTGTTGTTAAAAACAACTTACTTGTGCTTCAACAAAAGATGAATGACAGAATAATTCCTTGATGTTAGTAGTCAAGAGTAAAAGCCTGAAATTTGCTTTCTTAAAATATTTATACACACTACATTTTCAGTTGTTGGAACATATATAAGCAATGAATAGTAAGAAGGCACAGGTGGGCTAATCAGATTCTTGTTCAGTGAGCAGTTTCCCAACTATTTTTTTCATTATTTGATGAGTTCTGCTTAACATGGTCCAAGTGACTCCTCATATATTGAAATCCCTGCCAGAGTGAATAAATGGGAGGTAAAAGGAGGTCAGCAGCTGATTACTTAAGGAACATGGATGATAACATAGGTGAGCATGCACCACCAGGCTCATAGACCCATCACATCTTCCACCCCAGCACAATCCCTGCCTGGCACACGCTGCCCTGACACCCATGCTGGGCACGTGGGGACAGGCAGATCTCTTCCTCTGGGGACACAGGGACATTTCTGCCCATGTCCTCTGTGTGGTCAGCTCTGTATAGATGCACCTATGTGATGCATATGTGTTATCTGTGTGTGTGCCTACTGGGAATATCTGCTCAGCCCTGTTACTGCTTGGACACGATGCACGGAGCTGCAGCAGCTTCACCTCTGCCAGATTGCCATACTCAGCTCCTCCCTAATGTGCAAAGCAAGAAGCACACAGCAAGCAGTACAATGTGCCAAAGAAACTGTTAATACCTTCTTATTAATTACTGAAGAACATATCTTTAGATAAAATCTCATTTATTCTAATGACCTGTCACATTAGGTAACACTGTCGTGTAAATGTCACGTACGGAGAAAGCGATGTCTCCTGTGTGTCCTCTTACACCTAGAGCTGAATCACTGAGAGAAGCAGGTACCAAGATTATCTCCAATTAAAGGTGTTACAGTTAGCACCTCATTTTTCTGGTTCCTCTACTGAAGTGATTCTCAGATGATTGCTTATTTTAAGGGAAGAGACCAACATCTTCCTTGAAACACAGGGGCAGTTATCTGAGTCCTTTTCTGCTGTTCAGCAGTTTGCACATCTCAGACTTCAGCCACCGAAAATACACTGAATATTTCAGAAAGTTTTCACTGGCCTTTTCAGTCACAAATGCCCCAAATTTTGTAATCAGCTCAGCCTCCAAACTCTTGAGGTAAAATCTCTTGAAAGAAGCCCACAAACTATTGGCAACGGAGAACCTGGCAAAAGAGAGGTACAAGCATTTCTGCAGAGCATTCAGACGTGAAGACCAGATCAGCCTCCTGCAAATGATTGTTCCTCTCCACTGCTCATACATGAAGCACAAAGCACTATTGCTCCTGACCTTAATGTTTCAAGGACATCTTTAACCTGAGATGGGACATAGCACATCTTATTTTTGTAGGTGATGAAAAAGGGTTTGTTCCCCTGATGCACAGTTACACAGTTACGTTTTCTCTGCTACCAGTGCATGAGCTGGTGCCACAGATGGACCACACTAAGAGCAGGAAAAAGTGGAAGTCAGGGAGACTTAAAGAAAATAGGTGAGCACAAGTCTGTCTTTCAGACTTGAGAAACAGGATGAAGTGCCACATTGCTCTAAGTCACAGTCCCAAGTAGTCATGTTGGCCTGGCATCATTTCTCAGATAAGATCCAGGTAGTTTTACAGTCATGCCTGCTGGTTTTGGAGCATACCTGCTACAGGAAAATATTTTTTTGTTTCATTAGAAATATGTCTCTAGAGTTAAGAGCCCTATACTGTAAGCTAAATAACATCCTGTGATCTAAGGACACAGTAATCTTAAAAAATGGATTTGCATTGGCCAGTTTTTAGGTACTTTGCTAAATACCATAGAGATATTTGCAAAGCAGCTAATTGCATTATACCTAAGCTGAAATAAAACAAACAAACAAACAAAAAAAACTGAACAAAAAGCCCCACAAAATCCCCAAACAAAAATAACCCCAAACTAGCAAGCAAGCAAGCAAGCAAAAAAAAAAAAAAAAACCAAAAAAAAAAACCAACAAAAAAGACTCCAAAACTAAAGCATGACACTTATGTATATAAAATATATTTAGAATTTGCAAATCTTAAATGTCTGACAATGACTTCATGATCCAGATGACCTTTTTCATGTAATTAATTTCAGAACATGTTCCAAAACTGAGATAGAAACAGTTCAGGGTATCTTCAAATTAACACTGGAAGTCAAAATCCCCATATACCAAAATCCTGGCTAAAAATGGGACTTTTTCATTTGGATTACACCAAACAAAGATTGCTGTCTCCAGGAAGAAAACTCCCATCAGCATATATTTTGCCCCTGAAACATAGAATAAGCAGAAATGTGGAGCACCCAAGCAATGAGAGAGGAATAATATTTTAAAAAAAGCTTTTTAATTATTAATTGTACCAAGAATTTTCTTTCCAAACTTCCCCAAGTTAAACAGGTATGAGTCATGTGCAGATGGTTGAGCAGTGACACATTTACAGCTGCATCCATCCCTCACACAAAGGTGTCTCCACTTATATTTCCTACCTTGCCACCACCTGCAGCAAGGATTCTGTGTGTGGGAGGGAATCCCACACGGGTGCCCAAGACAGAAATAGAGAGAGAAAAACAGACTTGTTTTTCTGGACCAACTTATGACAGTTTCAGTACTATAACCTGAGCAACTACTGTTATTTCCCTCCTGCCATGGCTTTGAATCACTAACAAAATTCTAAGGCAGAAGATTTACTCTTCATACCAGCAGTACATTTCTTTAACTGGTACCATTTCAGTTTCTCATCTCCTTGGGCAGGAACTTTGCATGGATTTTCAGAGCAGCCAGGAGCATGAAGCCTCTTCTATCACCCAGATGGTCTTGATCAAGTGGAAGTCAATAAAGTAATAATAGTAGTAATAATAGTAGAAACATAATTCACACCTCTGGTTCAGCTGGAAGTACAGAGTGGGATCTGCAGGCATCAAATGAGCTTATTTGACCCAGCAGTTACGTGGCTTGCAGGCATGAAGCCCTTCAGAAGCATGAGAACAGTGGGTAGAAGCTGCTTAGAAAATATGTGTGGAAAATGAAAACAATAGGAAAGACTTTCCCTGCAGAAGACACAGTTTTTGTAATATTTAAAACAGCCCTGAGAAATGGACGCAGGTGTATGTTGAAAGAAAAAGCAAAAGCCATTCCTTACTCAAGAGCTCTTGCATAACATCCAAATATTTCTATTACCAGCTGTCTCCTGGTTGGTGAAGTGATTCTGATTATTTGCAGGCAAAAATACCAAGTGGCATGTGGCATTTTGCTTTCCAACTACTAGATGGAGCTGCTTGGGCTACCCAGGTACACACAGAGCTCCACTGAACCTCATGGGACTGAACCTGAACCTCATGGGATAGTCAAGGTAAGGAAAGGGGTGAAAAATCAAAGGGGGTGAAATCAAACCTATGAAATGGTAATTTAATTTAATAGTAATAATTTAATTTAATTCTTTATTTAATTTAATTAATATTTAATAATAAAATAATTTAATTAGAGGAGCTCAATTTGCTCCCACAAAGTTTTTGTGCTGTGCCTCTGTACATTTTCTCTTCCCCTAAGTACAGACTGGAGATGAGTTAACCATCAGTCCCATTGATTTGTTGCTCCTGAAAGAGCTGCTGTGGCACCTCGGCTTCCTCTCTTAGCACTGTTCCCCAAGATCTCATGCAATAGCTAATGGGTGGCTTGCTCTCCTTTCCTTGTCTTGCTCTTGCTTTTCCTTTCTTGTATTTTCCATCACATCTGGCAGAGCAGTAGGGATTGCTGCCCAGTGAGAGCAGTTTCCCATGGCAAGCATCTCTCACATAGTTCATTGGGAACAGGGTACTCACTGGTGGAGTCAAGTGCCTTTCTCAAAAACAGAAAGCATATAACAGCATGAAGAAAGAGCTTTAAAAAAAACCCATAACTCAAAGAGTCAAATTAGATACCCATAAATTATTTAAGACAATTCAAATAATGGGAATCAAATACTAACAACAGAAAAGAAAGGATGCCTAAAAATACTTCCAAACTGATTTTCTTAATCCTATTTTTGTCCCATTGAACTATATTTATCTATATACAGGAGGTTCATTCTTTCCTTTGGTTATTGAAGAAGGACAAATGGACTTCCACCCAGATAACATTTCAACTCAAACAGAGCAATACATCATTCTTCATGGAAGGGCAAATAGAATACTTGTAAATTTACCAAATCAATATTGAAAACCAAAATTCTGCTTTCAGGCAATAGAATAGAAAGCCCTTTCATTCTATGAAGTCACATACTGTACTGCAGCCTTGAGTTTTGAGTAAATTTTACATTGGCCTTGTTGAGAACAGACCCTGGCTTACCCAGTGGACTGAATATTTATGCAAAAAGCCTGAATGATTGGAGGTCTAAACTGTGTGCATAAACCCAGCCTCATGTGCTAGACTCTTCTATGGCAAGAATGCATCTAATCTCTCTAACCATTATGCAACATCACCTAGGTACTAAATACTATGATTACATCCACTTAAGTTTAGTACATTTGGAAATAGATACGTAGTTATCTAGACCATCAGCCCCACTGCCATCATGAATAGGATGTTATGAATCATTTTCCCATTTGACTTTAAGAAATACAATCCTTTTTACACAGACCTTGTGTGAGGATCAATCATATTCCAGAGAACAGCTTGCAAAAATTGAGAAGGATGAACCAACTTTCTCTCTGTTTCTTATGGAATGCTATATTAATATTGCTTCCATATATTTTTTTCTTTCTTTTTAGAAAGTCCATGTATAAAACTCCTAATTTGTTTTCAAAAACAATTAAAAATTTTTGGTTTGAAAGCTAAAATGTACCTCCAAGCACTCAAGAACTACAGACTGAGCCTTTGTAATATAAATGATCTCTTAAGAATCTGAGTTCTGTGCCAGAGCTCAAAATAGTTATTACCAAAGCAGGGACATTTTCTTCCCCAAACAGGAGCACTGAAAGAAAGGGAAGGACTCACACCCAACCTGTGCATGTTACCAGATACTGTTTGAATTGATAAAGCAAAAAGCCTGTTTCTATAATTTTTTACTTCTGCTATGCAGACATCCGAAGGACTTGAGAAGACAAATATAGCAACTGAAGATGGAAAGAGAAGAACTCCCAGCACACCACTCCTTTGTGTGCTTTGGCTGTGGAATCTCAAAAGAACTGTTTCTTATTGAAAAGAAGTTGCTGCAGTTATCGTATGATGTAGCTTTACCAGAAAATACTAGAAGTGAGAACAAACAGAACAATGAGAATAACACAAGTTGTAATTTTTCTTCCCAATGTGCAATCACATTAACAATTGAACTTTTTCAAGGAAGACAAGGAATAAAACCTTGAAACACTGAAAACCTAAAGCAGTGGTTTTAACTAATGGCATATAATTAATTTTAAACATGGTCACTACATCAAAATCCATGATGTTTGTTGTAGCCTGTGAAAGTTGCTATTGAGCAGTCCATAATGCTGCCTCAGAGAAAGGGAGAAGTGAAAATATGATGTTTATTACCTATATTTTCTGCTGAAATCTGGTATTCAAGCAACTGGTATTCTTTCCAAGTTTGCCTAAGACTTTACCAGTTCCCTATAGTGCTCTTGCAGACTGCAAACCCATTTTAATGAAGACCTAAGTATTAACCTCATGGAAATAAATATAGGGCTTCAAAGAGCCCAACATTCTGCTCGAGGACCACACACATGTTTAGACACACCATTTAATATGCTTCAGAAGATAAAATACAGATTTTGTGTAATTGCACTTTCTACCATAAAACGATTAAGACGTGCTGGGTGAGAAGATCTAGGAAAGAGGGTCCTTTAAAACAATATTGTACTACACAGGACTACACTATCCTATACCATAAAATTTCTCCTTACCAAAACATAACTAAAAAAGTGGGAGAGTTAGTACCTGGAACACAAAAAACCAGGCCAATATGTATTTTCGTAGCACAACCAGTAATATGAGTATATTCAATAATGAAGCTGTCATGGCTCACTTCAGTTGCAATTAAAATGTTCCAATGGCCAACTCCTATTACCCTCTCCAGGGTTTCTGATCACAAGCAGAAAATAGGCCAGGTAGTATCATATGGTGATCCTGCAAGCCAGCTGTCACTGAAGAATAGTCTGACCCTACAGTCACCCTGTTTTTTTTAAACCAGAGAGATTAAGAAGAGAAATGGTAGATTTCTCTGACCAATCTTTAGTGAGGTAAAAGGAAATAACAACATTTGGCAACAATCCACTCCTTCTTTGCTCCATAAAAGAGATCACCTTTTGAGCTATTTCAATACTGAATCTGTAGAAAAGTTACTGTAGGTGACTGCAGTATCTGATGTGAAAATTATAGCTCACTGAGAGCATTACTCTCTCTACCCCCTATTTGCAGCTAACTTTCCTAACCCTAAAAGTATGAGGCACCCTAATGTGGGCTAAATATGGACCAGAGATGTCCCTGGGGCAGAGGATGCCCTGATGAGGGATGCTGATGAGGGATGAAATCTTCCTTGGCCAGCTCTGCCTGAGCCCATCCCTGCGGCACAGCAGTGACACCGGAGTTGCACTTGGGCCTTGCACCAGCTGCACCAGGGAGAGAGCTACAGATGAGTGGTCCTCAGAGCAGATCAACACCTGTTACTTGTACCAGAAAATACACAGGGAATGTGTATAAACTATGGTGCAAAATAGTGAGTATAAACCATGGTGCCACACTGAGAGAGCTCCCCTGTAGTGACAGCAGCGTCACCAGGACTGATGGAGCTGACAGCAGCCACAGCCCCAAGCAGTGGTCATGAGTCTATATGGATGTCACAGTGCTAAAAATCCTGTCATGCCATCATTATGGTTCTGTTGAAGAGCATCTGGGAGAGGTTATTTACATGTTTAGGCTCATTCACTGTGGGTTTTTCAATTTTTGAAAGAGTAAAAGCCTCTGAAAGCAGAGTTATACCAGGAAGTATCACATGGAGCTAGGAAAGAAGTCAGAGTCAGGATTCAAATCTGGCATTTGACAAGAAATACTTTTACAGGCAGATCCTTACATTTTAACTTAGTTACATTTTAAAATCTGCAGCCCCTGCTTAGCTACCAGAGGTAAACCATGCTTTCCAGTGCATCTAGGAGGGTAAAAACAAAGAATTGCTATTGTTCCCCTTGGTACAGCAAAGGGAGCAGCATCATAGTGAGAAGCTGAAAATATCAGAGGAATATTTTTAAAAAGCACTGAAGCCTTCTGGACCCTGAAAATGTTGACAAATAGAAAGTCATGCCTTCTCAAAGCAAAGGTAATATCCCTTTCATATTATTTGAAGTCATTTATTTTCCTGTAGTAAGGAGAGAAAACTTTTACAACAATACCCGGCTGCTTACAAAATCTCACGCCAGTCAGAAATGTAGCCCTTTTGCTTTGGGCAAATCTAAGACCTTCAAGCTTCTGCAGAAATACCCATCAATAGCTGCAGGCCTAATGCTGCTCTGCCCAGTGAGCAGTCCTGTATGGAGCCAGCACTGACTGGCCGTGTGTATTGAGCTGGATAAATATGAAGGAACATTTGCTGGATTAAGCAGGTAGGTATTTTTCTGCTTTAGTCCCAGTGGATTCATAGCCTCCACATTCTGTTTTGAGAGCAGATCAAAGTTGTGAGGCCCTGCCATTTCCAGCTCTTTTCCAAACAACTGACCTGGCATTTTTCATAAATGACCAAACATAAAACAAAGTTATAAGAGATCCACTGCCATTTCCTGTGATTCTCTTGTGTCTCTTCTGAGTATTAGTTCCCCAGAAGCTCACAATGGAAGGAGCTGACCCATACAGCTCTCATGGAAGTCAGAAAATTACAAATATTCATCACACTCCGGATAAGGGTCTGGCATCTGTCAGTACCAGTTTTAGACAGAAGAAGTTCAAAAGCTAAAGATGATGATAAGTGATCCCTGATCCTTATATTTTCTCTTGAGAATTGGTTCTCCTTTGGTTCCTTTCCTTTTTTCTCTTCTGTGCACTCTTCCGTTCACTCCTCTTCTTTATTTCATTATTCTATTATGAATCCTTTTTTTTTTTTTTTCTGTTTCTCTATGTAAATCTTCCTAACTCAGACTCACCAATACATGTATGTATATACTTGTGTTCATATGAATAAATGAGTGGGACAGCAAAATGGGAGAAAGATTAGTCACTAACTTCCAGCCTCATTCTTAAAAACTTTCTTTGCTCACATTATAGCAGCCAAGAGGCTCTCTGATAACCATGTCACTCATACACAATTAAACAAAAGTGCTAATGATATTTTTAAGTAACAGCAATTGACATTTTTCCCACTTTGGAATCTGACAGACAAGTCTGGACTTCATTAACCTTTTGCAGTTTAATAGTGGTTTTGTGATTTAGGAGAGCTGATAAAAAGGCAAGAATCTTTATGTAAATTCTGCATGCCAAAATAAGTTGAACAATAAATCCACGTAGACAGCTTTTTGTGGCCAGGTAGAAGTGAAGAGATATTCTCATTAAGCTTCATCAAAGCGACTCAGAAAAAATAGGTTAAGTCATCTATAATGGGGAACCAAAATATTACTGTGAGGTGACCTTTGAAGATCACGAAGAGTAAAAGTTTTGAGAAAAAAAGGAATTCCTCTGTGTATTAATGCACCATAAAGCCAAATTTCAGTTTCATCAAAACAGATTTCCTCTATAAAAGTTATCTCCAAATACATTATTTATGTGAGACCTGATGACTTGCTTTCTGGGGGAAGCTGTGGCAAGGCACAGAGCATTTTCTAGGGCAGACAGGCACTGGGTGCCCACTGTTGTCTCAGAACATGTAATTCAAGAGCACCTTGGGATTTGCTCTCAGCCTCACACAGCACGCAGGTCTGTTGAGCATCTCCAGAGTGTTTTGGCTCACCAAAGAAGCTTGACAGGCCCTGACATCTACTGTCACTTCCTAGCATATCAACGGCTATAATTATTCTTTTCCTTCATTTTTTTGTGCAGCAATGTCTCTGTTTAGGACAGTTCATAGGCTGAGTTGACTGGGAGAGCTGCCTTTGGGATGCAGAGGAATGGGTATCTCCTGTTCATGGCCCATTGACCATGCAGCACATATACTGAGCTGCTTCCCTGCTGAAGGAGACTCCTGATATCCAAACAATACCCTTCTGTCACCCAAGGCTTGGATAGAGCTCAGGTATCTCAGAGCAAAGTGTATTTCACAGAAAATCTGAGAAATCCCAGTTTGCACACAGGTTTTCTATAAAAAAGATTAAATACCCATGCCTTTTGTGTATGGATGTTGATGCTTCAGTCATCTGTAAATCACCATGCACAAGTATTTTGGGAACACACAAACTCAACAGTGGATCTAACTCTACTGCCCCTTGGTTTAATGCACTCCATTTATTTAGATTGCCAGGGCTCTGAACTGTCCATTAGAAAGAGAGAAACCTATTGAGACATGGCATTTTTATATTGCTTTATAAGTATCTCCTAAGGTTTTTAGCAGTTTTCACAGTTGTCTTAATTTTAGTTATATTATTGATCTTATTTAAGTTATTAAATTCTTCAGGCTGTGAAACCTAGTACTTTCATTTTTAATATAAATCTAAAAAAGATAAATTTACCAGAGCCCTTTCTTACTCTCACCAAACTCTAAATCAAGCCTTGTGAATTAAACAGTAATATTCTATACAGCCCAATCCTTCTTGTAAGGTCCTTGTTATACCTGTTCAGGCCAAACACAAACCAAATAAAAACTGACAATGGAAGAACCCTACCTGCAATTTCCATTTGTGTAACATTTTCCTCCCATCAGCTATGACAGCAGGTTTGAGAGCAGATGCTGTTCTACAATGGGATCAGGGTCATGCAACCAGGACTCAACAGGGAAAACTAGCAAAATATGTAAAAAAGTGGTTTTGTTAAATAAACCTGCATTTACTGTTAGGTTTTGTATTGTCAAAGGTCTCTAAGGGAGGCATTTTGAGTCGAAGTGTGGCACCCAGGATGCTGCTTTGAAATTCCCTGCTGAAATGAGTAACACAATCAGCTCTCTGGGAGAGGAAGGGCTGTGCAGGTTGGATTGCAGCACTTTTTGCTCTGCAGTAATATTTCTCATTTCCTTCTGAATTCATTGGTGTTGTGCTGGGTAAATTTGGTGGCCTTGTCTGAAATCCAATATGCTATAATTTATATAAGCTCCCTAACTATACAGCTGCTCACAGTACAGTAGGTGCCCATTTTGCTGTGTAAAAGTCTTTTCTTCTCACCTGATTTGCTTCACATATACCATTCATTACAGGCTAATAAACCTGGGTTGATTTACTTGGTAGTTTCAGCTGAACTCTTTCCTACCCTAAAGAGCTGCTCATCTGAGAGGACTGTTCACTACCCAGCATTTGAGAGGTTTATTTAAAACCGATGTAGAAATGACCCCTAAGGGCATGTTCCATCTCCAGCTCAGTTACTAGCAATGCCCTATATGTGTCTCCAACCAGACATTCCAGTCTTTTTGGGGAGTGGGACATAAAGCTCTACTTATTTAGACCCTTCCTGCCCATGTGAAAATTATTTGTACAGGCACATAAGTCACATTTTGTAATGAGAAACCTCAGTTGCCTTTTGTCTGGAACAGGTCCCATGGAAAAAAATATCTTGTTTCTCTACCCTGTTAGCAAGTTGTTGATGAATGGTCACTGCCTCTGGAATACCTATAGCTACAGTTCCTAATGGGAAGTATCCTCACACTTATTGATTACTCTAAAATGGCTCCTTCGCTCTAAACTTTGTTGTGCTGTCACAGCTGTAACTTTCCCTGTTTTCTTGTTTAACCTCAACCTACTCTTGCCATTCCTGCTTTGCTTCTGTTCTGTTCAGACATTTCTTTGATTTTCTTATATTTTTTACCAATTATTTTTACATACAGAGAGATGAAGAGAAGGTGCAGGGACTCACAGGACAAAGTATCCAGAAAGAACTTGGGAGAGATAGAAGTAGTCCTTCCCGAAAGGAAAAAGGAAAAAGTTCCACAGCTTCTGGAAGACTGTGGTGCTGATATTTAGAATTGAAAATTGCTTTTCTCTGTTTAAAAAATACCCAGGACATTTTTATATCCTGGCCAGATGTCTATCTTACTCTTATAATCTATGGACTGTATACTGGGTTGATGCTTCCAGCAGGATGATGGGTGCACAAGTGAAACATCTCTTCTTTCCCATTAAATTACTGTCAGTCTTAGAATTAGGCTATTAAAATGTAAAGAATTAGGCAAAAAAAATGTGGCAGCTGTACAGACTTGTTTAAGGATCTTATACTGACTGCACTTTGAGCATTCTACCACCAGAAGCATTAATTCATTCCTAAAGGTTGATGTGTTTCTTTCCTGAATCTGTGATTTGCAGCCTGCCTAACAAGGACTTGCTGTATTTTATGTTCAACTAGAAAATTATGCTGCATCCTATAAAGAAGACAAATGCATAATATGTTCTCCATGCTAGGCATCAAAATGGCAAAAAGCTTTGCATATGTTTGTATTCCAAGGGGGAACAGAGATTTCAAGTCTTAATGTATACAAAATGTGTTTCTCTTCCAGAAAAACATCCTTGGACACAGCATCCATTTTAAGGATGTGCCTCTGGAAAAGACAAGCAAAGCAGCCCAACGTTTCTTTATCTGTATTTTCTCTGGAGTTTTTCATCCAATTCTAGCTAATCTTCTCTTCTATTAATAAGTATTGTAAACATATTATTTTCCATAAATGTCAGCCAACTGAAATTTCTTTTATCAGCTAAAGTTCCCACATATTATTTCAAATGCTGAAATGGATACAAAAGGGATCTGTTAGTGACTTTCAGACAGCATGAACCTATTCATCAGCTCATTCAGGAATATGTTCTGTTTCTTTAGTTGCAAAGTTGATACATTTAAGGTATGAGGCAGACAGGTAAGCAGCTTGTCTGCATTTGTCTGGCTGTTTTCTTGGGCATGAATATACTCCAATGGTTTTGAATCTAAGAATTTTGGATGCCATGCACACTTCATCTCTTTTATCACTAAAAAATTCAGGTTTTTATTTCTTTCTTTCACAAACTCTGAAGAGAAATCCCAGAAAAAAAAAAAAAAATGCAGGCCAAACTTCCTAAGAACTAAAACAGCCTTGTTGGTGCATTTACACAGAAGTGGGACCTAAACCTCTGGAGTTAAAGCACATCATTATCTCTGTTTTCCCTCCTGCACATTCATTTAAATCTTTGCAAAGTGGAAGTGAAACACTACTATTTGGTTTGCATGTACGATTTGGTTGCATGTAATGTTCTATCATGTTCATTTTTCTCAATTACATATCAGTTTGCACAAATCCATTTCTCCACCTTATGTTTGTTGGACCTTTTTTTCCAAAGACCTGATCAGAGTGATTCATGTGCTTTCTACCTTCAGATAAACAGCTGGGATATGTTATATCTGACTTTGTTCCTGATGCCTTCCCAAGGAAGCTGGACAACACTGAAAGGTGGGCTGCACTGATGGGAGCCTGGGTTGAGCTTCCTATAATGTCACAGTGTGCATTAGTGAGGTCTGGTGCATAGAATGGCTTTCCTAAAGAAGGGAGCTTTATCCTGAGGCAATTGTGGTTGGTTGTCCCACATCCAGAAAGGAGATATAATAGCAACAGCAGGCTTTAGGGAAAAGTAGAAGGAATGGTCACAGGTAAAGTACATCTTCCATGTGAGGAATGACTAAAACTAAAATCTCTTCAGTCTGGAGAAGGAGGCTATGGTGGAGGTCTCTAAAATAGCAAGGAAGAGAAGAGGAGTCTGTTATTCACTGTTTGCTCCAACACAAGAAGCCCTGTACATCCAGTGGTGCCAGGAGGAGGCAGGTCCCTAATGAGACTGTTCTTCACACCAGGGAACACAGGTAAGCTGTGGGGCTCCTGTTCCCTTGGGAACTGAATGGGTTTAAAATTAACACAGGTTTGTGGGCAACTTCTTGGAAGAGGATTCCACTGAGGGCTCTGAATACACAAACCCCACATGGCCCTCATGAAAGTTTTCATGCTGCTGAGAGATGGAGTCTGGGAGAGTATTTGGAGAAACTTGTGCTGCCCTGTTTTAACCAGGCACACCATGTAGTTCCCTGTCAAAAGCAGTGCTTGAGTTCATGACCCCTGGAAATATGTTGGGGGTTTTACTCCTTGCTAATCCTCTCATGATGAGTTGTACCTAGAAGCATTTCACAGAGGGAGAAAGATGTTCATACTTTACAACCTCAGGTAAAACCTGGGAGAAGGTGCAAATGTTTGTTTCTACATCCAACAACATTTTCCTTTTTTCAGCCCTGCTAAGGCAGTGTCCAGTCCCCATCCCAATTCACCTCTGATTCCCACACATGAAATTTCTTCAATGTTACTAGGGCAGAGTCTGAATTCAGGTGCTTTTAATTCTCTTTAGCCTTTGCTATGAAGTAAGAGGGCAAGATATTTTAACCTGAATCTGTATGTCCTGTTGCATCCCAAAAATATACTAACCAAACCATACTCTTACAACATTTGAAAATATTACCCTGAAATAGTGGAAGATTTGCTTTTTTTGCCTTGTACTACTTGCTGACCTTTCAGGAGGAAGAAACCAGGCAATTCTGAGACAGCATAATCTACAAGTAAAAAGCTGCTTTGAAAATTTTCCCTGATCTACCTGCAGTTCAGACTGTTAAAAGCAGAATATTAATTGTACCAATAGCAACAAAATCATCAGTGCATACATGTATGAATGTACTAATTATGTTTTCAGCTAGAAATTTTTAATTAAATACCCTGGTTTTGTATCTAAGAAAAGAATGCTGATATTTTCTAGTTAGGCCTTGGAAGGTTGCTCTAGAGATTTTGTGACAGCAATATATGAAGCTTCCTTCTGAAGACCTTTATATTTCTTTATTTTTAAGAGTTTTCCTGTTCTTTTAGGTTGCTGTTGGATAAGAATGTAGATAATGATTGGGAGTGGGGGGTGTTTTAAGGATCCACTACATGTTGACAATGTCACACCTTAAAAATACACAGTTACAGTCACAGCCTTTTCCTGGAATAGTGGAATTGGTATTTCCCTTCTTCATGAAAGCATTGTGAGAATTCAGAATTTTTCCTTTGTGGAGCACATGAAAGGTGAAGAATGGCAAGCAAGTGTATTTTATTAGTATTCCTATTCATTTTGTAACATGCTTCAGGAGTTTATCTTGGCACATCCTTGTTAAAAATGATAAGTCATAAAAAAGTAATGTCATTAGCAGTCAGGTCAAACACAAACAAGCTACTCTATAGAACATCCTGTAGAAATAAAATTCTTAGCAATTGATTTAGCTGAATGGACCAATACAGGCTAATTTCCTTTGAATGTTTTATAATTCATCTCAAACCTTGTAACTTTTCATAATGTTATTTCAGGATGGAGACAACTGCCAATGAAGGCATCATATTATAGTGTTTCTGTTTATAAATAGAGCTGAATCCTGGTTGATTCCTGCCCTTTAGACTCTCTTCATTTTCCCCCTCCCCCTTTTGCTTTCAGCCAAGTGCCTGGAATCACTATAAATCAGATTATGAAAAAGTCTTATTCTAAGAATGGTAAAGCTGTCTTAAAGTTCAAATGCGATGAAGAACAAACAAAATTATTGTTATTTCTGGCATTGTTTAGGAAATCTCAGCTACTGACTGCTATGATGAAAAAACCCTGCTGTTATTTGGAATACCTTTTCAAAATGCAGTTCTATATAAAAAGCAAACATTGCTACATTTGAGGATAAATTCACCCTTAAGATAAGCCATTAAACTAAGTGGAATTTTAGTAGGGATAAATATGGTCCATTAGGTTAAATTCCCTTTTGGTTTACCCTACTGGGAATTGGAACAGTTTCACTTGATGCAAAAGAATAGTAAATTATTAAAGGTGTAGAAGAAAAGCAGAGTGTACACATCTACAGATGTAAGATTTTTAATTACACATTTTATGACATGATAACAGTATGACAACATAATCTCATGGCAGCAAGGCATTAAAGTCTTAATTAAAAAACCATCAGTCTGCAATATCTATTAGAACCATATACTTTCCACACATGCAGAAAGGTTTTTGTACTTAAGCAAGGTGGATTTCATGTTGGGTAAATCTTTGAAAACTCAGAAAAACAGAGTTGAATCTAAGCTAGACAAAAGAAATCATCACAAGAGGAGAACTTGTTGAAGAAATGGCATTTTGATATACGTTTATTTGCTTGCTTCCTTTTCACTCAGTATTTCAGTGTTAAACAGGGACTATCTATTGAAGTATCTTTCTATCAACTGGTAGTGCTTTGCTATCAAAAAGAACTAAGGTACTGTGGAGATGGGCATGATACCTACATTTTTTAAAGTATAATTTGATAAAATTTTCCCCTTTTCTTGCTGACTTTATCCTTGATAAGGTTATCATGTCAATTACAACGAGAGGCACAATATAGAGCAATAAGGAACTCATATGTTAGAGGTTATTTACTCCGTTATTCACTGCTGCAGACCAGAGCTCTCTCCTACACCTCAGCTTGCACTACACTATCAAAAAAAAAAACAAAAAACAAAACAAAACAAAACCCAACACAAAACACCCTCAAAAACCTCTTCTCAACTCAAGGATGGCAGCTCATACTCCTGAAACTGCCTGCTGTGTTTGTCACAGCCACATGTTCTGATCCTGAAGCTCCTTGTCCTTCATCAAATCCAGCATCTGTGCCCTCCCATCTTGGTAGCAGCTGCCTCCTGTTCTAGCAAGTTGCCCCGGATCCCCTTATCTCCTGGGGTTGAATTCTTGCTGTCCTTGGCCACAAATTATATCAACTGCAATCTCTGTGAAAACAGCTCAGAAAAGACTGCTTTTTTTTTTTTTTTTTTTTTTTTTTTTTTTTTTTTTTTTGTTAGTTTTTAAAAGTGCTATCTCTTCAAATAACTCAGTCAGTCTGGAAAGAAAAACTAAGCCATAACCTAAAAAACCCTGAAAAAAACATGGCCATTGTTAGTTCGTTGATTTCTTTAAGCCATCCAGAATACAGGTCAGTATCTTTGATGCTTGAAAGTATAGAACACCCTGTTTAGCTGAGTGTTTTCTGCAGCCTGTTAAATCCCCTCCCATTTGTTGACAATGATGGGCAGCGGGGAGCAAAATGAAAAAACAGTAAAATCTGTTGTCTCACAGCATTTTGCAATAACACCCCTTTGTTAGAGGACTGTTCAAAAGCTATAACAAGTTGAAAAGAACATTGGCAAGTTTAGACACAATAACCTTTTAATACATGTATATTTTTCTAACATTCAATTAAAATGTCATGTACGTCTGCATTTCCTCTGCCATTACTGGTGATGTTCACCACAGAGCTATATTAAGCTTCCTTTTGTTTAATCAGCTCATTCATCTTCATCAACTATTTTAGGTATTCAAGAACCTGAAAATGTTCAGGAGATCATTATAATAAAATAGCACATAAGAGTTCTATAGTATTTTCTTGCCAAAATATGTGGTAACTTGTAAATGAGTTTCTGAGCCTACCAAAATCCCAGTGGTTGGAGTGAGTTTACTCCTATTTAATACAAATATTTGAAAGGTTAAAGTCCTAAAGTCAAATATTCACTTTCAGTGCCAGCAGTCAACACCAGCTTTCCTGATTTACAGCCATCTGGAATGTCTTAAGAATTTTCCAATGTTTTACAATTCATTGTTGTGCATGCAGTTGAGATCAATTATGTGAGAATCTCTGCATGTTCAGAAGCTCGAGGGTCTGTTAAGAAGATCCATAAGGAGTCTCTTTTAGTTCTGTAGAACAGTTTATACCAGGTCAGGATGTCATTCCATTTCCATATGGGAACTGACATGAACCTTCCTATTTTCAGACTGAGTTGGACTCAGTTATCCAGTCCTCTTGGACAGAGGTTGGCACAATTGTCAGTAAAATAACAATAAGTTGTTGGTTTGGTTTTTATTTTGCAGAGTAGTAGCAGCTCTGGGTCTTTGGTAATTCAACTGTACACAGAGTTTATAAAAAAACAAAAATGAAGAGGAGATTGTACCTATCATGACATACCCCAAAGGAAAAAATACTACAGTGTTTGTATATTCTCCATTTGGAAACCCTAATTTGGAGGGTACACTGAAGGCATCCAGCAGCATGGGGAAGATAATTTTCTTTAGGAAATTAACACATGGTTTTAGATAATATTGAGGCACCAGATTTGTTTAAGAATATGATCACAACTACCTCAAAGCCAAAGAAAGACATGACTCTTCTTGTAGGAGTAACCTCTAAATGAAGCTCCTCATGCTGATGTGGACCTACTGGAATCTCATTGTCCAAAAATTATGGAAGCTCTCACATCTTGTTTGTCTGAACAGATTCACATCTTGTTTGTAGTCCTGTACCCCCTGGCTATAGAAGTACAGAAAGGGGCCTACAGGAAAGCTGGGGACAGATTTTTTACACGGGTGTGTAGTGATGAGAGGCAACAGCTTCAAGCTGAAAGAGGGAGGATATAGATTGGTCATAAGGAAGAAAATCTTTGCTGTGAGGATGGTGAGACACAGGTTGCCCAGGGAAGTTGTGGCTGCCCCCTCCCTGGAAGTGTTCAAGGCCAGGCTGGATGGGGCCTTGAGCAACCTGGACTGGTGGGAGGTGTCCCTGCCCATGCAGGGGGACTGGAACTAGAGGATCTTTAAGGTGCCTGCCAGCCTAAACCATTCTGTGAATCTATGAAATGTTCTTGTCATAATATTAATTTACAAGCACATGCACACACACATATATATTTATACAGAAATGCTTGGCAGTAGACCATGTGCTGAATCACAGAACCATACTCTGCTGTAAGTGTCACATATACAGCAGGCATATTTCAGTTATCAGTGCTTTATAAGAGTAGCCTTAACTGGGTGTATAAAGTAATTTTTCTTACTGAAAAAGCAATAGGAAATAATAATAAATGAAATGCGAATGCACAGCCATGGACTGGAGAGTGCCAAAATCATGTCCAGAATTCTAGAAACGAAGTATCTGACGTTTCATCTGGAAAACTGTATGGATTTTAACTGATCTGACCTCAAAAGATTAAAGGCTTGTGTTCTCTTTGTTTGAGTCTATTGTTTTAGGTGGTTTAAACCTCCTAGCACTCACACATTCCAGCATTATGCTGTCACATGAAGTTATCATCCATATATCTATAAATATGTTTTTATTTCAATACATCTTGAAAATAAAACATTTTGTCCCTCTCAAATTGTACCATAGGGCTGTTCTGAACTATTAAAATGACCTTTCAAAATGGATTATTTATTCATTTAGTTCCTTGTCTTATTTGTTCACATTTAATTGGAGTATTAATAATGCAGTCCACTGCACAATTTCATTTTAATGGAAATTTTTTTTTTCATATGTCACATTTAACACTTTTTTCTAGCCCTAGGAGACAGCTCCCATTTTCCTTTATGGCATACAGAAAGGTCTGCCTTTTTTTCAATATCCTCTAGATTTGCCTTCCTAATATCATGCTTAAAATAGCTATCCATGTAAAATATTTAGATTTTGGATGTTAAAGGATGCTTCTTTTTTACAAGTTGAAAGGTAACCAAGATAGCAACTGTAGAGATCACATTCTAGTTCACATCTTGTTCTCATAAATATCAGTGAAGCTGCATATCAGACCCTGTGACCCTGAGACCCAGACTCAGAGTATCTGACACTGCTGATGTCTTTCCAAATCCTATTTTTTCTGTAGTGTGACTGGAATCTGATCAGGTGGAATCAAGCCAAGTCTGCTCAAAAGAAATAAAGCTACAAGGTGATTATGGAATACTCACCAAAACCAACCCTCAAACCTCTGTGGACCAGCTAGTTTGGATTGTCACCCTTGTGTCACCATTAAGCCAATAGTAATGAAAACTATCCTGAATATCAGCATCCTCTGAAGATCTTCAGGGAGTGGAATGGAATGGAATGGAATGGAATAGAATAGAATAGAATAGAATAGAATAGAATAGAATAGAATAGAATAGAATAGAATAGAATAGAATAGAATATGCACAGCATTGCTCAGCTGGAAGGGACTCACAACCATCACCTCAGCCAACTGCCTAAATAATTCAGAGCAGATCAGAAGTTAAAGCATATTACTAAGGGCTTGCCCAAATGCCTCTGACAGGCTTAGGGCATTGACCACCTCTCTAGGAAGCCTGTTCCAGTGTCTGACCAACCTCTCTGTAAAGAAATGTTCCTAATGTTAAGTCTGAACCTCTCCTGGTGCATCTTTGAACCATTCAGTGGCCTGAGACCTCCTCCCTGCTGCCTGAAGACCCCAACTCCCTCCTGGCTCCATCAAGGACCACAAACACCTGCAGGAGCCCTGACACCCCAGCATTTACCTCAAGGACCAAACTGAGATGTCTGACTGGGTCCTATTTGCAGGCTGTGCTTTCTAAATAGCAAAAAACAAATTGTTGAAAACAATGTTTTGATTTTTTACCGTACTAGATTTTTTACTGTACTTTGATTTTGTGATCTAATTAAAAAGCAGCTTTGCAGCAAAACCCAAACAGGCTTAAATTTAATGACTAGTTATAACTTTTCAGGGCTGCTGAAGCAAAATGCTTCCCCTGTAAGTGTCTGTGATAACTCTCCTGTCATTTTAAAGCACTGAATTTATACTATTTATTGTGTCTGTCATCTATAGCATTAAGCCTTATGGCATTCAATTTGAACATATGGCAAATGTTCTTGAACAAGGATTTATTCCAGATTCTGATGATAAGAAAATTTCAAGTTGTATTTTTCCAGGCTGGCTATCACAGGACAACAACCTTTGAATGATTTGCAATATACAACAGCAATACACAAAGACAAAAGTGCTGGCAAAACTGATGGTTAAGCAAATAGCTTTTGAGCTTAACCTGGTTAATTTAACAGTTTTAACAATTCTTCATAATTCATGTCTTTGTACACACATGAGGCAAATGAGTTTAAAGATAACTCCTTTATGTTTCTAGAGTGTTAATTCAACTCTGTATGACTCAGACAAACATATAACATTTTCATAAAAATGATAATCAATATGGAGACTTTTGGATCAATTTCAGTCATTGGACATATGTCTAGCATTTCCAAAATTTCTGGCATTAATTATCTGAGAATGAAAGAAAAAAGAATGAAAGATCTTTGTAGGAAAATTGCTGGAAATTATTTTCCTCATGTCAAATGGAAATAAACTGACTATTTCATTAAGGAAACAGATATTCATACTGAAATTACCCTGAATATATGACAATGCTGCTTAGTAAATGTTGGATCTAGAACTCATAAAATTGGATTAATATTATTACCAGCATTATTTCAGTCAGGAAAAAAATCTCATAAAAGTGTTGAAAAATAAATCATTAAATTGTAATAAATCAGTAAGATGTTTATATTACTTTAAACCCTCACTATAATACACCTAATTGCATAATGTATTTACTTATGAAAAATTTGATCTTTCCAATACCAGCATTATTTCTAGCAAGGAAAAATGTAAGATAACTGCTACTGTAGGTGATGTTGGATCTAATTTGAAAATTGCAGTGTCCAATGGAAGTATGTGATACGTCATGGATGGCAAACACAATTAAATATCTCGTAGTTTCCTCTGATTTGTTTCTGAACATGACAGTCCAGGGACATAAATACATTTGAGCACCAAAATTAATAATTCACACTCTGGAACAACTCACTAATGTGTGCTGAAGGACTTGAGACTCCTTTAAAAGACTTTAGAAGGGTTCTTTTGTCCTTTAAACAAACCACATTGCTAAACTCTTCATACCTACACACTAATCAGTCATGACCCCCTATATAAAAACATTTACAAGTTCAGACAGCCACAAAAATTGTAAATAAAATGGACTTTAGGAGGGCAGGAATAGACAGGGGTTTATTTGATGTGCAAAGCTGTACACCCCTGCCCCAGTCCATGAAGTTCTGAGTTTCCATAAGAGGTGGAGTTTATGTGAAGGCTCAGGTTTGGTGACCTGAGGGGCACATTGTCACAAAAGGAAAGTGAGTCTGAAAAGGCAGGATTAGATATGCATATAAATTCAAACGGGTATAATCACTTGACATGGTCCCAGGTGAAGGATCATAACTCTGGATTGCTAACAACAGACCAGGAAAATACTGATGCTACCAGTGTGATATTCCATGATCATCTGAAGTGGCTTTTCCTAACCAGTGTCAAAGAGAGAGTAACAAAGTCCTGGTACAAGTGATCTCTTTTAAATTACAAATCTCATGCCTGGGCACATTACCAAAGCATTTCTGGCTAAGTTACCAATGTAACTGAAGATAAATTAAGGTTTACTTTGGAAAAAAAACACAGAGTAGGCTGTGCCTTTCCTTGTCAGTACCACTTTTGCATGTTTATATCTCAGTTGCTGTAATACTATGTGTCACTCCCTTCCACCATGAACATTTACACTTGAAATTATCTCAGTATCCAAGCCATTAGGAGGAGTAAATATATCATTAGGAGCAAGAGATAGGCAGATATGGAGGCAGTGGAGGGTGCTGTAATCTGCTCATGGGCACACCACAGTCAGAATTCATTCTAAGACCATCTATCAGATCATTTGTTAAATACTGTTACAACTGAGCTATAAAACCTGAGGGGGTTTGTGCATCTAAACCACTTTTTTTTTTTTTTTTTAGTGTTTGCTTTATATCTGCCTTGTCTCACTGCCTGTGTAACCATCTACTATATTTTTAAGCTTGCCAAGCCTTTGCTTTCAGAACTGCTTCAGTTGTTATTTAGAAATGTGGGCTGTAGAAAGGATAAAATAAGTTGATGTATGTGTCTGAGTCTCATGTGCCAAAGGGCATGAAAGGAAATACTCGACTAATAAATTTCCACAAATGATTGTGTACATTAACACACTCTGGTCCTGCATCTAAGATGTCAAACCCTATGTCTGGGAAGTAACTATTACAGAGATAACTCAAAGAAACACTTACATTCAGTTTTTAGTGCTCTTAACAGCCTTCTAGAAACTGTGATTAGTTGGGGACAGAAGCACTGACCCCGGGTAATTTGTTGTCTTGGGTGTCTCATTTAATCACAAGGCAGGAAAAAGACACAAGGAATTTTTCTGGCAGGCAGCTATTAATGATTTTTTCTAGTGCACAATTTGATCACAACTGAACTGAAAAGAACGAGACAGATATTCAGGAATGAACCCCAACAGAAAGTGCCTGGGAAGCTGGTACATAATTCTTGTGCTAATACCTTCTGCCTTCTCCTCAACTGCTGTGAGCTCTAAGCCATAAACATCCAGCAAGCCTCTCATTAATGCTCACTACTGGCTAGGATTTCTCATGACCTCAACTGAAATACAGCTCACAGAGAAAGCAGCCAGCCTCCAGCTCTTACTGCTGTCTGGGATAAACTGACTCCTTTAGATTCTAACTTCAAAAAGACCATCAGTAACCAAAAATTAGACAAGCATCTTCCTTTGGCTAGATCATTCAGATTCCTACTATTCTTGCTCATGTAAATGCATATGCACATGAACCCATACACATGCATGGAGGCATGCACCCAACTCTGCTAATGCTTGGAATTTGCTAGATTCTTTTCCCTTTATAGTTAGACATTAAATATTGTATCTTCTGAACTTCTCACTGGAGTTACTTAACCTTTAGGAAGGCAGGAATATCTGTATATGATCCAGCTTTATGTAATTGGTAGGCATATTAAAAGTAAGATTTTATATCTTAGTTTCTGCAGGGTTTTTTTCTTTGTTTTTCCCACCTTTTAGATAAATAATATTAAGTAAATTATTTAACTCTGTATATTCATTTTAAAATTACCACAATGCTTGGTTGCAACTAATGCAAAAAGTGAATTTTTCATCATAGCCATATTATTTTGTAGAGATACCATTTGGTTTCTTTATGTAAGTGTATATGTATACCTGAGATGCATTCACATTCACAATATATATTTGTGTGTTTATATATATATATATATATAAATAAAACACATTTAACCTACATATATATGAACATTTATATTTCTGTATGTGTTTTAATTTATTTTTGGTTTGTGTTGTATTTTATTTATTTAATGTATTTTAATTTATAGCTCAGTGCTTAGAGTGTTTTCAATTGATAGTGCTCACTGGTCAAAGGAATGAGCTATTTTTCCAACAGATTAACAGGCTTAAAAGAGTCCTCCGGCTGTAAGTGGTAGATCCATTTCAAGCTTTAGAGTATTCCTCTGTGTCTATAGCATGAGTTGTAGTGAGAGACAGACTGAGATGAGAAAGTGAGGTAATTCATGTGCCATTTTGCAACATCATACAGTGCTTGCCTTTTTTGGCTTGTTTTTAAGGACAGGCAGGCATTCCCTGTCACTCTCATGCAAATAATTCCAATACATACATACATGAGCAATAATCCTGCTATTTTTGTCACTTGAGTAATGCCATCAATGTAACTGAGCACCAAAGTGGAGATGACACGTTGCTAGAAACAAATCCCTATGGCCAAAGGCTCCAGTGGAAGTTCTGTGTTTGGTGTCCTGATCAACAAAAAATATTAAGCAACTCCATTCATTTAAAGTGCAACAGCAAAAACACCCCCCCGTGCTAAAATCAGAGTGAATCTATAGAGGGATTAAATAAATCACAGGGGATTTGTAACATGATTTCCTTAAATAACGGTGAGAACGTGTTCAGAAACTTCTGTGCTGCATGAAAATAAATTTCTCCTGTACTGTTATCAGGTTGAGCTCTCTGCTCACAGATTCCAGACAAAAAAAAAAAAAAAAAAAAAAAAAAAGTAAATATTCTCCACTTATTATTGCAAGCATTTGTAGGACTGCCATCACAGTATCACAGCATTATCCATAGATAGATATGCTAGATAGTATTTATCTAGCATAAAAGATGGTGTTAATTTCCCAAATGTTGGAGTAAAAGCAACACCTATTTTTCCCTTCTGTTTCTTTTTTCTAGGAGCAGTCTCCCTCTTTTGGTGGCTCCATAATACAGACCTTGCTCCTAAAACCAGAGAGCATTTCACTAAGTAGAGGGTCTGACGTAGACACAAACTTGATTTCAAGTGCTTATGTATTACCAAGTACGTACCTAGAAAGCCATTTAGTCAATCATTTAGGTGCCTGAGGTGATATCCAGGCCTAAATACAAGAAAGTGTAGTGATGGAACACTAAATCATGTGCTCAACAGAGGACCCTGGCTGGCAGGGCAGCTGGGACAGAAGGACTCCTAGAGTTTGGGCAGCCTGCAAGGCGAACAAGGAGGGACAGCAGCATCACAAAAGTAGTCAGGGAAAAGAAGAGAGAGCCTGCAAGGTCATATTCCATGGATTTGTCCTGAATTTTATCCAGTGACCATCTTAAATGAAGCACATGAGTAGGGCAGGGAAGCAGAAGTCCTGTGTGCTGATTTCTGTAGCACAGCATCCAACGCCCGTGGCTCTTGTGGCATCTCTCCCACCCATCCCAGTCTAACTGGAAATGAGCAGTTTAGCAGCATGAAACCCATTCCCAGGCGAGGGCTGCAGCTTGGTCAGTGCAGCAGAGCCAGATGGCAGGAGCCCTGTGCTTCTGTGGTGAATTCCTACTGCTTTTTCCTGAGGAAGGATGCGAGCACGCAGTTAAGTACTTTCCAGAAATTTGTGTATGATTAGATTTCAGATGCTGAATAATTTATTCCTCATCTTTGCATGGAAACATGCTTAAAAGCATTTTGATTAGTTATTTGGGATATATTTAATAAATGGGCTAGGCTGACAAATCTGGAAAATAACTGAAGGATGGATAGATAGGGATCTTAACGAAGGAAGCTGCCGTGCCTGTGGTTTGAACACGCACAGTCTGTGCTCCCGTGGTCTGATGAGAGAACCAGAAAGCATCCATTGTTAAGAAGCATTTCCTCAGGGAATGGGCACTGCTTCTTCTTCCAGGCTTTGGCCTTTTTCTAATTGTCACTAATTGTGCTAGTAATCCAATTTAATGCCTTCTTTGCTAACAGCTGAACTTTATTCCTTCTGAAGCCTGAAGTTTCATAGACAAAATTACAGTATTGCTAAGCTGGCTAATTGCAGCACGTTCCTCAGTAAAAAAGATCATCTCAAATGTACTGTGGATGCTGGGAAGGGCTGGATTCTGCAGCTCCTATGAAAATGCAGATTATGCCACTTGGTACAGCCTTAAAAAATAAACTATGTGAATCCAGAACTGCATGTCACTCTTGTAAAGGTCTGGCAGACTGTCTGGCACTCATCATTTTTCTTTCCTTCACCTAGGCCTTTGACACTTCTACTCCCCGTGTTAGTTTAAAATGATGCAACATAAGGCATCAGCCAAGAATAGCTTCAGAAAAACAGCCATTTTCAGAAGCTTTTTTAAGATTGCTGTGCAAACCCAAACACTTCAAAGGCAGCGTAAACTGTGATTGTCCTGTATATCACTGGGAAATAAAAACCATACACCAGTGCCTTCCTGAATAGAAATATTTCTATGATGATCCAATATTTTAGTTTCTGTTTGCACCATTTCGGTTTCTACTAATTTTGTGGACAGTTTTGACAGCCCTTTTAAAACCGTTTTAAAGCAAAAATTTTCTTTACAAAAATTCTTTCTTTATCCTGTTTTCACAGAAAACAATTTATTCGGATACTATGATCATACTCAAGTTTTTACTTTAAATTTAGAAAGCAACCCTTGGTGAAACCCTGTGTGACAGAGCTCTCATGTTGCCTCTCCTAACTAAAAGAGATGCTGTGTGGTTTTGAGATGATTTATTATCAGCAAGTCAAGGCTGCCTATTATTTTTGAGGAAAGGCAAATACAAAAAAACAAATTTTTTAATCCATCAAAAGAAAATAAATCCTGATCCCTCCATTAGACATTTCTTGTGTTTTGGCCAACAAAACATAATGAGTGTTACAAGTCACTTGAGAACCTTGTACAGGTTTGTGGGAAATTTTCTCTCTCAGAAAACATAGAACAGTTTGGGTTGAAAGGCAGCTTAATGACCATCTAGTCCAACCCCCTTGCACGGGCAAGAACACCTTCCACTAGACCATGGTGCTCAAAGCCCCATCCAAGCCCAAACACTTCCAGTGATGGGACATCCACAGCTTCCCTGGGCAACCTGTTCTAGAGTCTCACCACCCTCACAATGAAAAATTTCTTCCTAATACCTAATTTAGATACATAGAAAGAAAAAAGTGACACTTCCAGCAGTTTCTGATACCAGAAACGATGAATGTCCTCTGCCTTCTCAGGAGCATGTGAAAAGAAAATCCTGCTTTGTTCTCCTATTAACTGATACTGGGTCATGATGATCTTTTCTTTCAATATGGCAACATCCATGGTGATCATCTCTATATCTGCTAGGAGCTGATCTGGCATATGTTCACTTGCTGTTGTCACTTCCCTCTCCAACACAGCATCCATTTGGTTACCAGGTAACATGCATTGCTAGGCATTTGCATTAAGCATCAATGCTTGTCATGTTTTTTAAACTGCCTTTTTAAAAATAACCAAGGTTAAAATAGGATTGTGTTATGGCTGAGAATCTTCAGATTCATCTTAGTGACTTGTCAGGATATCAGAAGTACAAAATCCATCTGTTGACAAATATATTACTGTTTAATAAGCATCAGGCCAAATTTCTGTACATGCAGCTGATTTTGGTGTTGACAGCTAGAGACAATCTGATATAGTGCCATGTGACAACATAAGGCATTATTCTTCTCTTTACTTTGAGACAACAATGGGCCAAATTCAAGTCACAGTTCAGCAAATGAAAATGTAAAAGTACTAGAATGGATTCTGTATATTTTGAGGATGCTTTATGTCCATTAGGAAAAAATATTAATCACTTCCCATAGAGGAAGTTGTATGCATCAAGTTCTCTCTCAAAACATGCCTAATGATGACACAAATGCTAGAGTCAACTGGAAACATTCATTGTCAGTTTTATGGAAAATCTCCTTTTCTGAACATCATCTTTCACATTTTTTTGCAGAAAATTACAACTTTCAGACAAAACCAGAAAATGAAAAGCAATAAAAAAAAAAAAAAAAAAAAAAAATGCAAGCAACCCAGCTACCATTTAAAAGCTAATTTACTTGAGGGCTTCAGATAGGCAGCAGGTTGGAGACATTTTATGGGAAGTAGAGTCCATCTAGCGAGACATAATCGTTGGATTTAGAGTATCAGTGGCATATATGACCCAAAACTCCCATATGTAACATTTTCAAAATCGGTCATTTTGTGTCCATATCAAGAGACTTTGAAATGCCAGAAAACAAAAAAACAAAGAAAAATTATATTTCCTCAAAAAAAAAGTTTTTAGATATATTTGCGTTCATAGTTTTTTTAAGGTTGTCCTGCAGAAAATTTGCCATTTTTTCTTTAATGTATGTCTCATTTTTGGTACAAAAATCTTATGGATTTTAAAAGGAGACAACAACAGCTTGGGGTTTTGGCTGAGCTTGAGGAGGACCACAGATGAGCTGATTCCTGGTAATGCCAGAGAATGTTTCCAAGCTCTGCTCACTAATCAAGACACTGGCAATTAATACTATTATTTGAATTATCAGTCAATGCAGAATTGCACCTCATAAAACCTCTAGTGTTTTACCCTTAACTTTTGAGATCTGACATGAAATTAAGCATACTCAGCAGTATAATGCCTCATAAAACACTTCTGCACCTGACATACGCATTATAGATTATATTTCAATATACTATTCAAAGATGCTCGTTCTCAATGTCTTATCATTTTTCTTCTGGGATTTCATTGTATATCATAAAGAATTACCCTTCTTCCAGATATGTAAATCACTAGCACTTCTATCATTTCTTCTTCCAGTGCCAATTGAAAATGTTTTATATAACCAAAATGTGAAGCTTTTTTCCTTCCAAAGTATTATTTGCATCTCTCGGATGTTAATTTGGAGTCTCAGGTTACTCACTTAGTGTTAAGAGATAGAGCTGCAATTACTTCAGCACAAACTCGAGAAAGCCCACAAAAATATGAACTGCAATGAGTGGTTTTCTATCGCCATGGTATCTGGTGGTGATGGAATTACTCAGTGAGAGTTCATTTTCATATTTGGTCCCAGCCTCTGCCTTCAAAATGCTTCAGTACATTAAAGCATGTGTGTGTTAAAATAAGAAAAACTATTTGTGGAGGTGACAATCATGAAAAGAAGAAGCAGGTGTAAATGAATTATTCTTTAAACTCATGGCCTGCTTGAGTAACGATTGGATGGATCCATTTCTAACAGCTCACAATGTGTGTGTGTGTGTACGTGGTAGGGAGATAGATGGGGAGACACTAAGGAAAATAGTTACAATGTTGACAGGTATTAATCTCAAGGTTAATTTCTCCAAAGTGAGGAATATTCTTACATTGCTTACGTGTAACCTGCAGGGTCTACTACTATGAAATGGTTCTGAATGGGTGGTGTGATGATGTTTTCATTCTGTAGTCTCATTGATGGCCTCTCTTCAGCTGCATGTAGAAAACAGAGTGCTTGTTGCAGTTCACAAGGTGCTCAAGGGAATGTCAAAATTTGCTGGGTCTTAATTACTGTGCTGCTTCCCAACAGATTGCTCCTGTTATTGGTTAATTTAGACTGTAGTGTCTCCCATGGCACTTCTTGTACTTGGCTATTACCATACACCAGAGATGAAGCATCAAAGGAAGGAGATAGGAAACTGCATTTGTCCCCAGGTAAATATTTCTGTGCAAATATTTGCATTTCCAGTCTGCAAGAGGAAATCAAGTATTTTGAAGCACTTCAAGGTCTTCGTTAGCAAACAGCTCTTCAGA
Source organism: Heliangelus exortis (assembly GCF_036169615.1). Taxonomy (NCBI): domain Eukaryota; kingdom Metazoa; phylum Chordata; class Aves; order Apodiformes; family Trochilidae; genus Heliangelus; species Heliangelus exortis. Next base: position 119,006,256 of record NC_092423.1, read on the forward strand.
TGATCCTAATAAATAGAAATAATTCTTGTCAATGAACTATTTAGGATATTAGGAAAAGGTTTTTCATGAAGAGGGCAGCTGAGCAATGGAACAAGCTCCCCAGGGAAGTGCTCCCAGGCATCTGGTGTGAGTTTGGAGGTGCCCTTCACAGGGACAGGAGATGGACTTGATGATCTTGATGGGTCCCTTTCAAACCAGCAAATTCTATGATTCTATTCAAATGAGACAATGATAGAGTGACAAGACTGCAAACAAAATATATGGTGCTACTTGACCTGTGGCCTAGGCAAGGTGTATCCCTAGAAGTCACCAGTATCATCAACGTGTTATTTATGATACCATGAGATAAGTTTGATGCTTGGCACTTCTACAAACAATAAATGACAGTTACTTTCCCAGACTGCTTCAGATATTTATAAACAAAGAAATTATAGGTGTGGCTTTATTTCTCCCACTGAGTCTAAGGCTTATGTTATCTACCACATAGTTCCACCAATAGAACATTGGGACCCTCCATGAAGCATTGACAGGTGAAAAAGAGAGTTCCTACCTAGAAAAAAAAATCATTTGGTGTCTCTAAGAGGGTATTTTACTGTCTTTTATGTAAAACCAAGACTTATTATTTCCTTGGCTTGTAATATTTTTTTCCCCAAAAGATTACAAATTACATAAAGGCAGATAGTTGTATTTAATGGTAGTGCTTTCCTCTGAGGGAAGTAAATTGTTGCTGAAGGCGACAAGTAAAGCCTCAAAGGACTACTTATTTATCTACTTATTTATTTATTTTTGAAATTAAATGAATGAACCACTACCAAGAGGTAGGCATGTAGTGGTCATTTTAGGTATAGCAAATTTAAACACCTGTCTTGCAAAACCAGATGTATAAAAAACATTGTGACTGAATTCAACATTCAGGTGTTATCTTGTGCCAATTCTACTATTTTTTCTTTCATCCAGGAGTGTTAGAAATGTATTAAGCCACACAGAAATGTCCAATATGCTTACTGCAGGAGTCATGGCAAAGTTAAATCTGTACCAGCTGTAAAATCTAGGGAGGGCGGGGGAAAATCCCTTCTGGATGTTTTGGAGGATTGTGAGAACATCATTAGAGAGCTGCTACAGATGGGATATCTATTGTGAGTTGCCAGCTTGCTAAAACACTCCCAAGACATAAGCACAGCCAGTAGATGTATGGTGATGGCCAAATGGGTAGAATGCTGGGTGTCTATGCAAAATTGTTAAATCCCTAGCTGAATTTAAATCTGACTTTTCTTGACAAGAATGACAAAGAAGGAAAGGTGGTGACAAAACAGCCGGTCATCCTTCAAATAGGGGCACAAAAGGGCAACAGAAACTTTACTGGCATCTGTATGAAGGGAACTGGACCCTAAATATTTGGCTTCTTAATGACCCAGTCAAGAAGATTTACCACAAGAAGAACCTTTGTGTAAAGGAGTACCTAAATAAAGCTTGCAGGATCAGTGTCTTGGTAACAGTCTGACTTCATGGACGTATTTTACAAGTGTAGATTCATAAAAACTCTTCCAGTTTGAGATGTACTGAACAGCGATGTATTTATTTGTTTTCCTTGATACAATAGCTAATTGACAAAACACTCTGATGAACCATCAGTGGTTAGATTTCTGTGAAGCTTTAAAAGACAATTAAAGAGCCACAAATCAGACTTTTTCTAGATATTGTAAACATCCATTCACTTTCAAATCATGGTGTACTTCGTTCAATAAAAATTGGATATAAATCACCAAGAAAATTGTCCCTTTGCGCCTGTGTCTTCCCAGAAGTCTTTGATCACTGTGTGCCATCATGAGCCATTAATGTCACTATGGCATGAGTTAAGGGCAATGTTTATCTTGAGATCAGTTGCTATTACCAGTAAGTTTTACAATTTCAATGGTGATTCTAGTACAGTGTCACAAGGGTATATTTGATGTCTTGAGTTAATGGGTAACTTCAATCGATGTTGTGCCACGTTTCACTAAACAATAAGTCATTCACTGTGTTGGTGTCCAGGAAGGGTTCACCCCCAACCTCACATTTGTCTGCAACTTGTCAGGGAAGCTGCCATGTTTGTCTCTTGAGTTGCTTCTATTCTGATTGGATAAAGAAAGACTCATCACAAACAGTGAAATCTGCTTTTAAGATATCTTTAAGAAAAAATATGGTTCTTTCCCAAAAAGGGTTTACAAACTGAAACCACTACCTGGTAACAACTTCATTAGTATTTTGATTCAAGGAGGTGCCTCATCTGCATAACACCCCAGTACTCTCTTCCAGATATTACAAAAGGCTGTAGGGAACTGCTGGAGGTGAAGGCTACAGAAAAAAACTGTTAGATTTACTTATTACTTTAGTAGAATCATAAACAGTCCCATAGAGAAAACAAAAACAAAAAAACAAAACCCGGAAACCTCTGCACAAACCCTGAAAAAGAGCTGAAAGTAACTTGTGAGGTTTTTTATCTTGCTGGTTGTTTTTTGCTGCAAGACAGGAGCAGAACTGTGCTCCATGCAATGTTTTATTCACACCTAGAGGAACATGGGATTAATATTGGGTCAGGATTTGTTTGGGATATCAAGATATTTCATTAAAAAAGGTAACGTCTGCTTGTTGTCTGCATCTCAGACCTGAGATTTAATCCCTGGGGAATGACCTGAAAATGAAAAATCAGGATCATAATGAGAGCTCCAAGGACTAACACTTCACTTGTCAATACACTAAGTTTTAAACAAATTATCCACATTCAATTTACTGTGTTTATTGGCAGCACAAGTTTGTCAGATGTGTTGACAGCAGATTCAGTCTAATCCCTGGGCACCTCACTCCCCACTTCCCGTCACAACGTGGGAAGAGGACTGCCCTGCCCATGCACATCTCCCTGCTCCTGTACTGCAGAACTGCCCTGCTCAGGGAAAGCCTCAAACCCTCTTTCAGGAAAATTATCCTCCCTAGAGTTCTCCCAAGGGCCTGTTAGAGTACAATACGTGGAGGAAGCTCTTCTCCCAAACGCCAATCCTCTTCTACCCGGCTGCAGGGGAGGAGCATGGGGATTGCCCTTATAATTAGAAGCTTCATACCTCTCACAACTAATCACAGTCTGATCCTCCTCTCTCTGCAGCTGGCTTCTTCCCATTGCAAAATTCTCTGTTCCTGGATGTTTCATTCTCCCTTGCTAATAAAGGTAATTCTGAGTGGCTGCTAAACATTTCTTCTTCCAGTCCTTGCTGTTTTCCTTCAGCTTTGACCTGCAGAGAAGATGCCTTCTGCTTATGCCTAAGTTATTGTGACAGATTACTTTTAATTATTCTATCACTAAATCCTATTTAACGTAGAGCAGAAATAACCTGAAGTGAAAAGCCTAAAAATTCTCCCAACACTCCCAAGAGAGAAGCACAGCCAGTAAATACAGGGTGATGGCCAAATGGGGAGAATGCAGGGTGTCTATGCAAAATTGTTAAATCCCTAGCTGAATTTAAATCTGACTTTTCTTGACAAGAATGACAAAGAAGGAAAGGTGGTGACAAAACAGCCAGTCATCCTTCAGATAGGGGCACAAAAGAGCAACTGAAACTTTACTGGCATCTGTATGAAGGGAATTGGACCCTAAATATTTGGCTTCTTAATGACCCAGTCAAGAAGATTTACCACAAGAAGAACCTTTGTGTAAAGGAGTACCTAAATAAAGCTTGCAGGATCAGTGTCTTGGTAACAGTCTGACTTCATGGACGTATTTTACAAGTGTAGATTCATAAAAACTCTTCCAGTTTGAGATGTACTGAACAGCGATGTATTTATTTGTTTTCCTTGATACAATAGCTAATTGACAAAACACTCTGATGAACCATCAGTGGTTAGATTTCTGTGAAGCTTTAAAAGACAATTAAAGAGCCACAAATCAGACTTTTTTCTAGATATTGTAAACATCCATTCACTTTCAAATCTGGTGTACTTCGTTCAATAAAAATTGGATATAAATCACCAAGAAAATTGTCCCTTTGCGCCTGTGTCTTCCCAGAAGTCTTTGATCACTGTGTGCCATCATGAGCCATTAATGTCACTATGGCATGAGTTAAGGGCAATGTTTATCTTGAGATCAGTTGCTATTACCAGTAAGTTTTACAATTTCAATGGTGATTCCTAGTACAGTGTCGCAAGGGTATATTTGATGTCTTGAGTCAATGGGTAACTTCAATCGATGTTGTGCCACGTTTCACTAAACAATGAGTCATTCACTTGATGTACTGAGTGTTATTACAGGGAAAACAGTCCAATAATCTGTCCCTTAGAATGTGAAAACATGGTTTCCTTGGAAAAGAGCAAATATTCACTGCAGCTAAGAAAAAGTATAACTCATGAAATATTTCAAGTTCATCCTCCTGTTTCCAAAGGAAAAAGGGGAAATGTCTATGTCAAAATGCCTCTGTTATCTCAGCCTCCCTCCTAGGAACTACCTGATAAAACATGCTTGGGTTTGTTTTGATCCAAAGAACCTCATTTAGAGGCATGCAGCTATAGTTTCCCCTAATTTATTATGTAATAGGAGTAACACGATAAGCACATTATTCATTTTGACCTCTTTACATCTTATACTGAGACAGCATTATGAGTCCTATAAAGTAAACACAAAAGAGACTTCTCCCATGCTTATGAGAACATGAGCTACGACCACAGATATATACCACACCAGCCTCTGCAAATTCAGTTGATTTCCTGCAATCTGATTTCAGGCCTTTAAAATCTGAGGTAGAGAGAGAAAAAAATATGTATAACTCATAGCAAAGTCTACGTGATGCACCTGCAACAAAAGCCAAGATATTAAGATGAGACACAAATGTAATGAGAACAGCAACAAGGGCAAAGTAATGATACTTTCCCCCATGCCAAATCAAGTGACAAAAGCAACAAGAGAAACTCTTCATACCTACACATGCTTTTGTTAATATGTGTGAATGGAGTGAGGAAATGCTTCTTCTGAACATCAGTAGGGAAAAAAGGTAAAAAAGGAAAAAAAGCTGGTGATGCTTGAGGATTGTTTTTGGTTTTTTTTTTTTTTACTGGGAGAGGATAATTTTCTGTTAAAGTCCAAGACGTGGATAAGAAGGAAGGATTTGAATCTTGAACTCTTAGCTTGTTTGACTAATGAAGTTCACATCTTTATCAGTACCTGATATTTCACAGACTGCACCTATATTTGCATGTAGATTACACATGTAGGGCCACAGTATTGGTAGTAGAATTAATGAAATTTTTCCGCTTTCAGGCTAAATTAAACTTTCTGTCATTAAGTCTTTTTTCCATGTTGTGATACACTTCATCCATTCTTCAGCTAATTGAGTGCAATAGTAGGGACAGGTGCAGGTCTGAAAAGAGGGCTAAAAGACATAAGTGGCACTAACATACCTGTTTCCTGAACACCGAAGGAATTTTAAGGCACCTGTACCCGTTCAGAGGACACTTACAAATCACTTTAAAGGATCACAGGCCTGATTCAGTTCCTTCCTGTGATACTCCAGAGTTTCATGTATCATAAACCATACCATAGAATCACAGAATGTCAAGTTGGAAGGGACATCTCAAGGACCATCTGGTCCAACCGTGCACAAAAAAATTGTATTCAGATATCTTGCTGTTTCACATACTGGAAAAAAAAATCCAGTGGGCATGATCTTCCAATCTACTATTTACAAAACAGTTTAATATTTGTGTAGAGGTGCCCAGAGAAACATATTGAGCTCATTTCCCTGTTGTGTTGAAAGAGTGTGCTACATGCATGAGCGTGCCAGCATGACTTTTAGCACCTGAAACTTCCACATGGAATCACAGAATCACCTGGGTTGGAAGGGACCTCTGAGATCATCAAATCCAGCCCTTGATCCAGAACCATCATGGTTACCAGCCCATGGCACTGAGTGCCACATCAGTCTCTTCTTAAAAAACTCCAGGGATGGAGAATCCACCACCTCCCTGGGCAGCCCATTCCAATGCCTGATCACCCTCTCTGTAAAGAATTTTTTCCTTATATACCTAACACTTCCAGCCTCTACTAACTCTAAAGTTGCAAGACATACATACATTTATGTAGCTCATCAAAAACTGCAAGGCACCTGTGATTCACCATTCTATGTACACTCTCTGTCCTTCGATGGTGTGTCTGGTGCCTGCCACAGTGTCCTCAGAGCCATCATGACAGCTTTACCTTGCTGGGAGCTGCCCCTGTGCTGTCTCTACCTCTGTCACTCACAAGACTGGCTTTGAGTTTGTGATGCAAATCAGGTGGAGCACAGCCAATGGCTCAGGCCCCAACCAACAAGTTTTTGCAATGATTTAATGTCACATTGAACCAATATACTGGCACAGTTCATTAGACTGATAATCAGAGATGTAATAAGGAAACTCAAAAGAGTCCTAATGTATGTAGTCCAGGAGGAGAGCCAGATTATGCAGAATTGCCTATCTAAATATAGAAAAGCATAACCTTTTTTAGTAGGTTGAAGTCCAGCAATGAGACTGGGCCAACTCAAGAAGCCCAGAGTATTGAACATACCAAAAAGGTTCTTATTCCTACAGTATGGGAAAGTAGATGTGCATGTGTATCCATTAATCTTTAAAGAACTGGAAATAATACATCCATCTTTAATAACTGGATAATTCTAACTAACATCTGCCAATATAACATGTTAAAAAATATATTCTTGATTTAATGTATAGCCATTGAGGAATTCTTAAAAGCTTTGAGAACTATTAATCATTATGATGAAGTTAAGTCCATTTAATTAAGGTAATAATTAGTTCCAGTTTATATGCTCTGCCCTGCTTGTATAATTCTCATTTATGGGCATACTTCTATCTAAAAACAAAACAGCTTAGCTGAGAAACTATTCAGGAAAATGACATATTTTCATCCCATTTAAAACACCTAATTTGCAAAAATTCTGTTAAAAAGAAAGCAGAAAACTAATACTTCTTATTGAGGAGTTCAGCCATGTTTTGATAAATGGTTTGATAGCTCCAGTCTGAGAAGTGGTAGCAGCCTCAGTTACAGTGTGACAGTATCTCTGGTGTCCAAGTGGTCGTGTATTATGTCGAATACATCCTTGTCCACTGAAAAGCAATTTAAATAAATGCACCATCACTTAAACTATGATTCAGTAAGGTTTTACCTATGAGTCTCATCCTTAATATAAGTATATTCACACTTGCAGTGTGAAACCACACTACAGATTATAGCTGTGTGGTATATACAGTACCAGAGCTCTGCTCCCTGCTGAAGGCTGTCCAGACAAGGACTTTGACTACAGTGATTCTGGTACTTTTGCTGCACAATGTAGCTATATTCCTAGTGGAAATTATATGGGTCCATGCAGTAAAGGAAAGAAAACCAGTGCAGCCCCATCTCAAGTGAATGCAGGTGCTGAGAGGGTTGGAGAAATGTGAGTTTCCTCATGCTGGACCCAGCACTTCCAACAGCCCAGTCCTAGATAGCTCACAGCTCTCAGTGCCAAATACCTGCACATCAGCCAAATTAGATTTGTAGCTGCTCTTCTAGAGACAACCAGAGGCAATCGGGCTTTGCATAAGAAAGGAAAACATGAGAGGCATTCAGCACATTTTTTACTTAGAGATAATGCAGCAAACAGGAATTCTTTGACCACAAAAACCAATACAGCCCAGTTTCCTCAAGATCTGTGTCTGATTGCTAGTAGTGAATCTAAATTGTAATGTTGATGAGAAGACTTTTCTGTAGCTTGGATATTTATAAGGGCTTCTCTGGGTGAATTCACCAGTGCCTAATAGCAGCTTTTTCCATAGTTGCAGATTTTTTTTTTTTCCACTACCTGATGAAAACCACAAGGTTTTCTTATAAAATTGGAACCAGCTGCTGCCTTAGGGCTTTTCACTCACTAAAGGATTATTCTGCTAAAAGGATCTAAATAGAATAATGCAGATCTGCATTACTCTGAGTGAACCTGCTTAAAATATTCAGATGGAGAGAACCATTAGACATTTTCAATAGTAATAACTGAAAGATAAAGTATTTTCTGGGAAGCATTCTGCCATATAAAGAGATTCAAATATTGCTCCTAGTCATACTAAATAATCAGGAGATTAGAGAAGAAAAGGACTGTGTACTTATTGAAGCATCCAAACAAAAGTCCAGTATTGCAGATTTTGATTTCCACTAATCCACCTTTGCTTTCAAGAAGTATGGACCAGAATTACATCTAGTTAAGGGAATTAGAAACAGCTCTTATTGCTCTGCTTCTTGATCTGCTTGGATTTTTTCTTTATTGCAGAGAAAGGAAGGGTTTTATGATGGAGAAGAAAAAGTTTGAAGTACTTTCCCATCTCAGAGTTGACCAAAATTATCTATTCATCTTCAGTTTAGAGAACGGATGGCTATGCCTCTAAATGATGTCAGGAATTCCTTTGAATAATGGTGAAATTCCCTAAAGAAGTGGTTCTTTGAGAGACATTTGAGACTATATGGTGGCAGCTCACCCTGAATACTGTAACTTGATTACACAAGTTCATGACCTAGTATCTTCTTGCTGGGAGGGTCACAAACATGCATCAGTCATAGGATGATGTATATCCAGGTTGTAGCACCCCATAGTAAGACACATTTACTGTCAGAAGCTCTTGTTTGCCCACAAAATTAAGGATAGAAGCCCAAGAGACTGTTCTAATAGTTTAGCTACACTTTATGTAGTATATCTGATATTAACATCTGTCTTTGAGAATAAAAGACAGTGTATTCACTGAGGGAACTAGGAAAATGATGATGGAAAAACAGAGCAAGAGTTGTATTCTCTCCATGGCTTGTTTCTGCCCCTCCACAACACATTCTGCAGATGGGTCAAGCCAGGAGTGCTTTGTCATAAGTCTCCTTCTCCACAATCATAGTCTCCTTCTGCCTCAAGTGGACACACAGGCTTTTCACCTTCTGTCTCATGATGAGCTGAACCACTGGCATAGTCTTCTTACTCAGGTCTTCAGCCAAGACCAATAAGAAGTGTCCCATTTCTCTACTATAGGGCTTATCTGCTTCATAATTTCCTGTGGCAGCAAAGTTTACATGAATTCTTAGCAATAGACTTTCTAGAATAATTCAAGGAGTGTTTGAACTCGTGATACAACTTATTTGCACACGGGCTTTCTAAATTAAAATCCACTGATGGTGAAGGTGAGTTGTGAATGCAAAATAAAGATGAGGATTGCTGTTTCATAACTACACACAGAATACCCTCTGCATTTCTACTGGCATCCGTGACATCTACCATCTACCATGATTTATTATTGATGGGTAAAAAATATGGTGCTGCAGCCTACTTTATTTGAATCTGTAGCAGTTATTTATTACGTATCTATTACATAAATATTATACTGGAACAAAACATACATTTGCCAAAATATGTGGAAAAGGCCACAAGCATGCAGATATTCATGCAATCCTTGAACTGATGCAGGATGGTAAGACACGGGAATAGTTGAGTTGTGGACACCCCCTCCCTGGAAGTGTTCAAGGCCAGGTTGGATGGGGCTTTGAGTCGTTGGTCTAGTGGAAGGGTTGGAAATAGATGATCTTTAAGGTCCCTTCCAATCCAAACCATTCCATGATTCTATGTCAGCTACAGCTGACTGGACACATTTCTATTTTTGATGGAAAATGAGTGATGGAAAATCAAAGGATGGAAAATCAAAGTAACAAGAGTTAGCAGAGCAGTCTATTGAATGAGTAGTAACAGAAGATCGAAATGATAGACAAAAGAGTGACATAAAGCAGTGTGTTATGGTGCAGGGATCATGTTGCCCTCCTGAGTCTTCAGCAGGTTTGAGAACTGCCTGGTGAGGGAGTGAAATTATATTGTGATACCCATTGCATTGCCATGACCCCAGAACACCACGCAAATAGAAAATATGAGTAATAAACCTTTAAAGCAAGAACTGTGCACCAGGCAAACAGTTCATAAACTGGGATATTTGTCTAAGCCATTGTAAGTAAATTCAGTTAATCAGCAAATCAATAGTAATCACACGGCTCTGTCTGTGCATAAGTCACTAGCAAAGTGTGGGGCCTCATTCCCAGCTACTTGCATCTTCAGCTGTCATTTCTATCATGTATGAAGAGTGTAATATTTTTGTAGGATTTGCCTTCTTCAAAGTCACTTTCCAGTGACACAAGGAAGTATTCAGGTGACAGAGAGCAAGGGGATCCACTGAACACTTCTGCCTGCTCAGCTCTGCACGTGACAGCTCAGCCTGGCTTCCTAAGGAAAAAATCTATGCCTTTGCCTTTCAGGTCCATTTTCCTCTCTGCAATCTCTTCACCATCGCTTCTAAATCCATTAGCCCATTTCAAAGCATCTTATCAACTTTCATGAAAAATAGTGACAGGAGAGGAACTCCCATTAGTGTCTCTGCTGAGGCTGCAATACACCGTTAATGTTATTTGCTTAATTTAGTGGAAACACTGGCCTTTCAGCATCTACACTTCCAAATAACCTGCAGCATACGTCACTAGCAGCCAGGGAATGGGAAACTGAGGGATGGAGGATACTGAGCATAGCTCTGCAAGACAGGGAGTATTTCAGGAGAGTGAAGTGGCACACCTTGTGGGAATAAATTTCAAGTAAAATTGAAAGTAGTTAGGTCACTAAAGCATAAAATAAAAGCCACCCCAAAAATGACCCATGTTACCAACAGCAAGAACACAAAGTCCCGTGACTTGGTTGCCAGTCTTAATCAGCATCCACATTTAGGTAGCACTGCTAATTCATACAAAATGTTGTGCTTCAGTGTGGTACCTATACAGTATTTTATCACAGAATCACAGAATCATAGGATTTGCTGAGTTGGAAGGGACCCATCAGGATCATCAAGTCCAACTCCTGTCCCTGTGCAGGGGACCCCCAAGAATCTCACCATGTGTCTGAGAGCATCATCCAAATGCTTCTTGAACTCAGGCAGGCTTGGTCCTGTGACCATTTCTGTGGGGAGCCTGGTCCACTGCTCAACTGCCCTCTGGGTGAAAAACTTTTCCTAATATCTAACATAAACCTCCCTGATTCAGATTCTTACCACACGAGGTTTAGGTTTATTGGTTTGGTTTGGGTTTTTTTCTGTGTATTGGTTTTATTAGGTTTATTTCTTCTACTGATTCACAGGAGACTTAGATAAGCAATTTAAGAATAAGAGTTTTAGTTTTTCTTGTTGCTGGGGTTTTCTTTGTTATTTTGGTTTGCTTTGGTTTGTCGTGGGTTGTTTTTTTGTTGGTTTTTTTTTTTTTTTTTTGTGCATGTGTGGTTTTTTGTATATGGGAGCAATGAGAAATGTGTTCTATACAATTCAGAAAAATGTGACTATGTAAATTTACACCTCCAAGGTAGGTTTTATTTAATGTAATGCCATTTATCCTATGCTACAGGTATTTAAAAGCAGCTACAGTAAGTATAAAAATGTCTAATACAATATTTCAGAAGAGACCATGGCATGCAACCTGCCAATTGAGATTTGATATACTACAGTGTAATCTGAGAACCTGACATGTAATTTAAAAATAGTTAGATTTCTTTGATTTAAATAGTACCTGATGGTATCAACCAAAATCCAAAGAGCCACATAGAGTCATAGAATCATCATGGTTGGAAAGGACCTTCAAGATCATCAAGTCCAACCCTAGACATCTTCAGCTTTGCAGAATCTAAAGCAGAGCAACAACACATATTTGCACAGTAAGTATCTAAAAAAGTGTGCATCACCCATATTTCAAAAAGTCTGTCCCTTACTGATTGTTATTTCTGAAGCTGGTATGATCATAGAGCTGCTTAAAATGTATCAGCAAAGCCAGTGTGTTAGAATCATGATGCTCATTTAAATGTACTTTGGTTTGGTGAACTTCCATTGTCCCAGAGCCCAGCTCAAAACCAACTCTGCTTTCTGGCAAGCTGCCTTGAACCAGGAACTTTTCTGCTCTTCAGGAACCACTTCATCCAAAGACCATCTCAGCTGCTCAGGAGCCTGGCTTGCCATGTCTCAAGCAGTCTGTTTGGTGGGTGTCTGGACCACACATTGGTCTACATTCAGATGTCTCTGACAGGTCCAGGCAGGACCCTGGACACCTGGGAACCATTCATCTAGTCAGACCTCTCCTCCAGTTTTACAGTGAGGTGGAAGCCAGGAAGAGCCCTCGCTCCCCAAGCTTTTCAGCCCAGAAGGCCAACTGCATCCTGGGCCTCATCAAAAGAAATATGGCAAGCAGGGCAAGGGAGGTGATTCTGCCCCTCTACTCTTGTGAGACTCCACCTGGAATAATGCATACAGGTCTGGATCCCCCGGAACAAAAAATATATAGATCTGCTAGAGAGGGTCCAGAGAAAGTCCACAAAGATGACCAAAGTGCTTGGAGCAGCTCTCCTATGAACACAGGCTGAGAGTTTGGGCTCTTCATCCTAGAGAAGAGAAGGCTCCAGGGAGCCCTTATAGCATCCTTCCAGAACATGGAGGGGTCCTTCAGGAAAGCTGAGGAAGGGCTTTTCACTAGAGAGGGTAGTGATAGGACAAGGGGAAATGGCTTTAAACTGAAACAGGGTAGATTAACTTAGATATCATGAAGAAATTATTCACCATGAGGGTAGTAAGATACCAGGGTAGGTTGCGTAGGGAGGTCTTTGATGTCCTCTCCCTGGAGGGCTTCTTAAGGCCAGGTTGGATGATGCCTTGTGCAACCTGCTCCAGTGGGAAGTGTCCCTGCCCATACAGGGGGTTTGAATCTTGATGATCTTTAAGGTCCCTTCCAACCCAAACCATTCAATGATTATTCTGTGATCTTGGGTTTGAAGCCTGAAAGACTTCACATGGGCTCACTGTGTTGGTGTCCAGGAAGAGTTCACCCCCCGCCCCTACATTTGTCTGCAACTTGTCAGGGAAGCTGCCATGTTTGTTTGTTTGTTGAGTTGCATCCACTCTGGTTGGATAAAGAAAGACTTCTCGCAAACAGTGAAATCTGCTTTTAAGATATCTTTAAGAAAAAATATGGTTCTTTCCCAAAAAGAGTTTACAAACTGAAACCACTACCTGGTAACAACTTCATTATTGTTTTCATTCAAGGAGGTTCCACTTGGACTAAGTGCCCCATTCACAAGCCACCCCAGTATTCTCTTCCAATCATTACAAAGGATGTAATTACCAAAGACTGGAGGGAACTGCTAGATGTGAAGGCTAAACGAAAAAACTGTTAGGTTTACTTATTATTTTACCAGAATCATAAACAATCCCATAGGGAAAACAAAAACAAAAAACCCGGAAACCTCTGCACAAACCCTGAAAAATAGCTGAAAGTAACTTGTGGGGTTTTTTATCTTGCTGGTTGTTTTTTGCTGCAAGACAGGACCAGAACTGTGTTCTATGCAATGTTTTATTCACACCTAGAGGAACATGGGATTAATATTGGGTCAGGATTTGTCAGGGATATCAAGACATTTCATTAAAAAAGGTAACGTCTGCTTGTTGTCTGCATCTCAAGTCCTGAGATTTAATCCATGGGGAATGACCTGAAAATGAAAAATCAGGATCATAACGAGAGCTCCAAGGACTAACACTTCACTTGTCAATACACTAAGTTTTAAACAAATTATCCATGTTCAATTTACTGTGTTTATTGGCAGCACAAGTTTGTCAGATGTGTCGACAGCAGATCCAGTCTAATCCCTGGGCAGCTCACTCCCCACTTCCCGTCACAACGTGGGAAGAGGACTGCCCTGCCCATGCACATCTCCCTGCTCCTGTACTGCAGAACTGCCCTGCTCAGGGAAAGCCTCAAACCCTCTTTCAGGAAAATTATCCTCCCTAGAGTTCTCCCAAGGGCCTGTTAGAGTACAATACGTGGAGGAAGCTCTTCTCCCAAACGCCAATCCTCTTCTACCCGGCTGCAGGGGAGGAGCATGGGGATTGCCCTTATAATTAGAAGCTTCATACCTCTCACAACTAATCACAGTCTGATCCTCCTCTCTCTGCAGCTGGCTTCTTCCCATTGCAAAATTCTCTGTTCCTGGATGTTTCATTCTCCCTTGCTAATAAAGGTAATTCTGAGTGGCTGCTAAACATTTCTTCTTCCAGTCCTTGCTGTTTTCCTTCAGCTTTGACCTGCAGAGAAAATGCCTTCTGCTTATGCCTAAGTTATTGTGACAGATTACTTTTAATTATTCTATCACTAAATCCTATTTAACGTAGAGCAGAAATAACCTGAAGTGAAAAGCCTAAAAATTCTGACTCCCGTTTCATCAGACTGGGGAAAGGCAAACAAATTGCTGCCTGTTACTCAGACCCCAGGCAGGTACCACAGACCTTCAAAGGAGCTCAGAAAGGATGTCTTCCATGACAGCTCTCCTGGGAAGGGAATGCTCAGTTTGTGTAGCTGTGCCTTCACAGGGACAGGGGAGAATCCAGAGGTCTCAGCCCTACCTGCCTACTCAGGTAGCTGTGCCTCAGCACTGAATGAGTATAAAAGAGGTTGTGGATGTTTCTGAAGACACAAGAGCTATCTCCTCGGAGATGGTATTTAAGGAAACTTATTTTTGCATTGCAAAGCTTGCAAAGTCCAAAGCTAGAAGCTGAGGACCTAGACAAGCCTCACATTAAGTAGACTTTTGGCTGTAAGTGCCCCCTGGCTCCCCCCTGTATAATACAACCAGGAAATGCCAGGTCTTTAAGAATGATGGGACTGGGTTTTCTTCAACTGACTTTTTTTTTTTTCTCTTTTTTTTTTAATCATAAACTTGGACCAAGCTACTGCAACTTCTAAAAAACAACAGCAGAGCAAGTTCAGTACTCTACCCAAGACTCACTAGCAAACCTGAATTATTTCTCAGATTGTGAGAAGATGAAATCTCCATTTAAAAGCTCTGTTAATAAAAAGGGAGAACATTTTAATTGACAGAAGGGATTAACATTCACCTCATGTCTTTTAAAAAACAAAAAAACAAAAAAACAAAACAAAAAACATCTATGAAGATTACATTACAAAATATTAGCATTTTAAAAATAAAAAAATAAGCTAGAGTAAATCATTCTAGGAGGTGAAAAAAAGACTTTTGAGTTTGTGGAAATCATCACTATCTCATATTACACAAAGAAGAGCCCTATATCATAATGTTGCAAGCTGGAGCTCCAGAAACCATTCAGCAGGCATTCTGTCTGCTTGACAGAGAAGCCAACTAAGTAAATCTTATCTATTTGACTTATACATATGAGGAGATGCCCAAATTTGAAATAAATCAGTTTGTTTGGCTCTGATTCAATTATAATCAAATTGATATGCCTCTGCTTAGCTCAAGTTTATTTGCTGTTTGTGTTATCCTGTGTCTACAATTGATTCTACTCCTGACAGCAATTACTCTATTCTTGTGCAGTTTTGTCCATAATAAAAATAATAATATATACTAAAAAAATCCACCCACACAAGAAAGGAATCTATTTTTACAAACAGAAAAAAAAAACAAAAAAACAAAAACCCAACACAAAGCCCATCTAAGTTGTAGCTAATTTGACAATGGCATCTTACCTGCCCTTCCTGGCTATGCTCTAGCTCAACTCCATTGCTGCTTTTGGGACACCCAGCCCCAGCCCTGTAAGTTTCCACTTACTGTGCTACAGAGGAAAAATAGCATATAATAGCAGCATATAATTTCTAAATATGTGTATACCATAGCCTTTATATATGAGTCAGGCTGCTGTTCCACTGCATCCTGTGGAAGAGCTAAGACTCTTCCAGGATCCCCTCTAGAACCTGAGACTAGGAGAAAGTGTGTTGGAGTCTGATCCATGGCAAGAGGAATAGAAAACATATTATTCCTTCTCTAGAGACTTTCAAGACCTGTCTGGATGTGTTTCTCTCTGAGCTGCTGTAGGTGATCCTGCTTTGGTAGGGGAAGTATGGACTTGATTATCTCCAGTGGTCCCTTCCAACCCCTACCATTGTATGATTCTGAGCTGGAGACATCTGATGAAAAGAAATAAAAAACTAAAAAATCCTTAAATCGCTCACTAGGAAGCATGGAAAGCTATTCCATGATAGCAGGTCCCTAATCCAGACCAGACTTGGTCTGAACCATGGTGGGCTATGTTATTGCCAGATATTATTTCTGACATGACTTATTTTAAGACAATATTAGACTTGGCCAAGAAACAGCCTTTGTTTGACTTGGTCTTATCCGCAGATCTTGGCTGATAAAATGGGAAGTGGGATGGGGTGAATTTTCTCCTAGAATAGAACCACCTCCTTTTTGCCTTTTGTTGGACTCATCACTGGGATATTAGGAGACATTTTCAGACCACCTGACACCACATTTTGGTGTTGCAGTAATTAAGATGATTACACTCAGGAAAATGATCAACTCTATTTTTAGACAGACAGACCAGCTTTGATGCTGATGGCAGCAATTGTCCTGTTGCTGGTAATATCTGCTCCTCCAAGTGAGAAATAGCCATGGATCCTGCCTGGAAAGGGTCATTCCCTTCTCCACAGGGAAGTATCTCTAGTACTGATGGGGAAGGGACTGAAAGCCCTGGGTTGAGCTTAAATGAGGTCCTGGACTATGGGCAGGGGGAGCAGCCAGGGGAGGTTGGACAGGGCCAGCAGCCCTGAGAATGCCTTCAGGTCCCTGACAAACAAAAATCCACTCTTCTTTCTTTAAAAGAATCAAGTGTGTGGGTCACATGGCATCACTATTGTGGTTAAGAGGGTCAGCAGTGGAGAATACAACTATTTCTTGCAAGGGTCAGATTGTGATTTTGAACGATCCTCCTGCTGCATATTGAGCTCTAACTATGCCTTTCCAAAACTTTGCCCATCTTTCTCCATCTGTGCCTTCCTTTCCTCTGGCTCCTCTCACTCCAGGATGTGTTAGGGGAGAACTGCCTCATAGAGACCTAGTGGGCTCATCTATGCAAACCAGGCATGAAGGGAGAAGGAAGAGCTCCAGCATGTTTACAAGGCTGGACTTCATAAAGGGTACTCTGAATAACATTGCTGTTATGAGGGAGAAAAACCCTGCAATGGAAAGCTTGGCAGAAAAGAGATTTCTCTTTCACTTAAGATGTGTCTTTCTGCCTCTTACCTGACCAACTGAAACAAAACATCTCTGAAGGAAATCTTTCCCACACAGTCTGCAAGACACTGGTCATCAGTGTAGCCAGAGATTTTGCACCTTTTCTGGTAAATAAAGGAACCACAAAACAATCCCTTCAATATCCAAGCACACAGGTCTAAGAGTAGAAGACGAGTGTTTGTGAGGAGAAAATCTCCAAGCCTAGAAAAGGAGCCAGACAACAACAGTTAGCAATTTGTTTATGAAGAAAAATTGATTAATGTAGATACAGGGAAGTAAACATGTATCCAGGTATGACAATAGACCTCCGTGCAGAAAATTCTTTCCCAGAATAAAGCCATTTTTACTGTGGAGTCACTGGCTTAGAGTAATTCCAGGATAATACCTCCCTTTTGAAAGCAGATCAATTGGTTATTCTGGAGCAGTGTCTACACAGCATGCACACAGGTGTAGCAGAGAACTGCAGGAGCTCGCCTATTGACTGCTCTCCCTGTCAGCTTTCTCAGTGACCAAGTCCTATTAGTGTCTCCATGTATGTGTGTATGAAAGAGAAATAAGAGACTCTCCCTTTCTAAAAAATACAAAAAAATCCAACATCAAAATTTCACAAAAACATAGTCTACTTCTATAAATTACTTGCAGCCTTTCAAACTGCTCACTGAATCATGAAAAGCAGCAGAGGAACACTGGAGTTCCTGAGAACCTATTATTTCATGAGCATCCAAATGAATGAACTGGCTTGCTATGGCTTTGCCTCATAGGGCTTATTCATTGCAGTGGATAAGAAGACATTAGCTCCAGCTGAATTTTTTCTCACTGATGTGATATAAATATATGCAGTCTGAGGTATGTAACAGTGCATGAACTCCTAAAGTCACCTTTGCCGTGACCTGGGCACAAAGGGATACATAGTGAGCCTATTGACACAACCACATTCTTTTTCTTAAACTTGTAGGAATTTAATTGTCTTTCAGAGTGTTTACCCACTTCTCATATTCAGCTGAAATTCAGCAGTGGTTTCAAAAATTAGGAGTGAGACACACATGCACGTCCATATATAAGGGGTGGAATATATGGAATATCTAAACTACATTTCAATGTGTGATTTTATTTATAGGAGTAGGTAGCTATGAAACTTCGTTTTAATGTATAAGATATGGAAGTGTATTTCCCTGACTAAACTTAAGGATAGGGTAGGCACAAACACAGAAGTCTATGACACAGATGTCCATATTTCAAACAAAGTTGCTGGACGTTTCAACATATATCATTATTTCCATAGAAAACTAACTTTGAAATCAGCAGAGCTTTGGACTGCCACTGCTGTGGTACCCATTCAGCAAACTTCAGAATGCAGGCCTGGAGATCACCAGCCTTTTTAAAAAAAAATTAAATATCAATATGTTCTCAAGCTGAGATGCAAGGAAGCAAGTAGTATGAGGGAGAAATTAACACAGTAAATGAGCATTTAAAGTTTAACCTAATTTTCAGTAATTGAATTAATGGTGGCCATACTACCCAATACTGTTTCTTGGATGGCTTTCAAAACAATTAGGAGGTCTTTGAATTAAACAACAACAAAAAAAGGAAGCTGATAAACGTTGTGTTGGAAAGCCTTCAACTCAGCAGTGAAATGTGCAACACTGAAGGCAGAATCTCAGAGCAATGGGATGAGATGAAGTCTGAGCAACACTACCCAGTGGGCAAAGCTGCAGAGGAACTGTTATTCAACCTGAGAAAGACAGAAGAGCTTGGAAAAAAACAGCCTTCTACTCCAATACCTAAAATATAGAGGCCCTTCATTGAAAGAGGGAGAGAGACTTCCTCCCACTATTGGGAATGATAAAGGACTTTCCATTAAAAAGCAATAAAGAAGAGCTATTAAGCCTTATGGGAGGAAGGAAGAAGCAGCAGGAGCAGCAGAAGTCTTGAATAGACCCCATCAAGATCTGATGACATAACTGTGTGAGTTCCCACACCGTGAGGGGTCCTGACTACCCAGGGACTGTACCTCTGCCATGGGATTTGGCCCTTGTCAGGCCTCCAGTATGCCAACAGTGAGGCTGGGCTGTGGCTGCCAAGTTGTCAGCAGGATTTGGGGAACAAACATGTGTTTTGTGTTGTGTCCCCGTACCCTGCTTGGGCTAGGGAAGGGGAAAGGAAAAGAGGGGAAGGATGGTGGTGTGGGTGCTCTACTGACCAGGAGAAGGTGGTGGGTGGGTGTGCATGTGTGAGGGAGGGGGGTAGCACATGGAAGTGTGTGTGTGTGTGTGTGAGCGCATTCCCTTTCTGGGAGGGAGGTGTGTAGGAAGGGAGGGGTGTATTGAGGTCTGAGGGGGTGTGCTCATTCCCTGTACTAGGGGGTTACTGTGGGTGCTCCCTTGTCTGAGAGTGGGATCCCCTGACGGGGTGGAGGGGAGGTGTTAGCGTGGGTTCTGTGTGTGCCTGTGTGCCTGTGTGCGTGTCTGTGTGTGTGTGCACCCCCTGCCTTAGGGGAGGGAGGGTTAGCGTGGGCTGTGCATGCATGTGTGTGCGCATAGACGCGTGGGTGTGCATCCCCTGCCTGTGGCAGTGATACCGTGTCCGTGTGCGCCCGCACACACAGAGGTTTTTGTGTGCCTCTGTGCGGGCCCTCTACCCGCGCAGGGGTGCGGGTGTGTGTGTGTGTGTGTGTACATCCCCCGCCTGGGGTTCATGCGGGGATGTGTGTGGGGGGTGCGTGTGCGCAGCCCTTCCTGGGGGCAGCGTAGGGACTGTGCGTGTGCGCGGGTGTGCGCGCAGCCGGGCTGGGGGGCGGCACGGAGCGGGGTGGGGGTGAGGGGGGGCCGGGGGTGCCCCGAGTGCCCCGGACGGGAGCGTCCGTGCCCCCCCCTCCCTCCGCCCCGCCGTCGCCGCCGCCCCCACGCACAGCCGCAGACACGGGCGGCCGCGCCGGCAGCTCGCATGAAGCCGGGGATTACAGCGGGGCGAGGGCAGCGCGGGCTCGGTTTTTATTCCCCCCCTCCACCCCCCCAAGCTCCACACCTCCTCCTCTCCCTGCCCCCCCTCCTCCGCCCGCCACCCCAGCCGCTCGCCGCGCTGTTTGTTCGGCGGCTTCTCATCTCGGCGGGTAGGAGGGAGATGCCTTTGCCTTGGTTTTCCACCCCCAGTCCTCTCCGTGCCCGGGGGGGGCGGTGATGTGGAGCCGGGAATGTAGAGCAAAACCCTCCCCGGGAAGGAACGACCAAAACAAACCTCTCGCCGTGGCTTTGGCGGCCGCGCAGTGCCCGGGGAAGCCCGAGCAGCCCCTGCCAGCGCCGGGGAATCCCTCCTCCAGCCCCCGGCGGTGCCCCGGGCGCCCGTGGAGCCAGGTAAGCGGACGGGCATCTCTCCTCCTCCCAGCGCTGCATTTTGCTTTTATTTGCTTTGGGGTTCATTTTTGTGTTTTTGTTTTGTTTTGTTTTGTTTTAAAAGAGACATCCACGCCTCCAGCACTGGTGGGAGTTGTAAGGGTGGCGAAAACTGCCGGCTGGCTCCCGGTGGGCTGCGGGGCTCCCGGGCCGGGCGGGAGCGCGGTTCTCCCGCGGGTACCTCCGGCGCGCCCCGGCCACGATCCACTCCGCTGCGCAGCGGCAGCCCCGGGATCGGGAGCACCCCTCGGGAGAAGGGGTGTGCTCGGCGGGGCTGGACGGAACAGGGTTTCCTCCCCGGCTGCCTGGATCAGTTTAAGGGAGAAGAATGCAGCCCTCACGCTGGAGCGCTTTGGAAACCGTGGCTGTATTTTTGTTCTTTCAGAGCTGCTAAAGGGATGGGGAGAAATGAAATTTCGTAGTATTCTACCTCCTGCTGTGAGTGAGCTTTAAAGATAAAAGCTCGTCATTTGTTTCCGATGCTCTAATAGCGCTTGTGGGAAGCTGGTGATACAAAACCTCGGAGTTCTCGGTAGACAGCTGTCACTCGAATTACCCCATGTACCCAGGGACTAAAAAATCCTTCCTGCCAAAGAGGAACTGTATCATTGTGAAAGTCCAAAACATACCAACATATAAGCTTTCTGTGGATAAGAAGCGTGCTGTCAGTCCCCTAGATTTAAAAACCCAAGCAGCTTTCTAAACAGGAATGTTCACTGCATGGTTTCTGCAACAAATCCAATGTGTTTCTTGTATCAGAATTTCCCTGCCCGGGTAAAGTTAAACCTTTTCTTACACCTAATGTATATACTGTCCATATTTATGGTAGGTCTTGGACTTCATTCAACAGAAGTTACATAATGATTAAGATACAAATAAGCAGTATATTTGTGTTTTCTTGAACATTTGTGTTCATTGCAGAGGGGACCATCCTAGGCTTCACTTTGTCACTTTTTAAATGTTTGTGTAAAAAAGGAAGTGTCAGTAGCATCAGGTGGAGGTAACATTCCTTAGCAAATACCCAGTCATCAAGAGCTTTCTATTAAAAGGACACCTAAGTGAGGGATTTCACTGACCCTGTCCTGTAGCTCTAGAAGCTGCCAGGATTGTTTTAAAAGAAGGATAGCAGCCAGGCTGGACAGGCTAAAAGTGGGAAAAGCCTGTCTGCTGGGCTTTTTGCTTTAAAAACACATCGAGTTAAGTTTGCTCCGTTGGGGAGTTGGATCCAAGTCAGTGCAGGGCTAACACTAAGCCTTAGAGTCTGAGAAACTAAATGTCCTACCAAGCCTGGGGCACCATCCTGCTCTCAGAGAGTTTCACTAGAAACTTTCAGGGGAGAGAGGTCAGTCACTACACGTTGCTTGAGAGATTTGTTTGAGCTGTGATCACCTGAGATGTATTAGCAAAGGTCTGGAAATTTTTCCCAGGGAGATGAGGTGCAGCACACAAAAAAAGTTTGTTGCTTCTCCTTAACATTGCTGTCTTTTCCTTTCAAACAACAACAGATAAACTCTCTTCTCTCAGCCTTATTGGAACTTGCAGCTGCCTTGTATTCTGTTGTTGGTTTTGGGGTTTTTTTTTGTGTTTTGTTTGGTTGGGATTTTTGTGGATTTTTTATTTTTATTTTTTTTTTAATGATGCTTCTACAAGCAGCTCTCACAACAGCATTTGAACTGCTCTCACTGCCTTCTTTCTCAGCTGGGTGCTGTGACTGGGGCTCAGCAGGTTGGCCTCATTCAGACATATGCAGACAGTAGCAATGAGAACATCTTCGGCTCAAGATGAGGGGGAAGCGCTGTTTGGGGCAGCTTCAGTCTGAACGTTTCCATTGGCTTCAGCATTTTGAAAGATCCCGTTGCCGTAATGATGCCATATCACATGCATTTATTTATTCATGCTCAGCCTTTTTTTCCTAAGTGCAAGTTAATTGGTAAATTCTGGCTTCCCATTCAGGGCAAGGCAAGGAGTTGAGATTCGCAAGAGCTTTCTTGTTGCTTGCCAGCATTTGGGATTTTGCCAAACAGCTTGCTACTGTGACTTTTAGAAGACAATCTTGATCTTATCTGACTTCCTTGAGCTTCATGTCACTACATGTGCAGGTAAAATCTTTTTCATGGCGCTGTTATATTTAAAGCTACCTTCTGGAGGACATTTCAATCAGTGTTTTACTCTCTATGTTCTTATATAAACAGCATGTTGGGGAGGAGCTGTCTGGTCTCAGCTCTCCATGGTTTGGAGGAAAGGAGTCTTAGTGGGTGGGAGATGAGGTACCTGGTGAAGGAGGCAGTGACTTAGGAGCACAGCAGTTCTGTGGGATCCTGCTGCAGACCCCTCTGAAGGTGTCTGCTTTTCCTGAGTACCTTCTGCTCCCAACAGGCAGAGCCCAGGAGAGAAAGCTGGGAGCCAGAGAGGGAAGGACTTAAAGTTACGAGCCACTTCGGCTTCATCAGAGTAGACACACACATTCAAAAAAAATTTTGTTTTTTTTTTTTCATATTTACAGTGGCCATTTTTATTAAATAATTGTGTTATTGTGCAATACCTTCTTACCCAGCAACAAAATGCTCACACCTCTTGCAGATAAATAACTATGGCCTCTGAAAAGACTTTCCCTCTTTCTATAGTATTGCCATGAGAATTCTTTTCATTTTTAGAAATGCTTTTTTACCTATTAGGTGTCTGAATATTATGAACTTGGATGTATGATAAAAACAGGCTGTTGTTTACCTTGATGAGTTGTGCTGTTTCTACTCTGATATGAGCACCCCAAGAAAATATTTCTGATTTCTCATAAGTAACTCGCATCTTTCTATTATAGTTACTGATGAGGCAGTGGCAATGGTTACTTAATTTCTTGGATTTTGTAGTAAATCTTTGGGAGGTGTTGTTTTAACTCACACTTTAGCAGGTAGAAATGAGCATCTACTTCCTAACAATGATTTTAATTGTAAATCAAAATAAACATTCCAACATTTAATTGCAGAGATCTCAAAGATGAGCAACAGTGTTCTGTGCGACACTGAAAAAAATTGCTTGCAATGTTATAGATTAGATTTTTTCCCTATTGTAAATATAGATTTTGTGGCATCCCATAGCTTCCTGTGTTTGTTTATAATTCTCTGGCTATATGAAAAGGATTTGGAAAGAATTTCAGTATTTTGAATATTTTCTTGAGTATTATGCAATTTTGCATATAATATTCCATGCTATAATAAATAGATTGCTAAGTGATACTCAAATTTGATATAAGTAAAATGCATATATACTAAATTGTTTGAATTAATATAGAAAGTGAACGGAGAAGCTGAACAACTCAAATTTTTATCGAATAGAACTTGGAAGTTTCTTATCTTGATTGGCTATAGGTATAAAGCAGGCCCAAAATAGCTCCCCAGATTACTAAATACTGTAAAAGCCTCAGATATGATATGCATCAGTCAAGACATTTAAAATCTATTAAGCTTAAAACTGCCTGTGTTCTCCATTACAGCTGGAAGGTCTGGCAAGGCTGTTCTGCTTTTTGTCCTTCCTGGTGCTCATTACCGCCCGTGCCAAAACTTCAGTGTGAGTTGCCCATTAGCATCCTCCTGAAGTTTCACCTGTTTACTGTGCAGTACATCACTTTCTTCCAAGGCTGAGTAAACTGAGGAGTTTTTAAACTGAGGAGCTACTTTTTTTTTCACCGGCACGAAAGTGAGCTGCACAATCAACGGGTGATGAATATTATTTTGGATGTGCTCGTCCGTGGATCTTGGTGGCTGCGTGAACAGTATGGAAAGAGTAATGGAAAAATCTTAGGCCACTAGAAGTGTTGGGGATTTTAATTTATTTGTTTCTAACGCAGGAAATCTATATTTAGCCATAATGACAGATCAGCTGTGACTGAGGTGTCTGGCTTCTATAGGGTCCCACTCCTCCTCTGGATGACTATAAGAAGTAGTCTGTAGCGTCACTGTTGGCAGCCACAAGGGAGCCAGAACCAGCAATCTATTAGCTAATAAATAATACATGTCACGCTGGCATAATGCAGCTCCCAGTATTTAGGAGTAGGCTGTGCTAAGCAGCAATTGTAGTCTTTACAAGGAACAATGGCAATCTACCAATTTACTTCTTGCAATACCATGACAGGGGGATGGATGGTGGTACACTGTGGAATTGTGCAAGGGCAGGTACAGTCCGAGCCTGGATGGAGGGGCTGAGCATCTCTCTTGGCACAGCACTGGTGTGTGATAAACTAGAAGCCTCTACGCTGGTCATTGCTTCTCCCTGGGAAGTCATGCTTGCTACTGCAGGGTGTTCATTCCTCCATCATATTTGGGTATTAGCTGGTTAGGAAATAAAGGTTGTCTCTTCAGGTAAAACTGTGTAAAAGGGAAATGAATGCAAAGCTGTGCTGATAATAAACTGAAGAAAGCTCTCAAACGTAATCTGCTTTGATGGCACTGGAGATGAACTTCTTCCCCTGACTGCCTAACAAGTTAAGAAATAGAAATCAATTATGGCAGTACATACAGTCCAAATACAGAATAAATTTGCCTCAGAGCATTAATAAGACATCTCAAGGCAGTTAATAAAATAGTTTTTCACAGTACCTCATAAATAGTTGACTTTTAGATAATTATCTGTATTTTAAAATACAGATATAAAAATTACAACCAAATTCAACAACACAACAGAAGTCACACAACATTTCAGTTGGGTCCTTTTGCCCTCCTAAAGTGTGAGGTTTTGGTTTACCTACAAGGTTGATGACCTCGTCTCAGGTGGATGCAATCTCAGGTGATTTACTAATCCTCCTATAATTTATGGCCATACATTCACTTTAAATTTACATATAGATTGGAGAACTCCCAAAGCAGTTTGAGCTGAAAGTAGTGTCAGGCTGCAGCAGCTAGAAGAATCTAACTACTGTATTTAAGTATCCTCAAAACACTGAACCAGCCCAATCAGCCTTGAAACCACCACAAAGCTATGTGTGACACTACTGTAAGTTCTTGTCCAGTGGCTGCTGAGATTTATAGCACCCAGAGCTGATCTACCTTGACAGCAGTGCCATCTAGGTCTTGCCTTCTAGAGTATTTTTATCTGATGCTTTCTTCATTCTCATTATTGCTGACAAAGAGCAAACTTCTTAAATGGGTAGGCCTTGTTCTTGAATTTATATTCAGGACTAACCTGGCTACTGATAGTCACTTCTAAAGTGACAGTCACTGTTGAGGCATGTCATTGCAATAGCATTAGCAGTGCTGGGTACCTTCTGATACCCTTGAACAAGAGAAGGGGTTAGAGTGTTTGCCTGCCCCAACATGTTTATAAATCACCTCACAGAAGCAAAAATATCTGGCCTTTGTTCAGTAGCTTTCTGTTTAGGGTACTCACCCCCCAGAATCAAGCTTTTAGGCCTTTCTTAGATTAACATAATGCCGACAAATATTTTGCTTCTTATAACCCAAGATTCCCCCTCAGCCAAAGGACTGCTCATACCCCTTACCTACAGGCTCATGCCTGTTGCCTTCTGAGCAGGGGCTGCCTCATTCTTGCTCATCTGGAACAGGGATGGTTGGTCTCCATCCCTGCAGCCATCCTGGGGATTACTGGTGGCAGCAGCAGCCTACAGAATATAGACCACAACCAGGGATGAACATGGTCCATGGGTGAATGTTTAATAACAAGGCAAGAACATCAATAGGTTCCTACCAGCACAAGCTGTATTTTGAAAAGAGTGGAACTTGTCCAGTGCTTTTGAAGGGCTGTTTTACATGCCTCTTACAGGAGGAGGTTTCCAGGCTTAGAATATAATGTGGGTGAGTAGTATCACCTTTGATCTTGCTTATGCACTGAACCTGGATGGGAGTTCAGAGTATCTACTTTCTGACCATGAAGTATCATGTTGATCTTGCCTTAGAGGTTCCCACACCCTTCTTTGAACTTGACTCTTGCATGTTTAATATTAGAAACCCTGCACTAATGGCTCTGATGAAGCATATTTTTTAAGAGGATGCTGTGGCTTTTAAAAATACATTTTACCTTGGTTGAGGTAAATACATGAATTTCTAAGTGGCAGTTTTTTAGAATTTTCCTTTTATGCTGTCTTGGTTTCAGAATTACAGCAACACTAGCATGGGTTTGTGCATGATAATGAGTCCTCACATTTTCTTATGGTCAGCTCAATTTGAGGGTAAAAAATACCAAAGCTCCTGGTATCAGTTGCCTTTAAGCTTGATATTCTGCTTTTCAAAACCTAGACTGTCTCCACTCATGATAGGACTAAAAGTCAGTATGAAAATGAAGTGTAGCTTTTTTTCTGAAATGTTGAGCTGGAATTCCTAAAAACAGCTCTCCCTTAGCCAGTCCCCAGATCATCTGTACTTTTGTGCAGTATGTAGTACCAAAACACCTTAGAAACCAAGTTTTCTGCTTTTTTGGTGACTTCTTCTCTCAGATCAGCAAGGTAAGGTGTCAGGTTGTCATAGGACCTGCATGACAGTTTTCAGTAGGTTTTTGGAGTGTTTTTTTCAAGATATTCCATAGTTTAAGACATAAGAACATTGAAAAGATGGATCCTCCAGAATCAAGGATAGACTGTTTTTTGTCTTAATAATGAACAATAAAGGCTTTTTATGAAGACTTGCTGATGCTGTGATCTTGGGGACATTTCCATCTATGTATAAAGGTGCTTTTCAGAACTGAGTCACCCAAAAATTAAGGCCTTGATTCATTCCTTCTAGCTTTATTGTTCCTGTGAAGCACCAGAGATAAGAACACAGTCTGTACTCCTGCTGGATAGAATGACTGGGTTGAGGCAAATGTCTCTTGAGTATATTTGCCCTTCTCAAACTGAAATCTTTGGCCATGAGTTTTCCTATCTGTTGACTAGAAAGGTCTAGGCCTACCATTTTCCTTTATTGAATCAGGGAATGGTCCAGCTAGAAATGGTTCAAAATGATTTTTTTGATAGAGGCAGCAATTGAACTGAAATGTTTTTATTTCCAAAGAAATAAGAATACAACCATGCTTTCCTTAATTGCAGCTCCAGGATGGTGGCATTGTATGTTTATCCTCTGTTAGAAATCTTAAGCATTGTAGACAAAGTGACAAAACCAGAGTTTTGGGTGCAATTTCATTCAAAGAGAGGTAAAATTTTACTCTTCTCAATGAGCCTCATTGCTTCAGATATCATTCTCCATATATATGGGGTGATGGTATATATCGTGTAATAATTCTCTTCCCAGAAACCTAGAATCATCCATCGGTCAGTGCTACACTGAGCAAGCTTTTCTTCAGGAGAACAAAAAGACATCTGTGGCATATTCCAGTGCTTTCAACTAGTTGACAGCACTGTTATTCAAAGGGAGCAGTGGAAAATTGAAGGGTTATAGAAGATAACATGTTTAGAATACCCCTAAAACTAATTGGTTTAGGATAACTGATTGCAGTAGGGCCTCCTCAAAGAACAAATTGTGTGTTGACAATCTCCTCCATCATCTTGGATTGACAGGAAGCTAAACATGAGCCAGCAGCGTGCCCAGGCGGCCAAGAAGGCCAATGGCATCCTGGCCTGTGTCAGGAACAGCGTGGCCAGCAGGTCCAGGGAAGGGATTCTGCCCCTGTACTCAGCCCTGGCGAGGCCACAGCTTGAGTCCTGTGTCCAGTTCTGGGCCCCTCAGTTCAGGGAGGAGATTGAGGTGATGGAGCAGGTCCAGAGAAGAGCAAGGAGGCTGTGAAGGGATCCAGCACAAGTCCTGTGAGGAAGGGCTGAGGGAGCTGGGGGTGTTGAGGCTGGAGAAGAGGAGGCTCAGGGGAGACCTCATCACTCTCTACAACTCCCTGAAAGGAGGGTGTAGCCAGGGGGGGTTGGTCTCTTCTCCCAGGCAGCCATCAGTAGGACAAGAGGGCATGCACTCAAGCTCTGCCAGGGGAGGTTTAGGAAGAAATTCTTTACAGAGAGGGTAATCAGGCATTGGAATGGGCTGCTCCAGGAGGTGGTGGATTCTCTGTCCCTGGAGGTCTTCAAGAAGAGACTGATGTGGCACTCAGTGCCATGGTCTGGGAACCACAGCAGTAGTGGATCAAGGGTTGGATTTGATGATCTCAGGGGTCCTTTCCAACCTGGATGATTCCGTGATTCTGTGATCTTAATGCACTGCAATGCAATTAAAAAAAAATCAAGTAGTGGATGAATAAATTCCAATTCAACACTCTAATTTATTATTATAAATGTATTTACTATTATTACTGTATCCTGATATGTAATGTTTGTAATAAAATATCTGTAACACAGTTCTCCAAGAACTGTATGGAAACATCAAATCTGTGTATCCATAGGGCTAGCCAGGATATAAATATGTTGTTTGATTTAGCTCTGAAATGAAGATCTTACATAATCTCATTTCTGTAATATCTGGTTGTTTGAAATTAAAGAAAGCGATCTGCCACTCAGCCTTGTACTTCTCTGATGAGAGAAGCTCATTCCCTCTGAAATTTCCAAGGAAGGCTAAATATGCAGTGAAAGACAGTATCTTTGATGAAAGCAGTAACTCAGCCCTTAGCAACCAACTGTAAACATAAATAGTAAAGTGCAGACACAACAGACATCCTAAAAAAGAGATGCTTCAAGTTGGACTGCAGTGGAAATTGAACTGTTTTTGTAAACCGATCAGAAATGCATCGGGATTTTTTATAAGGATCATACAGATCACACTTGTCACAAACATCAACAGCAGAGCATTGCAAATAAGGAAAGAGAAATAACTAGAACTGGTCTGAAATAAAGGCTGGTGATGGTCTTGGTTCAGTGCTGGGAGGCATTGAAAAGCCACATTTTTTACTCTCTTGAGACCTCACTGCAGTCTGACAGGCTTCTCCAAACCCAGCTCTCAGCTCCAGAGTTGTGGTGAAGCCCTACTCAGAAAGGCCATTTGAGTCCTAAATTCTAGATGAGTCTTGATTTAAAATTACCCCAAGTGCTGTCAAGAATTTTCAGCCTTTCAGTGTAAAGTTGTCCACATCACCTTTAGAGGAGGCTATGGCCAAACCCACAAGGCTATACCTTGAGTAACGTCTCCAGTAAGAGCAGGTGCTCTTTGAGTAGTTTGATGTGGTGTTTGGGATATGGTTTAGGGGAGAAATTTGTAGAGTAGGGATAAGGTTGGACTTGATAATCCCAAGGGTCTTTTCCAACCTGAAACATTCTATGAAAACTCAGGCTGGCCAAAACTGCCAAGGTTGTGTGACTGCAAGATTTTTACAAACATTTTATCAGCTATACTCTCCCTTTTTTCTGTCTTCTCTATCCTTACCTATTTCTGTCTGGCTTTTCTTGCCCAAGGCTCTTAAAGAATATATAAAGCCTCTGTGCCTGCTGCTCTTTGATGAAGTTCAGCTCATCCATCTAAGAGACACTTCTGTGCTCAAGGTGTTGAGAACAGAGAGCTAGCAGGATTTTGGTGGTTTTAAAAGTTCATCTATAAAAGGCCCCATGTTTTTGAATGTTTACTGCAGTTTTCTGAGTCTTTGTGCAGCCAAAGTTTAATTTTTCACATATCAAAAATAAATCATTTGTGAGGTCTGTTATGAAACAGAACTAATCTTAATTTTGGACCAATTAGCCATAGTAATGGCCCAAGAGCAGGTTTTGCAGGATTTATTCTCGAAGCAAGATTTTACTTTCCATAGGCCAACACATCCATGGAGTTCTCAGGGCTAGAGGTGCTACTTGGCCTTAGATCATGGAAAGATGCAGCTCTCTTACAGTCCCTGTTACCCACCAGCAGTGGCCCTGACCATGCTTGTGGTCTGCTGTGAGCCAGGCATTGCTTGCAGGGATGATCATAGAATCATAGAATCATAGAATTGGCTGGGTTGGAAGGGACCTCAGAGATCATCAAGTCCAACCCTTGATCCACTACCGCTGCAGTTACCAGACCATGGCACTGAGTGCCACATCCAGTCTCTTTTTAAATATCTCCAGGGACGGAGAATCCACCACTTCCCTGGGCAGCCCATTCCAATGCCTGATCACCCTCTCAATAAAGAAATTCTTTCTAATGTCCAGCCTAATGTCACAGGCTCAGGCTCCATCCCTTTCCCGTCAGGCCACATAGCTTCAAGGGGTTTCAGCCACTTGGGTCTGAACACTTGAGCCCAAGTGATTTCACTGATAGTTTGGACAGTGAAATCTCACCTGCTTCTCTCTGTGCATGCATCTCTGTGTTCCTGCAGATGGATATGACCCTGAGGCATGCACATGATGCTCAGGAGTAGTTTGACATGTTTTCCTAATATTCCCTGCCTTCAGCTTGCCAGTCCTTAACTGTATGAGATGTGACTTCTCTAAAAGTGGGAAATGGAAAGAAAGAGCACCTCATTTGAGTAGGGTTTTATTCAGCCATTTAAAAAATAAAACCTTGAAACTAAGGGAAAATGCTATTAATAAAGCTCTCACTGCTCACCATTAAGAAGCTACAGGTCTTCTGTTTTAAGCTGAGCAGACAGCTGAGGTGTGGCAGCAAAAATATTACAGAAAAGCAGAAGTTGGAAAAAGTAGAATCACAGTCAAATAAGCCAGCATGTAAAGTTCTAAGAATTGGTTTACTCAGTAGAAATGCATTAGTTTGTCACAACTAACTTGCTCTGTCTTTTCTTGACTGACTTGCTCTATTCATTCTGAGAGTGAAATGCTGAGGTGGGTGCAGGCTTTCTAAGACTCTTTAGAATCATAGAATATCCCAGTTGGAAGAGAACCTTATGGATCATTGAAGTCCAGCTCACTGGTCCTTTTGGAACTACCTAAACTAAAAATTAACCATATAACTAAGAATGTTGCCCAGACACTCCATGAACTCTGACAGGCTTTGTCGTGTGACCACATCCCTGGGGGTCTTGTTACAGGGACCAACCACCCTCTTAGTAAAGAACATTTTCTTAATGTCCACTCTGAACTTCCTCTGATGTTACAAAGAGCTAAAGCTGTTTTTTTTCTAGAAAGTGTTACATGTCTGCATTATATATAGACTGCAAATTCTGATTTTTTCACGCATAAGTAAGTAATTTTTAATAGCCAAACTAATCAACACAAAAATTACCTACCCTATCCAGGGTATTGCCTGGGAAAAAAGAAAAAAACATTGATCTCAGATTTTCTAAGCCTGAAAAAATTGTGTTGAATGGGGTCACCTAGTTTATTTTGTTTAATAATTTCAAAATGTAAAGTTTTGATGGAGAGCTTTCTTAATCTTTAAAAAAAATAATTAAACATCAGTATATTTAGAAGCAGAAATATAAGTTTTGTTTAAAAATGTTGAAGACAGATTTTCAACAAATTCTGAAAAACTTCTTCCATTTGTTTCCAAAGAAAGGAAATAATTAATACAATCTTTTGTTGCAAACAACTTGACAGGTTTTGAAAAATGGACATGTTCTGATAAATACAGTAACTCTGTCTTGTAAAAGTCAGAACAAAGCAAATTCACTCACTTGCTGGAGGCCCTGTGACACAGCCTTTTCTTATGTACCATGTACTTTTTTCCCCACAGTGCTTTAAATGCACAGGGGGTACATGCTCCAGCAGTGAAGTGTGGCATCACCACTTTTTTTTCATGCAATTTCTATGCAAAAGATTGGGAGACCAAGGCAAGGAAAAGTAACTTGGATGTAAATCTGTAGAAAGTTCTTGACCCTGGAGTCTGTGGAAGGGACTGGTGCTGCTCAGGCCAGCTGGTATGGTGACCTTTGTGTGCACTATTAAACTCACCTAGTCCATAAAGCAGATGGCTGCAGATAAATCATTTATTAGGAGCAGACCTTGAAGCACACTGACTCTTCAGCCATCCCTGAAAATTATTTGGGAGAGATCTAACTGTGCCATGCCACTGGATGCTCCAACAACACGACAGCACAGACAACTGAGTTAAAGCCTCTGTCTGAGGCTTTAATCTGCTCACATAAGCACCCCATCAAATGGGATAAAAATGCTAAGGAATTCATAGAAAGCAGCTGTCTTAATTTGAGCGTCCAAAATTATTGGCTACTTCAGGCACCTGTGGCCTTCATTATAAAGCAATGGTGATAATGATCCCCTGGTGATGCTGAGAAGGGAAGCCCTGGGATACCCTGGAAACGCTCAGGTAGGATTGTGAGAGCTCCCTGAGGGAAATTCATCATTTTGCATGTAGGATTTTGTTTGCAGTTAGGGCATGCTAAATAACATTGTAGGCCAGATACTGAATGACAAAGATGAAAAGAAATGGTAAACAATTACTCATTCCCTTAAAGCAGAAGGAATTGGTGTGGGGGGAAATCACACCATTAAAAGTTGTACAGATACAGTGCTGGGGAAGACACTGAATTCTGGCTTTCCCTATCTCTTTGAGTCTTTTCATGTTTAACTTTAACTTGATGCAAAGAATTGGCTTGGATTTAGAAGACTTTCATTCAATATTGCAGGTATTTTCCTACAAAGTACTTTTATTAATGCAAGGAAATAATATGAGGTTTGTTTGGAGTTCCTCATTTATCTGTGGTTAGAAATTGTGTCTAATGCTCGCTAAGCAGTGCTAATGAGCAGGAGCCTGGCTTTGCTTGCCTTCTGAGAGTGACATTTCTCACTAGTACCTCCACAGAGAATGTGTGTGGTGGAGGTGCACACAGCCAAAAGGTTAAAGCAGTAAACTAAACTGAAAAATATTTTAAGCCTCCTCAGAACAGAAATTGCAGTGCTGAAAGGGCTGCACTAGCTGAAATCCAGAAAGGTTATTTAATGACTTGTAAAGGCAGCTTTAGCTGCATATTTTTCTTATAATGAAAGCTGAGGTGATTTTATATGAAATTTATGATGCGGAATATGCAGTTAAAAATGTTATGAAGTTAGAGGCTATCGATTGTTTTTGTAATCAAAGGCACAGTTAAATACAGACTCTCTAGCCCAGGCTTAGGGAACAGCTGCACAAGAAGAAATTTTTAAAAATTATCATCTGAAAACAAAGGAAGATGTGAAGAAAGGCACTTAGAGACCAAACTTGAAGATTTTTATTTTATTTATGTATTTATTTAAGTTATATGGTCTGCTGCTTATATATATTTCAATGAAAGGAGCTCTGAAAAAGGAAAAAAAAAAAACCCCTCACTTTTCAAGACTCTACATCTTGAAAGGGAAAGTGCTTTCTATTTTTCATCTTGTACTGTGAATGTGAATGCTGGTTCATCCTTTGGTCCACATGTAGCACCTTGGATCCAGTTTTTTCAACACTAATCATGATGGTGTTGCACTGCTGACTTCAGTATGACCATAGTTAACCAGGATTTTTAAAGCTTTTCAGGAAAGACACGTTTCCACAAGTAAGAAGATGCAACCAGTAATTACACTGACAAATCAGAAAATGTTTTATCAGCTTTAGAGCAGTCTTGGTAACACTATAATTTTGCATTGTTTAGCAAATATGTATGGTGACTGCACTAAAAAAACACTATGCTGTGGTAACTAAAAGCTAACACAATGCATAGTCTTGCAGATCTTTAGTTTTTTGTAACCAGAAAGACAAATGAGGATATGGTTAACCTAAGATTAAATGGATCAGCTGTTGGGTTTCTACTGTGTTTTACTGGGTATTACTAATATTAGGGTACACACAGTAATTTAAAAAAACCAAACAAACAAAAAAAACAAACCAAAAGAAATTCCCAAGATTCAGTAGGGAACAAACTAGTGAAAATTTGTAGAAGTTGCCTGAAGACTTGGCTGA
The DNA here is from genome assembly GCF_036169615.1 of Heliangelus exortis. NCBI lineage: Eukaryota > Metazoa > Chordata > Aves > Apodiformes > Trochilidae > Heliangelus > Heliangelus exortis. The sequence goes on from NC_092423.1 coordinate 119,040,507, forward strand.
TTTAATTGAGAATGACAGATTCTCTCTACCCACTTCCTAAATTCTTTCATTTTATCATTGAAGATATCCTTTAGAGAAAAAGATTCATTGTGCATTGAAGTCTGAAAGCATTATTTCAAAAAAGATTGCAAATACTTCTTTTGTAAGATATTCTGTAGAATAGAGGGATATTTCTGGAGAAATATCTTCTCCTAACTGCTTAGTGTTTATGTGGTTGTCTCTCTATCAGAAGATTGAGAAATGCATCACAGACCACTAGGAGATGCTTAAGTGAGGAAACCCTTTGAAGATAGGAGTCCCCCCTTCACAGAAGTTCCCCACTTGCATCTAAGGCAATGAGGAAGAGGGTAAAACCAGAGGAAACAGCCTAAGATGAAGAAGGAAAAAAAGCCCAAAACAAACCCACAAAAAACACAACAGAAAAAGATATGTGCTATGGAAACCTACTGACGTCAGGGCTTTGATTTTGAGATCACATTTATCTTTGTGAGCAAAGTTATCACATTACCTTTTTCATGAATGAAGGTAAATGCTACAAGCTTCAGCCATCACATAAATAGGAACAGGGTTGTTCCAGGTTCCACTGGCAGATCAAGAGGGAGCTTCACAGTGCAGTGCTGGAGGCAGGATAGGAAGAGGCAGAATATTTTGGCCCTTGTGTTTTTGCTGTAGGTTTAGCTTGACAGTGAAACTGGAAACCTGGTGGTGTTTTGGGATGTTGCCATCATGGATGTTAACAAGATGCACTGAACCAAAAAAAAAAAAAATCTGTAAATATAAATATGGCTCTGGGAATTTTTCCTTTTCCCTGATGTTTTTGGATTTGGAAGCCTTATTATAGATTTATCTGTCCATGGACGAACTTTTAAAGTTTAGATATAATGATGTATAGTGATTTTATTTTAGCACTAACAATATAGTCAGCACTGTTATAAGCATATCAGATGACACACTGAAATAATAATTTGTTTTTCCTGATACTTTTACTAAAGCATTATTTTACATCCCCATTGCTATGGTGAGGATCTGGTCTCTGTGACTTTATAATTCCCTTTCAAATTGCCACCTTGTTGGATGGTGAGTTTGTACCCAGCTCTTCTTGTGCCACCATGGCATTTTAGAACTAATAGTTCTTTTCCCTCCCTGGTGCTTACCCCTGAGGTATTTGTAGCTAACAGTTTCTCCCATCACAATCTTCATGCATACTTTGCAAAGAGGATCAAATTCTTGTTCTCACCAAATTTTTCTTTAAAGCTGGAGTTATTTCACTTCCCCTCAAACAAACAAACAAACAAACCAAAAAATAAACAAAATACCCAAAACAACAACAACAAATCAAAATAAAACCAAAAACCAAAACAAAACACAAACACAAAACACCCAAGAGCAGACTGTTGAATCGCTGATTTGGAGAGAATGGGAGAGGAGGTGATTTCAGCTCAGAGAAAGTCCTAAGGAGGAGTTTCTTACTTCAGAATGCAAGTTTGTCTAAGCATTCCTAATATTCTTCCCTTTGGCCATGATACCATTGCTAGGTTATTATTATTGTTTAAGCACTGTGTCAGATAACTGATCACAGTAGAGGTGGGGGGTGGTTTCCTTCCTTTTTGATACCAGTACACTACATTTGGTGATGAAAAGCTGCATTTCAGAGTTCCCAGGAGCAGCAGGCACAGTGAGTGCCTTATGGACGCACTTATGGATTATTAAAACTGGAATTGCTGTTGTGCAATCGTGTCCCTGCACCAGCTCGAGAGGTGAACAAATAGGGCAGGGAAGAGCCTTTCTGAGTGTCATGGTTCAGGCCCAGCCAGTACCAACCAGGACTCTGCTGGCTCATCCCCTACTCCCACTGTGGGACAGGGAGGAGAAAATCCACCCAAAGGCTCATTAATAGGGACAAGGACAGGGAGGTTTGCATTCCCCAATTACAGTGACAGGCAAAAAACAGACAGACTCAACTTGGGAAGAAAAAAACTAATTCAATCTACACGGAGAAAGAGAAAACATGGCCAGATCTTCATACCCTCACCCCTCCCTTCTCCCCGGGCCCGGATCCCTTCACCGCTGCCTCCCTCTCAGGGCACACGGAGGGGTGGGGAGGGGGTTTAGGGTCAGTTCCCCACACGGTGTTTCTGCTGCTCCTTCCTCCTCAGGGGGAGGACTCCTCACATTCTTCCCCTGCTCCAACATGGGGTCCCTCTCATGGGGGAGAGTCCTTCAGGAACCCCTGAAGGGACATGAGTCCCTCCCACAGGTGCAGTCCCTCAGGCACAGACTGCTCCAGCCCGGGCTGCACACAGAGTCACGGCTGCTGCGGGAGCAGTCACCTCCTCTGGCACGGGGTCCTACACAGCTGCAGATCCACATCTGACCCTCACCAGGACCCCTCACAGGCTACTGCTTCACATCTGCCACCTGTGTCACTTCAGGGGCTACAAATCCACATTTACCCCACTGTGGTCTTTCAGGGACTGCTCCACTCTGCTCCTCCATGGGCTGCAGGGGCACAGCTGCCATCTCACCATGGGCTGTGGGGAAAATTCTGCTTGGGCACCACCTCTCCGTTTCCTTCCTCACCAACCTTGGTGTCTTTTCTCTGGCCTTGCTCTCATTTCATCCTCTACTCTGCTCTGTACATCCATTTTTTTAAGCTTTTTTGCAGTTTCTTTCCTCCTTTCTTGAAAATGTTACTCACAGAGACACATCCAGCTTCCCATATCTGCTTGGCCTTGGGCAGAGCCAGCGCCAGCACTGGAGCCAGGGGAGCTCCCAGAAGCTTCTCACAGGAGCCACCCCAGTGGCATCCCCTCTTCCAAAACAGCACTGCACTGACCCAAGACACTGAGGAGCTAAGGAATGGGATGCACAGTCCTTGCCTATATAACACATATTACTGGTCAGTTGGCTGCACAAGAGTTAGCATTCTTTTGACCTGTATGTAAAGAAATCAGCACTGGCTGTTGCTAAAAAAACTTGACTTATCAGGATGGCAATTGAATTGTTTCAAAGAATCATAGAATGGTTTTGGTTGGAAGGGATCTTAAAGATGATCTAGTTCCACACCCTGCCGTGGGGAGGGACACATCCCAATAGGCTGGGTGTCTCAAAGCCCCATCCAACCAGACCTTGAAAACTTTCAGGGAAGGGGCATCCACAACTTCCCAGGGCAACCTGTTGCAGTGTCTCATAGTAAAGAATTTCTTCCTAATACCTAATCTAAATCTACAGTCTTCCAGTTTACAACCATTACGCCTTGTCCTATCACTATGTGCTGTTACAAAAAGTCCCTCTCCAGCTTTATCTGTAGGCCCCTTCAGGTACTGCAAGGCCTCTGAAAGGTCTTCCTGTAGCCTTCTCCTCTCCAGGCTGAAAAACCCCCACCTCATTCTGTCTTTATAGGAGAGGGTGCTCCAGCCCTCTGATCACTTTTGTGGCTCTCCTCTGAAGTTGCTTCAACAACTTCATGTCCTTTCTGTGTTGAGGTCTCCAGAAGAGAACACAGCAGTACTCCAGGTGGAGTCTCAGAACAGCAAAGTTGAGGAGGAGAATCAGCTCCCTTGACCTGCTGGCCATGCTTCTTTTGATGCAGCCCAGAATATGGGTGGTTTTCTGAGCTGCACACCCCTGGCTCACGTTGAGCTTCTCATCCACCAAGTCTTTCCCCTCAGGGCTGTTCTAAATTGATTAGTAATGTTTGGCCATGCAATAATACAGCAATCAAGATTTCAGCTGGGAGACAGAAGGAAGCAGTTTCATTTTATGGGAGGTTTTGAGAGGTTCTAACTGTTTTATTCAGTTTTGATATCTCCCAATTTTGATTTTTCAATAACAGGGAAGAGAGCCTCTGTCTCACTTTTTCCTGATAGGTATAGGATACTTACAATCTTTCCCTTAGCACACCTCACAAATTTATTGGTAAATCAAATTAAGCTAACACAACTGCATCAGAAACTGTTTTTTTAAAAAGCCCAAATGAAATGATAAAAAAGCAGGTCTTCTGTACAAACTATCACAGTTGATTTTCCTGAATACAGTGAATTTTTCCATTATTTAAACATAGTGCTCTCACTATTCCAATTGTTCCAGTGGTTCTGTATACTGCCACAGAAGAGCCTCACTGTAGAGAGAGCAAATTACCATCATTAAATTTTCATTTACATATGAAAGCGTAAAAGGAGAGAGCCAGAAGGAGATTGGGCAATGTATTTTACATTGTAATATTGTAAATTTTTGTCTTTTTTAGCTTCAGGAATGGAGCTGTCTTTCTGAAGAGGATTCTGCCCAAATATTTGTAGTTTCCAAGCTCATTCTCCTGAAGACTCTGGTGTTACAACTGCATCCTTTCCAGAATGGCTGAGAAGGCTCCACCAGGGATCAACAAAAAATCTTCAAAGTCTACTATTTCTCTGCCTCCAGAACCAGTGGAAATAATTAGGAGCAAAGCCTGCTCACGGAGGGTTAAACTAAATGTTGGTGGGCTCAACCATGAAGTACTGTGGAGGACTTTGGACAGACTTCCAAGGACACGATTAGGAAAGCTCAGAGACTGCAATACTCATGAATCTCTGCTAGAAGTGTGTGATGACTATAATCTAAATGAAAATGAATATTTTTTTGATCGGCACCCAGGGGCTTTCACTTCCATTTTGAATTTCTACAGGACAGGGAAACTACATATGATGGAAGAAATGTGTGCTCTTTCTTTTGGCCAGGAGCTTGATTACTGGGGGATTGATGAGATATACTTAGAATCTTGCTGCCAAGCAAGATACCATCAAAAGAAAGAGCAGATGAATGAGGAGCTGAGGAGAGAGGCAGAGACATTACGAGAGAGAGAAGGAGAAGAGTTTGATAATACCTGCTGCCCAGAGAAAAGGAAGAAGCTCTGGGACTTGCTGGAGAAACCCAACTCATCTGTGGCTGCAAAGGTAGGATAAGCACTAGACTTAACTCAAAGGAAGTAGAAAATGGTTTCACAACCCATGTATCTGATGTGCAGTAATCATCAATTTCACTAAAATATTTAGAGAGAAGAGTAATCTAAAAATCTACTTATCATTAAGTGAACGCACCCAAATCTGTCCTAAAACCCACTGAAATCAGCAGAAGGAATCTTGCTGACCTCAGTTGATTTTAGGCAACTGCTCCACTTTACTTTTGTTGCATATAATCAGAAACATCTGTGTGATTGTTAACAGACTTCACATTAAATGCTTCGATGAAAATACAGCTGGAGAACACTACCCTCTTTTTTGTTAGAAAAACATTTGGTTATGAGAAACATATGTTTTGATATTGCTCCTCATCCTATTCCAGGCCTTGCACAGGTGTGGTGTCCTTGTCTCATAAGATGTGCTGGATAGATTGTCAAAGGACAGTGTTGACAGCCCCTGTCTGGCTTGGTTTTACATTGGGCAAGGATTGCAGTATGCTTTCTCTTATACTATATTGTTGTGATCAAGAATTAGAGTGTTCTGAAGAAAAGTGTTAAAATGCTAAAGCATATATAAATATACACTTACATATATCTGTGCATACACATATATACATGTGTGTATATTGTATTCATATGTACACACATGCATGCATACATATAGATATATATGTGTAAAATTTGTATATATTCACAAAGAAATGAGGAACTTTTCAGATGAAGCCATGTTCCAGTACTGCTGTCTTCAAACAGGCAAGCTGGCAAGAGTCTCACTGACAACAGTGGGAAAGCCTGCCCTTGCTGGGGAAGCAGGACTGCACACACTGATTTTGGTACTGCTATTTATAAGTTTTTCTTGCTTCTTGAGGAACTTCATTGTTCTATTTGCGATTTGAGGTACTATTTGATGTCAGGAATATTGTGGAAGCTTGTCTCCAGTTTCAGTCATTCATAGTGCAAATGCTTGGTGTTTAGATGTTCATATTAAGCTTAATAGTAGCTTTATTTCCTGCTGTTGTTGATTTGTTATTGGATACAGTGCTACTTGTCTAAGGTAAGTATAAAAATATGATGGTGGAATGGACAACAACCAGAATCATGGCAAAGATTTTGCTTGCAATAGTAACTTCTCACTATTGAGGTTCAATGTATATATTTTTAAATTATTTTTGTTTGTCATTGTGGGATGCCTTATTGTTTAAGCAAGGACTTACTTTTATAACAGAAATTATTTTTTGTGCTGGAATATAAGGTTCATTACTGGAATAAAAGCTTACAGGAGGAAAAAAAAAAGGAAGTATTCAAAATAATTTAGGAAACGATATGAATACATTTTCTGCTTCTGAGATACAGATTCTGGGCCATATGTTCCTCTCCAGAAGAAGGAGCAGAGGGGAAGCAGATGGGTATAATTTGTGCCAAAAAGGTTTCAGGGAGGCCATGTTACACACCACGATCCCCTGGTACAAGCCAGCATCCATCAGCCCTCCCTGAGCACATATGTGACACAGCTGCTACACAGCCTGCAGGAGTCAGGGACCAGCTTCTCAGCCCTGCACAGCTTGAAACATCACTGCTGTGGTCTGAAACAGACCTCTCCTCCTCCTGGCACCACGCTGCTGGGGGACACCACGTCAGAGACTGGAGATACTCTGGCCAAAGGTGCTGCCTCAGTTGTATCCCACATCGTACCCCGTAGGCAGATTTGAGGGGAAAGAAGACAGAGTGTCTGTTTGTAGATTCTTTTTTGGTTTTGGTTTTTTTGTTACAGTGTAGGGGCTTGTAGGACTTGAGACACATCCCTCTTTAGTGTTTTCCTAAGACTAGGTAGGAGTCAGTGCAGTAAGATGGACCAGATGAATAGAGCACAACTAAAATACTGATTCTTGGGTCATTTGCTGGTGACTTGCATTTGTTCTTTTGCTTGGTAAATAAATGCAGAAATGTAGGACAGTTAATCTTGCATGAGTGCTTGCCATTGACCAAACCCTTCTCATGACATAACAATGCCCCATCACAGGTTTGCTTGAAAGGAGTTGGGCTATTTCTGAGCTTTAAGGAAAATCCCCCTCTGGCTACTTAGGTAAGATTTCTCCTCAGGTTTTGCAAATTAAAATGGCCATTTATTTCATTTCCCAAGATGCTTAAATAGTTATTTTTACCTTTTTGATCTCCTGGTTTGTTTGAATGTTACAGTGCTGTGCTTTCTTGCTACAGGGAGTTTCACATTGCACATGCATACATGTTGCAATGGTTTTCATTATTTCATTTGCCTGCAGTCAGAATTAATGCCATTTGATGTGATTTCTGTGATTCTAGCAGCCAGAAGCCACCATTTTAAGAGCCCTCGGTTTCTCTTTCTAGTGACCCTCAGTCTCTAACTATATATATGAGCCAAAATCATAGCCAGATACACCCATGGTATCTCAGATGGCTGTAGAAACTTAGCTGAATGACACAAAGGAGAGTACAATCTGCCACAGCACATTCAGGCTTGGGGAACATAAGCAAACAAGTAGAGTTGCATGTAAAATGAGATAATGTTGTAATGAGCTGGATATATTTCCAGACAATCTGGATCCATCATAGGCTCTGTGGCAAGGTTTTGTCTGAAGTGTTTGAATACTATCACTTTCAGATTTTATGTCTTTTGTTCCTTTATGTGGCAAGTCACTAGTTTGTCCTGAAACAAGAGACAGAACCATCATTCCTCTCGTGGAATAAAAAGGATGGTGGGATTTTGAGAGTGGCAAGTTGGAAACCAAATGAGAAAATACTACTGTGAAGCCCCCAGTTCAAATATTTTCTCCCTTTTGAACCATGTTCTAAGGTATCTAGCTGTCCTACAGATGCCTGTTCAATCACTCAGATCCTGTACAGCACCCAGGCAGCTGACAGGAACAGCTTGCTTTTTAATCCCTTCCACGTAAAAGATTAGGAATGTGAGATAAACACTCAGGTGTGGTTTTGATACATGGCTGTGTCTCGTCACTTCTTGATTCTGCTAAGATCCCTTCTAGGTCTGATCCAAGGCTTACTGAATTAAGGGGGAGTCCCATTTGGGATTAGGCATCTCAGGACAAATCCTTGTCCTTTTGAGGTCAACGGAGGTTTGCCATTGACTTCACTTCAGCAAGGTGAGACTCAAAAAGATGACAGTATATGAGCAGCAGGTATTTTACAGCTTATCTGACAGTGAAGAGGAGAGCACAAGAAGTGTGTGTGGTGAGGAATGAAAACTGGTTAGCTAGTAAGAAAGGAATACTTTGCACAATATAGGGAGGCTTTTCTATATGAGTGATTTTAATTTTAGTAAATGCATGCACCTCATCTCAGTCATGGATGAATATCTGCTAAGCACAGAAGTTCTTGCTTAGTCCTCACCCCAGCAAAGATCTGAGTTCAGTAGAGGTTTTAACTGAGAAATAAAAAAGATTTGCCTCCATTTTCCTGTGTTCTCATTTTTAAGCTTTTTAAGTAGGATTAAGAAAAAGAGGTCCAGAAGTGTGGCCATTTCTGACTTGCACAGTGATATGAAATGAGAAGCACTGCTGGAAATGAGGAAGAATGGAGATTTAATGTACTCTACACCCCAGAGAAGTCCCATAGCCTGGACATTGAGTCACAGAGTTTCATGGGAGCCTGGTAACACCTGAGGTTTTAGACCAGACATTCATTTATACTTACTTTCACAGTATCTTGTGAAAGCTCCATTTGAAAAAAAAAAGTTATTTTACTAATGCATGGTGAAACAAAATGAAAACATATTGTTGAAAAATTACAGCAAAGATGTTTGAAGCAGAATAAAGCTTCTCCAGAGAGGGGTCAGGATACTTCCGTTTTTCTCCAGAATAGTCTTGCCTTTCACCTAGAGTTTTTGGCTGGGAAATAAAAAATAATAATAATTTGGTTTTCTGATCATGGTTGCTGCACTTATAACAGCATCTTCAGAGCAATAGCAGCTCTGACCCACTATCAGTAGTTAGAAAGAGATGAGCATTAATTTCAGTGGGTGTGAATAGACTCCAATTGGATTGCATAAGTGTTTCCAGTCCAGTGCCTTTCTGGACTGGGATATTAAGGATGAACCTAGCTGAGTTGATGCATTTTTAACTATGTATATGTTACATTGTTCTGTTTAGTGCACCTAAAAAGAGAGGAGCCTTACTTTGTAAAGACTGTGAATCAAATGAACCCATAAGTTTGATGCTTCTTTCAAAGTGTTGATGCACAAGCTCATCTTTCATTCTAGTCTGTAGAATCCAAGAGCTTGGGTTTTTCTCACACTTGTTTTGTATTGATGAAACTCATTTGGACTAAATTCCTAATAAACATGGAATGTTTCCAACATAGATAATCTATTATAAATACAAGTGAAATATCTAGGAGAAATGGAGAACCTATATCTTCCTAAATATATCTGAAACTGATTCAGTTACCTTTAATCTACAGGAGTATTTTAAGTACCTTACAGTAACATTATAAAAAATAGCACTCATCTTTTGATATTTCATATCCCACTTTGGCCCTTTGGACAGAACTAGAGAGCAGTTGCTTGGAATTGATTCTACAGGTCTTTCTTGTGCAACTCAGTCTTTCTCACACGAACATTTCCTTAAAGCTCAGTGGGACTACTAAGTGAAGGTAGTATAAATAAATCATTGGGAAAAAAAGTGCTAGTCAGACACACTCTGCCCTTGATTTCTTGTACAACCCCTGTCGATGTACATACACAGAAAGGTAAAATATTGGCCTGTGTGGTTATGAAGCACGGGGTTTACCTCACTTAAAGTTATGTGGAACCTGGTGGGATTGATCGTATTTTCTCTTAAGTTATGTTTGTTTCACTGCACAGCTCATTTGTCTTTATTTATTTTGTTAATATGGTTTTTCCTTGGGGTCTTTTTTTTTCATTGGTTTGGGGGTTTTTTATGGGTTGTTTTGCTTTTCTTTGCATTACTGACTGCAACATGAGTATTCTCCTTTTGTGAAAACCACACTAATTTATCAGCTAACTAGTGGACTGTAGATTACAGAAGGTATAATTATCCCAAGCCTGACTGGAAATCATGAGGAGTGTGTGTGCTGCGTTCAGTAACTAATCCCCTAGGTGAAAAAATTCCTTTGGGGGAAAAAAAAAGAGGAGATTCAGGCCACTGCTACTTATTCTGTGACTTTATAGAGCAGCTTAAGAGTGGTCTTGGAATAAGTGCAAATTAGATGGGTCATTATGCATGACTTCAGAACAGAGCTGAGTGTCATATAAGACATTTCAGTAGTCCTTAAATATTCTAGATTGTCACACAGTGTTCATTCAGGGGTGAATCCTAATTAATGACACACTACTGGTTCTTCTTTGATGAAGGTCACCTCATATGTACTCAGAAGACTTTGGGAAAACTTTTAGCTGCTTGGTTGTATTGCAAAGAGAGGTTATCTCCACATAAGAAAAGTGTCTGGTAACTGCTGAATGTTTGCACTAAGAGTATTAAATTAGTTAAATGAAAAAAATTATTTCTTCATTATATGAACACTTCTCTTCCTTGGTCTCCTTCTCAGTTTAGACTTACATGTCCTGTGCCATCCTCGTTTTGATAACATTTCTAAGAAACCTTATAATCTATGTGCTTTCCCATATAACTGTAGACCAGAAATGCAGATGTCAGAGAATTAAGAATATTTCTTTTTCAAAGTGTGAGGAATTGCTTTTCCACAATTTTTTTTGTACTGTATATAGAATACCTCAGACCATGATAAGTCATGGAAAAGAAGTGGTGTTTCTAGCTGATGTGTAAGTTAAACTTCTGTTTGACCTCTGATTTCACCTTACTTGGTGAGGGGGTAAGGGATCCTGTCATGAGCCTTTTGTACTTTGCATTACAGTTCCCAAGAGATTTGTCTACTGAAGTTAGGATAAAGCAGAGAGGGTAGCCGCTGCTAATAAATTTGTATTTTCATCTCACCATTGTTTCTGGCCAGCACACTCATTACCACTCACTGCTCTTAAGGTGAAGTTATTTTTTGTGCCAAATGATAAAGCCAGTCAATGTGACTGTAAGACAAAGAGATTCTATTTGATCCTAGTCATTCATATTTAATAACTAAAATGTCCTAATGTCTTGAAAGATAAGTGAATATATTGTTTTTTTCAATAGATATTATATCAAGGAACACAGTAGACTGGCAGTAGTTAATTGATTTTGGTTTAAAAGCTTGTGTATACTCACTTCAGAGTTGGTCATTAAAAGATTATTTACCTTCTTTATACTTCTTATATGAAGTATCATGTAACCCATTATTCAGCATTTTTGGTCAGCCTAAGTATCATGGGAGCAGAGCTACCATCAGATCTGTCTGGTGCCAGAGGTGTCTGATACCTCAGCAACCTACGGGTTCCCTCCAGCCCTGAGATCTTACCTTTGGTGTGCTGAAAGGTCTTGCTGTAAACTTATTAAAAGAACTTACTAAAAACTACTATAGGAAAAAAAGTAAAAAGTCCTTTGAAATGACCTGTTTGTTATTGACACTTACTTGTCAGTAGATCAGATGCTGAATTTTTGGAAGCAGTGCCAGAGGCAAAGATGCAGTGGCTCATATTCAGTAGGTCTATCACTGGCTGCAAGTACTGGCACCAGGGTGAATCTCCACTCATAGTAATAACAGAGGGAAGGGATCTTTTAGTCCTGGAGCTGTGAGAAGGAGCTTCACTGATTCTGGATTTGTGGATACATTAAGGAAAAAATAAAGTGATGATGAGTCTTGTTAAGTGGGGGAAAAAAACAAGAGCAGTTATTTTAAAAATTGGGGAAATTTGTTCTTCATATTTGGAAATAAGATCTAATTGGTAATGTTTTGCAAGACAAAGTTTTAAAGTAAGGACTAGAGTGTATCTACACTTGTGACACCATTCACAGAATCACACAGGAGTTCTTGCACAGAGAAACAAGCTGGGATTTAGGACAGATGAGATTACAGTGAATTACATGCAGGTACAACCTGCATGAGGACAGCTATCCTTCACTGTAATGGATAGAAAGCATTATTCCAATTTACCCCAGCCCCACATGTCCTTAAGTTAGGAGAGCAATTTACCTCTGCAGTGACTGCTTTTTTTACCTTTTGTAACTGTTACCATAATTTGAGCATAGACCAGTGTCAATTGCATAAACCTTTTTAAAAATGCAGTGCAGTATTTCTGATTAGGATGGGGAAATGTTTTGTGCATTACAGCATGCCCCCAATTCACCCCCCCCCATAATGTCATAGGCATCCCAGGGGCTAGATTTTCAGCTGTGACATGTCACTTAAACTGTGTTATGCCTGAGTGGACAGACTGAGGTGTTTTGCCTTTCCCTTCACCCAGAGGCAGATCGTATGTCCTAAAAATGTTGCCTTTCTGTTCTGTGTTTTCATAAGCAGCTGCCAGTGCATTGTCTTTTCTCACGTTAAGATACTTGGAAACAGTCAGATGTCAGAGAGCCACACTAATAAATTAAATGATGTGAAGGTGATGTTATTTGAAAGATAATCCAAACCAAATCTGTCAGAAGCAAAGGACTGCATTTACTGTCTGGATTAACAGGTTCCATCTTGCTTTGTAACTCTGAGAATATAACAAATCTCTATGATAACTTGCAAGCTGACCTTTCTGTTTAACTCTGATTTTGTTGCAAGATGAAGAAGAGCAAAAAACCACTCCCAAGTGAGCAGGAATACAAAGAAATTTCCACATATTACTTATTTCAGAAAAAATGTGTGGTATTTACCATGACATATGGCAGGCTCATGAGTTTTCTATTTGATGAAGATGTGTGACTATTTCATGCATAGCACTGAACCCCAGGTCCTTTGAGGGAATATTGAAAACAAGCATGTGACACTGGCACAGCTGTTTCAAAGTGACTTTGAGATCAAAAAGGTAACCCAGTAGAGTTTTCTTACAAAAACTACACTGTTTACATACCTGGGTAACTCTCTCTTTGGGAAGCCATGCAATAAGGCCAGGTTTTTGGGTGGGATAAGTAAGTGTATTTCCATTTAACTGTATTTAATTTGCACCAGCGGGGCCCCAGACAACAGCCCCACATTTGAAGTTATTTGGTTAACTGTTTAGTATCCTTTGCATGTGCACATTATGGCATTAGGAGTAAGTGAATACCTGATCTGCACACACCATCCCTGAGACAGGTCTTCTTCTGATTTTGAGCAACAATGGAAAGGAGCAAATTGTCTTTGAAAAGCACATTCAGGCACTGTAGCCATTCAGCCTACCTATTAACAAAGTAGCCTTTACTTTCAGAAAAAGTATTTGATGCTTTTGGAGCTTTTAGACATGTATATCCTATCTGTTAGTATATAGATATTACTGACAGATTACCACACTTTTTTTTTTTCTTTTTTAATTTATAATATTTCAGTGAGAAAAAATGTGAGATGGTGGAGGCAATCAGAGAAGTTGTTTTCCCTTGGTACTTAAGATTCTACATATTGCCTGAATCGTATCTGCTGAATTTTCAAGTCATCTTGTAGATACTTGTTATAAATATTCATAGAGGATTTCTCCTAAAATGTAGGGAAAGGCAGGTTCCAGAGCATGGAATACAAACCTGAAGTCTGAGGAGACTTTTTGTCTGAATAAAAAGGTAAACTCTTGAGGCTGAGTGAGTCTTAACTTGATCTCTGAGGCTCAGGTTCATTCCTCACTGAGATACTTTTATGCCTTTTGCTTGTGGGAAATTGCTTTGTGTTGCCCGAAGCTCCTGTCTAAAAGCTGTCACTTCACTGGACTAATAATAAAAAAATACCTTCTAGGATTATCTAAGCTTTTCTGTTCTAGCCTCAAAAGGTAAGTTAAATGGAACTCCAACAGAAGCAAAATTCTTCACAAAAAAGCTTTAAAGGGAGATTTTTTTTTTTTTTCAGAAGGAGCATAATGAGCTTCACTGTAGAAGGCCCTTCTGTTATCTGGAGTTCGGTGTCTTGACTCATCTTTCATTGGGTTCTTCCTGGTGCAACCACAAGGGTTAGGCATGGCTTTAGATGGCTCAGGGATGGCACAGGCCAGAGCTATCCCAAGGACAGCCAAGTGGCAGTGGTGGTTTCAGGTGTCACTGCAATGGAAGTGGGTGGCTGCTGGCATACTTTGGGACAGTCCAGCTTCCTTAGGTTTAATATATTCTTAGAGATGGAATTTTGAGGGAAATCCAGAGCTGGCCCCATTTCTTCAGTCAGTCAGGTTTCTGTGGCAGATGATGGCATCAGGTTTTGCTGACAAACTCACATTCACGTAGGGTTGTTTTCATGAACTGAAATTGCCTTTTGGAGAACACTGGAACAGGCTGCCCAGTGAGGTTGTGGAGTCTTCATCCCGGGAGACATTCAAAACCTGCCTGGATGTGTTCCTGTGTGATCCTGTGACTAGGTGATCCTGTCCTGCTGGGGGAGTTGGACTTGATCTTTCTAGGTCCCTTCCAAGCCCTAACATTCTGTGATCCTATGTTACTGCTTACTGAATACTCCTGGATGACCTATCTGTTGTACTTTATGGAAACATCTACCATTCTGTTTGGCTTTTTGTGAGGATTTTCTGGAGAACAGTGCATGTTGCTAAGGCAGTTTTTTTGCAGACTGCAAGAGACCATCTGAAAGTGTTACAGGCTTCCATTTCTGTTTCTTTCTATTTCTATTATTTTCCAAGAAAGCTTCCCTATTTTTGTATATAATTTTTTTTAAATTTGGTAGAAATTATTATATGAGTTTTATGCCATTTGAAAAAAACTGTTCCAAAAGTATCTCGGTCTGTGGTCTGTGTGTCCATGCAAATATATTTTGTGAGATTATAGGACAGAAAATCATGCCTAGTGCCCCTGAATTCTGTCAAAACACTAACATTGACTCCAAAGTGCTTTAGGCCATTCCTACCAGCATTTAGCACAATAAAGGCAAAACATCTAATATGAGAAGAGTATATACAGATATGCACAGTCCTGTTTGACTGAACCCTTCAGGGTTTTTTCAGAATTCATGCAGGAAGGACAAATTACTTGGGCATTATATAGAGCTGAGGCTGTAAGTTTGAGCTATATCATGTCTCTTGTGTTCTTAGCAGCCTCCTAGGCCAGCATGGCACAGTTTGGTCTCTTTACTGACAATACATAAGGTAACTGAAGGAATGGCAGCACTGGCAATGCCTTGGGCAGGAGTTATAACCAGCCACCTCTGCATCTCCAACTGAGATGCCCGGAAAGTCACTTAAAGCTCTGGGAATAGGTAGGCCCTGCTCAGGAATTCAAAACAAGGACAAAAAAGCCTAAAGTCCTTTTGAGACTCTTCTACTGTTTCCTCCTGTGTCCTAGCAGAAAACTTGAACACCCTTCACACTGAGCACAGGTGGCTTCTCATGCCTTTCCTTTGGCCCATGACCAAAGGATATGAATATGGTTGGCATTTTTTTTTTCATCTGATGATTCAAGATTTTTTACATCATTTTAGTTTGTTACCTAACTGCAGGTCTGTGCAGTGCAGTTTCCTGTGTTTGAAAGTGTTTAACTTGGGTCAGGAGAGTGGCACCAGGTCCCCAAGGCTGCTGGTTGTGCAGGAGGTGAGCCACGAGGCTGAAAGTCCTGTGGATCCCCTTGATGAGCAACTTGCATGTTGGGAAGAAAGAATATGCTTCTCTGGACAGGATTAGAAATCCAGACTGGTGTTCTGTTACTTTAATAAATGATATATGAAGGTTTGAACTTGAAGACAGAAGCGTGGTCTGGTTTCATGCTAGAGTGAAGTTCATTATACAAGAGAGTATAAAATCTGAGAGAAGTCCAAGTTATTTTTTACAAGAAATAGAATAAGAAATCCCTGGACTTCTGTTGTTTATTCTTTCAAAGGTTAATAAATGGTGTGGGAAACAAAACTGAACAGAGCTGGCCAATTATTTTAGAAGGTATAGAAGCTAAATCCCATGAACTAAGCCAGTTCTGGTAGTGGCTGTGTGTCCTAGTGCCATTTTAGCCTCATGCACTGAGTTTTCTGCTTCTCCTCATGACTGCATTTTCATAAGAGGAAAAATGAAATTTTTTTCCTACCATGAAAAATGAAAAGAGAGGAAAAGCAAGATGTAAAGGTCTGAAAAAAGAGTAGATGAGAAAGAAAAAAAGAAAAAAAGAAAAGAGAAAAAAAGAAAAGAAAGAAAAAAGAAAAAAAATGGGAAAAGAACTTGTTTAGCTAAAAAAATATCCATAGTAAGTTTCAATCAACCCAAAGTCTGTTCTAAAGTGGTCTTGGTCAAATCAGTCACATTGATTGTGGTTCTGTTTGGCCATTTTTAGGTGGAAAAATTCTAGGATCATACAGATAGGAGCAATTTCTTAATTGCTGGTTGCATTTAGTTTCTTATGGCAAATATTGTATTTTATGAGTCCTTTTGTTTGCCAGCATTTCACCTTTTCATTAATCCTTATACATGCTTCAGTGAAATAAGGGTTGGACTTGATGATCTCTGAGGTCCCTTCCAACCCAGCCAATTCTATGATTCTATGATTCTATGAAATGGATACTATTTTATTTTCATCTGAATTTTAGGTTGATAAATTCTACTCCCCAATAGTGAGGTTGATGTGCACAGATTTCATTTTAAACTTCATACTGAGAACTAACACAAGATATTTTAGATGCTGCAGTAACACTAAAATAGTGAACAGTTTCTATTAGCTTTTCAGTAACTTCTTCAGTCTGTTGAATTCAGAGAAAACCAATGCACTTTGTTATGTAAATGTATATGTAGTTTTGGCTCAAATAATATATTGAAGAAAGAGTTTTTTAACTAGAGTAGCTAACTGAAGATGAGAGATGTTGGATAGAAGGACTCTGCTTGATGAGAGTGCTATGGAGATGATAGGTGGGGGTCAGGCACACTCTTTAGGAAGCATTCTGAGTTTTAAACTAGCAGGGATGATATGGTGGGACAAGTCTTAGTAAAATATTGTGCCACTGATGTTAGCAATGCCTGTATGGAGAATACGCTCTTCTGAAATGCCTTTCTTTTCTGAAAGCAAATTAATTTCCTCTGAAGAGAGCTGATGCGTCTGTTTCACAGATGTTCTTTCCTCTCAAACTGATTTCTGTCATATTAGAGAACAATTTTTTTAGTTCAAGGGGATATGAAATTGGAAACATAACCCTAATCTTGGATATATCCATTATTGCACCGAACCCCAG
This sequence comes from Heliangelus exortis, assembly GCF_036169615.1. NCBI lineage: Eukaryota > Metazoa > Chordata > Aves > Apodiformes > Trochilidae > Heliangelus > Heliangelus exortis. The sequence goes on from NC_092423.1 coordinate 119,057,659, forward strand.
ATAACGTGTCTGTTAGGTTTCAGCAAAACTGCATTGACATTAAAGTAACTTCAGCATTTATAACTCTGGCATCATCTGTTTCCTCCCTGTTTGGATTTAAACCCAACCCCCAACTCTTACCTAAGCCCACCTAAGGTTCCAGAGAAGGAGGGAGAAGTGGGAACAGAGCCCAGTTGCTACAGGGTTTAATTGCTGCCAGTCTTTCATGGAGGCTTTCTCCCCTCAGGGCTTCTCTGAAGAGGCACAGTGGGTGCAGCTGCAAAGGGCACAGTGCAGACACAGATGTCTTCTGCTTGGGAAGTCAAGCTTAAAGTTGGTGTGCAAGCTGCAGGAGAGCCCATGACAGGCAGAGCATGCTGGAGGCACAACAGCAAATCTCTGTGATGTTTCTTCCCTCTCCCTTTTTAAAAGACAAGATGGAAAGAAAAGTTTCAGAAGCCTCTGAGCCTTTCCCCATATTGCAGTTATGTGAAAAGGAGTGTTATCCATGAGGAAAGAGGCTGAACTCAAGAGGGGTCTTTCCAGGAGAGAAAATGCTTCAAAGATACAGACTAACCAGGGAATCCCTCGGTCAGGTCAGTTTGCTTACAGGATTCAGTGTGATAACCATTCCTTCATCTGTGTGGTGATGGATGGAAGAAGCAGTTCTTTCCCGTGCTTCTTCCACTGCTCTGTCATAGGCAGATAACACCTGCAGGCACAGAAATGACACTGAACATGCACTGAGTTACGTGAGTAAAACTTGAAAGAAGAATTGAGATTTTTAACTGGGATGCCCCTGACAGTTTCCCATGTCTGTATGAATACTGTTTTCTTTTTCCTGTTATATATGCATGAAGGAGTCAATTAGGAATCAAGAAAAAACCTAGAGTGCTGTCTGTTTTCTTAAGGTGTGTATACTATCACAATAATTTGACTATTTTTACTAAAATTCTTATATTTTAATATTATTTTAACTGTTGTCTTAACAATTCTCTAAAGTGAAATCTCCCCTCCAGGGGGATGGTGACCTTAGTGTCCTGAGGTCTTTACAGCAGAAAGGCAAACACGTAGTGTGCACTGCTCTAAGAGTGATCTAGTGTGTAAGAAGAAGAGATTTGTCATTTTTCAGTGGATGAAAGACCCTGATAAATTTATACAATGATGTCAAATACTTTGGCATTCATTGTTTGCTGAGTTGTCACAGATAAGGTAGATTTCCTAGGCTTAAGGGTGCTATTTTGAAACGCAGTTGCTGTTCAAGGAGATTTACAGTACTCTGAAAAAAATGGGTGAGAGATAATAGATCAAAATGAAGAAGTAAAACACAGAGACAACTTGTGTCTGAACTGCAGAAGAAATCTTTTCCTCCCCTTCCATGCAAAATCTGCAGCCACAGTTGTGCCACTAAATGCTGTTTCTTCTGCAGCCTCTTTTGGAGACAATCTGCCCAGGGGACAGAGCCCCGTGTCAGTGCCCTGGCAGGCTTGTCATGGTTTGAAGGAAGGAAACCTGTGTCTGCAGCAAGATGCATGTTGGGTGGAGTGATGCATGCAATTTAGATAACTATGTTTGTATGCTGTAAAATTAACCTAATATTTGAGCTGTAGAGCTGACACTGTCTGACAGGGTAAGGGCTCAAGAAAAAATGGGATAGGCAGTCTAGGTCATTTAATTTCCCTAAGCCTAGGAGAGATCAGAAAAAAAGCAAGGCCAAGGACAAGGTAGGGAGTAAGAGCAAAATAATCAGAAAAATAATCAACTCTCTAAATGTGCTGAAGCATGTTAGGGTTATGGCACCTAAAGCCATGGCAATATTACACAGTTCTTAAAAACCTCTTGGCTTTATATCTCACATAAGTTGTTTTCATCGTCAGACCAGTCAGTCAAAAAGAGAAGGCAGCAGCCATAGGGCTTCATACAAATGTTCTCCAGTTTGCCATCTCTCCATAGCCTGGAACTTCAGCATAGAAACTGAGGAGGTCTGACAACTGAACTCCCTGGGAGTAAGATTATTCCTTCTCTGAAAGCAAAGCTGTGTTTCCTTCAACTGTGGAGGGCAGAATTTTTAACTAGGCAGGGGACAGCTGTTCCCTCATGTTTACTGACAGCTCCTCTCTCTCTGTTGGGCACGTGGATGCACAAGTTACTGTGCAAAGTGAGGAGGTGCTTTGCAGCTATGCCAGGTCATACAAGAGTGTCACCACACTGGCTCAAAATCAAGCTACCCCAGGGAGGGGCATATCTAGTGCTTGAGAAAAAATTAATTTGTTATTACCAGCCTTTTTGCTGCATAAATCACCCCTAATAAAGATTTAGAGTCACAATCTCACCTCTGTGGTGAAAACACATCTATTAAAGAAAGAATGACCATTGGTAGTATTTGGGGAGTAAAGTTAATGAGCCTTGCTTACAAAGTGAATGCAGACAAGTAGATATATGCTCTCATCTGTCCCTAATGTCACTGGTTTAGTACTGAGTGGCTTGCAATATTGAGTGATTTGAGATTTACAGCCATTTGGCTGAGCAGAGCAGCTCTGTTGTACAAATGTGGACCTGAGGTACACCACAGCTACTTAAGCTGCAAAAAGTCCATGACAAAGCAGGGAGCTGAATCCAAATCTTTCATGTCCTACACAGCCTCTTACATCTGGACTATCTTTTATTTCCGTGGAAATCTGGTCTTACGTATTTTAGACTTAAGGCAGGCAGAGTTTATCCTCCCTTACCATTACTAATTAAATAAATTTCTCATTTAATAATGCTGGAAGAGATTTTCAAGCTTACAAGCCTAAGGGACTCAGATGTCTTATTCATTTTAATGGGAAATAAGCTATTTTATCCAATATATTGTGGGTGTATCTGTGTAATCGTGTACATGGCTTAAAGGTCTTTTCCAGCCAAAAATTATTTTATAATTCTATGTTAGCTGATTCCAGAGCCTTTTGATATGTTTAGTTCAGTGCTGTTATTTAAAAGAGAATTTGTAGGTAACACCATACTTACGGAATTTAACTGCTACTTATCATAGTAACCATTTGCCTTTGATCAGATTTCTACAGTATAGCTTGAAAAGTGAATTAATGTTTAATTTAAAGGCAATGAAAAAAACTTTATTGGTGGAAAAACAAAAAGTAATCCTAAGATAAGAGATAAAAGGGTAAGAAAGCCTTCAGGTGCATCCAGATTTTGATTTAGATCCTTATTTGTAGTTATTGATTCTTCACTCTTTCCTGGTCTTTTGGCTTGAAAATTCCTTTTGTTTTGGAAGCAGACATGAAACATCTATGAAGTCTTCCAATGTATTTTGGAGAAGATGGATTTATAATTGGTGAAGTCAACTTCCTCTGGATTCTGAAATGGATTGCAGGGCAAGTATTCTGGAGCTAATTCCAGCTGGTCTACCCCAGGACTGGCAGCTGGATTGCTGCTCACCCTGTTGTGCTACCTTCTTGTTAATTAATTTTATTCAGACTCAAGGCTTACTAATTTTAATGCAGGGCCAGGCTGCCAGCCACAGTGGATGGCCCAGTATGCTCACTGATACTTAATTTCAGCACCAAGTTTCATTGTATCAGATCTGTGTCTTTCAGAAGCTTTGTTTAACATTTTTTGTGAATGAGAAGAAACTAAGTTCACTGCATTTAAGACAATAATTTTGACATTCAGAACAGTGAATAATTTGTCAGACCTATCCTGCAACAGCTTTCTGGGTGGGATGTTTATTTCCACTGTGACTCGTGGTCAAAGTTAATCTTCATTACAGTAGTGCTGCAGCAGCCAGCAGAGAATCACTCTGTAGACCACACCAATCTCTGAGAGCCCAAAGGCTGAGTAGGTGATGGGCAGGAGGAGAAAATGAGGGTGCAGCAAATGGAGTTGGCCAGGGATGTGGTTACAAAAGGCAGTGCTGTTAGGGCAGGGCAACTGGGCTTCTGTGGGTTCAGTAGTACCTGATATTCTCTTAGACAATACATATTTATAAACCTTCTGTGAAGGGAGTTAACTTTCCTTTTTCTTTTTTTTTTTTCTTTTTTTTTTTTTTCTCTTCACCTGTTCCAATTTCTCACTCTTACACAGCTCAGAAAAAGGCAGAGCTGGGCCTGCTAAAAACCAGAAGCAATGCACTTGATAATCTTGGATAATTCTTCACCTAACATTGCATTTAGTCATTTCTCTAAATCACACACACACACACAAACAAACAAACAACAACAAAAAAAAGTTAACTGAATGTTTTTTCAAACAAAAGTAGGAAAAATATGGAAAGGGAATCAAGGTGATCATCTACTATGCAGAAAGTTAAAAAAAACCAACTTCTCTCCTTAACTAAAAACAGGACAAGGATCAGTTAAAAACCATGCTGACAATATTCTATTTAAACAACATATGTAAAAACTAACAGATCAACAAATGTTAAGGTGCTATGTAAGTCCTATAACTCTAAAAAAATAAGGTAAATGGAGTGAAATGCCTTGTTTAATTTGAGGGTATTAGCCAAATAAATGTTCCAGAGCCTTGATGGAAGGAAACTCATCAACCAGTAATACCAAGCTACAATGTACATATGAATGGCAGAGAAAGTCCCACCACTGGAGGAAGGCTTCCATGCATTAACAATTCACATTATCAGGTGAAAGGAACCCAGAATCCCAGATATAAACAGAAAGAATTAAATTCTGCAGCTGTACTGCCCCCTGCCTTGTCTGGATGAGGACAGGAATTGTGAAAAGCTGAAGGAAAACAAGGAGGTTGCAAAGACAAAAACCCCACATCGTTGGGGTGATGTAAAGAGCAGATGTTTAGATCCCATAAATGTGTGTTTCAAAATATATCCATAGAAAAGCTATTAAAAATTAGTATGCTGTTTGGAAATCAGTCATCATTTAAAAGTCAAAAAGGAAAAGGAAATAGATAATTTCAAGATAAAAGATTCCACAAGGCTGAGGAAATTTACTGGAATCAACTTTAAAGGAGGAAATAGGGAGGCCTAGGGGGGGGAGAAAACCTGATGCAATTATATTGGCACATATGAAAAAAAAAATCTTACACTTCTGTCACTGTAAAACAGATAATTGAAGGGTTTTTTTGCAAGTAAATAATCCTTCAGCAAGTGGAACTTGTGTCCAAACAAGGAAAACAGACCTCATAAGCACAGGGAAAGATCCCTTGAATGCTGCTAGAGGCAGCAGGGTGAGTTTAACCTTCAGCTCTGGAAATCCCCGGACAGGGGTTGCTGAGGTTGGGAGTACATACCAAGCAAAACCTCCCCCTGAGCTCCTTCCTTTTCCACTCTCTCCTTATCACTGTGAGCTTTCAGATGTGTGATAAAGACCTCGTGAGCCCTTAATCTGTCCCAACACAGACATTTTCATGTATGTTCATATGGAAATGTATGAAAACATGTATGTTTCATATGGATGAAAGCTCATCCTCCTTTGCACACACACCACTGCAGTGTGAGAGGAGTTTTCTGGGTGAAAAGGCATGTTTTGGGTATTTCAAGGCCAAGTGGCTCCTGAGTTGAATCTTGTGGTTTTTTTGTTTCCTTCTGGTTAGCAGTGACATTTTGATTGCTTGAGTTTATTTCGCCACTCTGTGTCCTGGTGCTGTTCACACCCAAAGTGGATCAAATGAGGTGTGACTGGAGGGGCTTTTTGTCACCTGAAGGGGAAGCAGTTGCCCTGCACAGCTCAGAGGTGAGGTTAATTAGCAGAAATGTAGCTATAAAAAGATACCCGAGGGAAATGTCAAGAAAAACGCACCATCCCCCTGCCAAATCACAGCAGCTTCCCTCATTATGAGCCCAGTGACAAAGCATAGCTGGGGCCACTGCCAGCAGCACAGAAGACATTGCTGTGCCTCCCCCTGACAGCTGGTTAGCATCTCTGCTACATTGTTGGACAAGATGCTGCTGGTTTTCTTTGGTAAAGCCAGGTTTTGATCTTCTGAATCCGTTGTGTTTTGAGGGTTGTTTTTGTTTTTTTTTTTTTTTTTGGTTTTTTTTTGCTGTTATTTATTTTGTTTTGGTTTTGTTTTTTTGTTTTTTTGGTTTTTTTTCATGGCTTGAAAGCATTTATCTACTAGGCTTTCTCAGGGTCATAAAATGCAAAATCATATATGAAAAATAAAGAATGTTTTTTTTCTTTTGAATGCTAGTGTGAATCATTGACAAAAAGCAAATAAATTATCCCTCATTAATCGTAAGAGCCTGTGTGGAAAGCACATTTTGAGAAGGTTCATCTTAGGAAATGTCTTATGGCAGGTCTGCTTCCTGGCAAGGCTGATGTAGAAGCCTTCCTTGTATTTTGCAGCAGTGCTCATTCTGTCCTCTGGATGCTGGTTTCATTAGGGGTTAGCTAAAAAGCAGGATTTATTTGGCAGGTTATTCCCCATTTGCTTCCATCCCTGCAGTTTCTCATACAGATAGATAAAAGTTGAAAACCATAGAGAACAAGCTAAAGACTAGAGAGAATATTACATCCCAGTAATTTTCCCCTTGCTCCCTGTACCAGGAGGTAGAGTCTGTGTTTTTAAAAATTATTTTATCAATAATATTTGTAATTTTTATACTGTATTTAGAATAGAAATAAATTATGGAAGTAGAAATATGATAATGCTTGAAATTCCATAAGTAGGAGTCGTAGTCTTGTGTTTCAAATTTTCCTTCTTGCCACTGATTTCATTAAAATTCCATTTCAGAAGTCTAGAGGTGCTGAAATATGGCATGTTAGAGAACTTCATTATATACTCAGTGAAGCAAAGGCAAATGTGAAAAGGAAATCTGCCAAAGAAAAATAATCTCTCCATTGTTTGTCCTTTAGAATCAAATGTCTTCAGAACAAATTTTAGTCCCCGTGTAATGATTTTTAGAAGGGTTAGTAAGGGAATATTTATTAACCAGTAGACTTAAGTATTTTAGTGCAATGAAATGAAAGAGAAGTCAAGGTATTAATCTAAAACATAATACAACAGGGTTTTTTTCTATATGTTATGGAGCTTAAGAAATGTCACCTCACACAATATGTGGTGGCTTGGTTTCTCTACAGCAGGAAATAAGACGATCTGTGTTAAGGAAAATTATATGGTGTCTGACACTTTAAGAACTTCTATGAATAAAAGGAGAATTAAAAGAACATTTCAAATGTCAGCAGGTTACGTGACAGAGAGTAATCCCATTCACCAACATTTTACAATCTCACAATGCCTAGAAAGATTGTATAAAGCCAGAAAAGGATTCAATGAGATCTTATATATAATTTCAGGAGGCAAAATTGCTCTAGAAGTCACAAGAGCCCAGAGGCAGAGCTGTGACACAGTCCCAGTTGTGCAGCAGAGCTGCTGGGGTGTGTGCCCTTACAAACCCCCTGAGCTGCATCTCACTGGTGGCCCCCAGAGCCCCAGCACAGGAGAGAAGCCACAGCCCTGCTCTCACACAAACTCTGTGTTCCCATTGGGTCCAGCTTCCAAACCATGAGTTCTTTTTATACAGAAGTAGATGTTTGTGCTTGTATGTATGCATATGTATATGTTCAGACATAGCACTTGTCAGAAGTTTCCAGCATTTACCTTATGGAGAAATAGGGGAAACAGATGCAGTTCCTTCACAAATGCTTTCTGACAGAAATCCCAAGGTGTCCCACTTTGTAAGATCTTTCCTTAAGTGCTTGGTAGCTGAACTCCTGTTACTCCAGCTTTCTCAGCTGCTCCTGGAAAAGCAGTCTGTGGAAGGAGTACTTCTTTCAGGTTTCTTTTAACTTGAAAAAAAGCATGAAGAATGGAAGAGGAAGAGGTGAGATATCTAAACTCCTTCTGAACAGTTTTACTTTAATCGAAACATACATAGATGTCTAAATCATGTAGGTACTGAGCTTTAATTTTGAGACTTTCCATGCATGTTAGGAAATACTGGCTTAGTGGGATTACTCTGCAACACTGCTAAATACAGATTCTTAGGCAGCAGCCTAAATCTGATTCAGCTCTCCTTTATGTCAATAGTAGTCCTCGAGTACTTGGAACTGAACTGGCTCTCCAGGCTCTGTCCCACTGCAGGAGAATTAAGGATTCATCCTGTCATTCACCCAGACTGAGGTGCCTTTAGTAAGGAATCTGGTTGTCTCCAGCTCCATACAATAGCAAGGGGGAGCAGGAACTCAGCAGGGTGAAGCACAGCCTTAGGTACCCTGTCCTTCTCCACTGGCTGCAGAAAGAGCTGGAGGCTCGGGTGGGCACCTTGGTTCAGCAGAACAGACCTCAGGCAATGCACCTGCGTGCCATGGGCCAGCACTTGCCAAGTTGTTTTCCAGTGCTGCATCACCAAATGCAGCTCTCAAAAGCTCAACAAGCAGCAGGCCTGGCTCGGCCAGATGTAGGGGAAAGGGAAGACAAAAGAGGCTTTGGCATCCTGCTTTCACTGTTTTGTTCCAAGAGACCTCTCAGTTTGCCTGTCCTGTGATGCAGCAAGGTCAGTTTGCTACTTAGCTTCTTCCTGTCCTCTTCTGTTTGAACAGAAGATGCAGCTTTTCCAAAATACTGATGGGATATAGCTGGATTCGGCACAAAGCTGTGAGAATTCTTTGTAAATGGCATCTTAAATTTGTGCTGAGATAAATGGGAGTTAAATTTGTCACTGTGGCTATCCATCATCTAATGGGCTACAATGTCTTACTTAAGTGCCCAGCAGCAAAGCATGTTCTACAGAAACTTAGCCAGGTATTGGAAGATATCAAAATAAATATTTATGCCTTTTTTTTTTCCTTCTAATTTTAAACTGTCATTAGCAACTGAGGAAAAAGATTGTAGCTACTCACACAAAGACCTGCTCCTTCCTGAGAGCTGCTCCGTTGCATTATACCTACAAAGCAATGAAGAAAAATGGTGTACAACATACCACTTCTTAGAAAATCTTGTAGTTGCTCTGCTTGAATCCATGACAGGTACTATTAAATTTCATGATCACATCATCTACAGAATAAATAGGGAATACCTTGTACCTTTACCACATTATGTTGTGCATGGATTATATTTGGTACATATTATTCAGTCTGAATATAAGCATGCACCTAACTCAAGTCATCTCTTGAAATTCAGTATTTGAGTACAATGATTGGTTTGGTGAAACAGAGATGAGGGTAAAGCATATTTTTTTCTTTGTGATTCACCTTCTGTATAATAAACAGTGAACCACCTTTTTTCTAAATCCTCAAAATATCACTGAGGTCAGACTTGATTCTGTTGGTAGTTTCATATAGATGTAATTGATTTTGCAATTCATCTGTCTTTAAAATGTTTCAAATATCAAAAAACTAAGTCAAAGCAGGCTGAATCATTCTGAACAGGAGAATAGTGCTGCTAAGTGGTCTTGTTTATAGGTAACAAATAGAAAATAAGTAAAAAAGTTTTATCACTATTTGGAAAATTAGATTAGGGAAAATCAAAGACATTGTGACAATGTGTTGTCTAAGAGAAAAAATGCCAACTTGCATATTCATATGTATGTGTGGTCTCAAGTAAGACTGGTCACATTATTGTCTGGTCATTTTTGCAGTGCTTTTTTATGTCAAGAATTTAATATCCAAGTTTATGATGTGTCATCACCTTAGGAAATCAATCTGCCCTACTCAGAAGTAACAAGTAGGGTATTTTTATACATCAAAGCATGCACTGGCAATGGAAATCAAGGAAATACTATTTTCTTCTCATCAGTTACTATTCAGAAATTACATTGCACATTCACCGTGTAAGCAGCACACCTGCACAGTGTTGTTGCTGACTATGGCTGTTCTCAAAGCTTGTTACAGTTGATGCAACACTTTATAAAAACTTCAAGAGTACAACCTGGTCCTCTGTTGTCCCCTCAGGGGGTTGACTTTGATTCAGTGACACAGAATCTGAAATCAAACTGCTATATTTAATTGATTTTGGGGGGTCAGCTTTGTTTCATTGGAGTAGCTCACAAGCAGTTGCAGCATTGTTAGGAAGGGAGGAGAAGTTTTTGGTCTTGGCCACCTGAGAGTTTTCTGACAGGAATAATAAGGTAGCTTAGAGCCTGCTGAAATGCTGGGGGGATAGTCAGCAAATCACTTTTGGCTGCCTCTGGCTGGAGCCAAGTGTTTCATATTTACATCATATTCATCTGTGGAGAATTAATCTGGTACTCCAGAAGGGTGGAAACTGCTTAAAAATCTGCTACCCTGGGTCCCAAACTGCCAATACTGGGGATGTCGTGCTTCCAGGAATAAAAGCATATGTGCTTATTTTTAATTCAGAATCTCTAAATTCATCTTCTGCTGTGAGATTAATTTGTAGGCTGCATAAACTTTTCTATTACTGTTTCTGTTGAGCAACATAGGGGCAGACGGTGTTTTACATTATTTTTAAAGTGAATCACACTGCTGTAACTACTTGTTAGCCATGAGATAGTTCAGGTCAGATGTATTTTCAGGGCTTAACATCTGCTTTATATTGAACTGGCAGTATAAAGCACATAAAAAAACCTGTTTTACTACAACTAAAACACCTTGGTCTGCTTTTCATGCTGACATCTAACCTGAAGAAAAAAATACTGTGCTAAGGGAAACAGCAGAGTGGTGGACAAAGATCAAAGGACATTTGACAGAAGAAGAGAAAGGGAACTGGTTTGACTGCAGAAGAATCCCAGAAAGTGAATCTTCTCCAAATTCAGGACAAAGCTTACAAAAGACTACATTTTGCAAGCTGTCTTATTTGCTGCTGTTCTGACTAGATAAGGGCTGACCACTGAACCCAAGCTCGTTTTGCTGTCCTTACACCAGCTCCATAATAAAAGATGGGTCTAAGGCATTGAATCAATGAACCAGAGAAATCCCTTTTGCTGTGGACTAACATTCCAACGTGGCTGAAAGCAGTTAGGTTGCATTTTGACTTGGACAGAAATGAAGCCCGTTTGAGTTTAAGCTTTTAAATGGGAGGAAATGAGAACTTTTTGCTGAGGTTTTGTGCAGGGAAAACTAATTAGCCTTGCAGGGCTTGCCTTGTTAATTTTAGCAAAAACCCATTGTCATGAGCATGTATACACCCATGCACAAACATGAACACATGTGACTGCAGATGTGTACATAAATTATGCACAATTGTTATCTTCTTAGTTAATCATTTCATAGAAGAACAAGGGAACCACTGTATCTGGCCTACTCTGCCTTCTATTGACAGAAAGAAATAACAGAATAAAGAGAAACTAGGGCTTTACTAATCCAAAATTGGCTCTGTACTGGAGTCTCGTTGTGTTCTGGCTTTTAGATTAATGGATTCTGTTTATTTAATTTCTGGGATAATCATTGCTGATCCTTTTGTTAAGATGTGATCCAGCCTCTCAGGAATTTCTAAAAACTTTCTTATATACATTAAATCCATTAAAGACTCATCTAAGCTGTGTTCCTACTTAGAACAGACCAGATGGTCCTTGAGGTCCCTTCTGATCTGGCATTCCATAATTCTATGACACTCTTAAGACTTTAGCACAGAAGTCTGAGCAAATGAAAAGAGCAGGTAGGATTTGATAGGCTCATGAGTTACTCTTAAGGCTGTTCAAGGTATCTCTTCATCAGCATGGATCTGTCTCACAATCTAACCCAGCATGTTTATGATACATCTGAAACATAGGATGTCAGGTGTACAGAGAGAAAGAGATATTAGTTAAGCAAGAAGGTAATTTCTCAGGTTGATGGGAAATAGTCACCTGAAGGAAACAGCAATCTTTCCCATCATATTTTATTATTTCCTTGCACCTATTTTTATAACAAGATCTCACTGTCAGAGCTTGGTTCTGCAAAGACACAGTGCAGCTGAGCTCAGTGAGGTAGATCCAAATAAAATAACACTGACACTGGGTTTGGATTAGGAATTTACTTCCTGTCTCCATGAATTTACAGCCTGTTGTAGGAAGCAGAGGTAGCACACAACATGATGCAATATGCAAAGCTGCCATGGAAAGACAGGTCAGAGGGCTAGAACTAAAAATTGTCATTGTCTTATGAATCCACACAACTAATTTACTGAGCACTACTGTCATTTCCTGGTGTCATTTCCTGGTGCCAGTTACTGAGAGCTGCTGTTGCCTTCCCCCTGCCCCATGCAGTCTCCAAGGGCTCTGGGCTCTGAGCTTGCTCACAAAGAAATTGTCAACACTGTAAAGCAGAAGTTGTCGGTGGAAGTTCAGGGAAATCAGAAAATCTACTGAGAGTTTTCACACCTGGCAGTGTTTTGTCATCCATCAGGTACCTGGCCACCTGAAAGTATGACTAGCAGGAGATAAATCAGGTCCCATTCAGAGTGGCAGCATGCAGTGTAAACTGGAGTGCCAGGACTTACCCCTGCAGCATGTCCTGAGCCCATCAGTGACGTCTGATAAGCAGTCACACGTCTGTGTCAGGTAATGCTATTACAGGACTCCAGAGTGTTTAAACAGCAGGCTGGAAGACACATTAAGCACCCATATGGTACTCTTGGTTACTTGTCCTTCCTCTCCCCTCCACTTTTGCTTTCCAGAACCTATGCTTTAAGTTCATTTATTAAAAAGAATAAGAAGTCAAATGCTGAGACCTGAATTTTAGAGGCTGCTGTATTTCTTCAGAATAGTCCTCATCCTTTCCCTGTGTATGCGGAGATTATAGGTTTAAACTCCCACACCATTCCTGGGATAATGACATAAACACAAAGCACAAGTGTGGACTACCTAATTTTAGTCAGGTGGCAGTAAATTTTCCTGCATAAATGCAGTATGTCATCTTTCTTTGAGGAGGAAACAAAACAACTAAATATACTGCTCACATTAGCCTCTTTGTTAGTGCAGAACATCAACTGCTACCTAAAGAAGTTCTCGTTTTCTTTAGCTTCTGTTTCTATTCACAAGTATGAATTGGTGGTTACCAATTATACATCCAGAACAAAGATATTTCCAGGCAAAAGGGTTTAAAAATTATTTCTTATCTTTCCTCCTCTTCCCATTCAATCCCACTCACACATACTAAAATGATACTTGGCAGAGGTAGAACATTGACTTTGCTAACAGCTTAATGTATCTATTTATTTCTATTAATTTTTCTTCACCTGAGAAAGGGCAACAAGAGAGAAGGGGAACACAATAGTTCTCAGCAAATCCTGCTGTTATCTTTCCAGTTAAAATGGAAGTGGCTGTCTAAAGAAAGACAAATGTGTATGTATTCATCACAGCAAATTTTATCCCAGGTGCAAGTATGCTGAACTATCAAGAATTATGCCTGAGAAATATTTGTACCTGTGTTACCTGGGCTCAGTTGCTGCACATCATTATGTTGCATTGCTTTGGAGTAATTTTACAAATGTTGGACTTTAATAAAGAACTATGTAACTGGGAGTGATAACCTCTCATCTGCATTCATACCATATGCCATTGACATCAGTGAACTGCTCACAGAATAGAATGAGAAGCAGTATCTGGTCCTTTATGTATATTGGCACAAAAAAGATGTTTAAAACAGATGAAGCAAGTATTTTTGAAAAGGGATCCTTTCCCATTCCACCTGAAGGATTATGATGTATTTTAGAGAGATTTTGGGGTACAGTGAATATCTGACAGATAAGGTGATTTTCTTGCTGAATTAAGCTGAGCAGAGGACTCAGAAGACATGAACACTCTAAGTGGCTGTAATCTGCTTTGATGGGTTTAGAAAGTCAACAGACAAAAATAATACAAGAGGTCATTAAACAGCAGTGTGCAAGGTTTGGTGTCATCAAGATGTCTGATGCCATGTGCTGCATGTCCTGAAGTATCCACTGAACTTAGGTCGTGAAAGCCAAGGCAGGTTATTGACAACAGAGTAAAGCTTGTAAGATCTATGTGGAGATCCTTAGACACACTATGAGATTATGTTTGTCAGTTGAAAGAGCAATGTCAAAGCTCCCACAGGCATAATTAAACATTTTAAAGAAATATAGTAATTTCACACTCTCAAAATGTAATATTAAACACAGCTGGTTTCTTTATCCGACAGGAGAGTTTTAAGACAGTTCCAAAATAGCTTAAGACTTAAGCTATTGAGCTGAAATTGAGCTGAAAATCTCTTGGAGAAGAAAGATTTTTATCCTATCAGTGCTTTCAAATGCATGACATAAACACAAACAGAATATCACGGAGAACATCAGATTTTGGTGATGATTATCAAATGAATGGTTACATTTTTCCAATGGATAAGTGTCTCAAGATAAGTGGAGAATGATTTGGTTCTGAACTTGTCAACTGTGATCTAAGATTTCTGAGAAGATGTCTTGAATGTGCATTTTGACACAGGCTCTGTGTAGGAAAGCCATAGCATTTGCTCCTTTGCTGTTTTCAGTTCCAGAACAAACAGCAGGCAATGGACAAGGGATGTTCAGAAGGAGACCTCCCATGAAAAGGCACATATTAAGTACATATTAAGATCACAAGAAAGTGCAGTTCTTCATACAAAGTTGACACATAGCTTTTTGCCTGTATTACAGGACAGTGTGTATGAGGAAAATGCAAAGGAAAGTTAAGAAGTCAAGTCCCAGGAATAAAACCAATTCTGCCACAGATAGTCTGACCATGTCAAGGTCAGGTCCAACTAGATCACCACAGAATGTCCTATTAACTGCACTGGGTTTTATTTTTGTGTACTTTGAAAACCATTCATCAGCTGGAAATTATTTTTTTTATTATTTTTATAGTAGTATTTTTTCTGTATAAGTTACTCAGCAGTTATCAAGAGCTCAGAGACTTGCGTGACAAAAGCCATGTGAGTAGCTAATAAGCAGATAAACCAGACCATGTTACAGGGAGAAGAAGCAGGTGACTGAGTTTCCTGTCATTTTTTCTGCTTGCTTAAGATTACTCACATCACCACATTTTATCTATTGTAGAGACTTTTTCATTATTTTTGTATGTGTGTATTGGAGACTTCCACATACAAGCAGACATAACAGAAAGAAAAGCATATTAAAGGAAGCAAGCAGGTGCAATGAAACTAATAACAAACTTAGGGAGAACAGAAGAGTTAAGCAGCTTTATAGAGGAAGGCAGGAAAGATAGTGGGACTCATATAGTTTTCCAGTAAGTTTTAAACTACTAGGTCAATCTTAAATTCTGTGTTTTCTTCTTGAGCTCCATTAGTGCACTGCATAATCTGAGGTTTTCTCCTCTTTGCCTGTGTATCCACACAGCAGAGCAGCCCTGATGAACATTAAGGCAAATCTTCTCTAAGGACTTCCAAGTACTTTTTTATATGTTGGAATAAATCACTCTCGCCTTTCTGTTCTCCTCTTCTTTTTACAAGCTCTAAAGAAACCAAATTCATAAGAGACATCCTTGCAACAGAAATAAATCCTTTGATACTAACATAAACCTGAGGTCCATCCTTTTCATTTATAGAAAGATGATGTCTGAAGACCTAGACCTGCTACTCTGTTGTATGGCTGGAGGCTAACGCGAGAGATGCTGATAAGGAGAATCATGACAGAGTGGAAAAAAACTGCCTTTTCTTTCTATCTATTTAACAGTAGCACTATTCCCAGTGACCTCTGGTTGTGTGTATGACACTTGGGAGGCTGGTGGCAGGAGCTGTGATTTTAGAAATGTTCTGCCAGCTTTTCACAATTGTTCAGGGAAGTGTCTTAGAAAAAGAAGTTGTCCTGTGATCAAGGAAACACATTTCTTACAGGCTCATCCAGAGCCATCTTTTTCTTCCTTGGATCTTGATCAGAGTTACTGTTGCTTTGTGGGCATGACGATATAGAAAAGGCAGAAAATGTGATGAATTTGGCATCTCTATGTAACCTGTTGAATCTGGTTACATGTGGGGTAAATTTTCTTTGGACCATGTGGGTGTTAACAGGTCTGGGAAAATATTTGCCTGAATATCACTGCAAAACAAAAATCACTCCTTTCTATGACCCTAACTGTATCAAACAAATCCACCACCAGGAAACAGAAGTCTGAAGACCTAAATTTTACTCTTGACCTTCATATATTTCAAGTATTTCAAGTATAAATTCTGCCTGCAAATAGATGCCTGTCTCCTCTAAATTAAGCAGTGTTTCAGGCTTCTCGAGCACTCACAAGCTCCACAGATTTTATGCATGTTAGTTTTTATTTACCCGTTTTAAATGACAGATTAGTATTTAAATGCTTTTGTCACAGTTGTATCTGTTTTGGATGTCAAACCAAACAAGCCATTATGTCTCCCTCAAAATAACACTTGCTGTTGTTTCAAGTGATTTCCTGCTATTTTCCCTACTCTACAGGAATGGCTAAGCAGGGAACATTTCACAGCACATATTGAAATATAAAGTTCTTCTGAAATCTATCATTCATGGCAAATCAAGTCTAGCACACTCTCAGAAAGCAGTTGCATTCACTGAGGAGTCATGGAGGCATAGTCTTGAGTAGCAGGGGGGTTTTATCAGCATAGTTTTTCCCTGGTTTTCCTCTTTTTTCTTACTTTGCTTTTTATGCTATCTTCTCACGCTTCAATTCCACACACCCCTCCCTCCCTCCACCCCTTTCTTCAGGTTTATTGTACTCCACCAGCTTAATTTCTTGTTTTTTCCTCCAGCAATGCAAGTCCTTTTCTTTTATCTTTCTCCAACAATTTCCATACCCTTCACTTTTTTCCTCACAATGATCAGTTGGATTTATTCTTTCCATAACTTGTCATTTATATTTCATATCCTGTATCTGTCTAATTTATTTTCCTCCTTTCTTGACACATCTCTATCACACCAGTAGATAGAATCACAGATTATCCAGTCTGCTCATTCCCAGATTTTCTCCTGGTGCAGGGGAAAGACTGAGTTGCCTGTTTGAGGGTGACAGGAGTCCTCAGAAGGATCTGTATGTGACCTGTCCCCATCATGAAGGTATCTGAACAGTTTGACCTTGGTGCGTATCTGTATATGCAGGAAAGGATCTCACAAATTTTAAGGAATACCTTGTGTTCATCACACATCACTCTTGATAATCTTTACTTTTAGATGGAGGAAGTTACCAACTCCTCATGCAGCCACTCTTCTGGCAACATCGTACTATTCTAAAACAATGTCATGACATTTTTAATCAGTTTGTAGCATTTTAGATCTGACCTCCAGCAGGTGTTTGAGAAATACTTGCTTAAATAGAGCATAGAGTGGAGATGTGCACTTAAATTGGGAACAGGAGTTCTACAAGGAGGTCTGCAGCACCTCCTCATGAGGACCCATGTCAGATCTGAGTGTGCTACTGGTACCTATGAGTGTGTTGGCCCTCTGATGTGATTTGGGTTTGAAAGAACTCTAAAAACATCAGTGTAACATTGAGTTTAAACTTTCCTGACTGTAGTTTGATTTGGCTCCAAGGAAGGGAATGCTGTACATTTCTTGTGAGTTTTGTCCTCAGAACTTTCAGAGTGAGAGAAAGACTATAAGTACACTATTACATACAAATACCAGATTTATTTCTATTTTCTAGGTGGGTTAAATATTCAAATATGATCCCAAGCCCATTTTTAAATGTAGTTCCCCTCATCTGTTAGTATGTGCTGTTCTGTTGCTCAATGCAAAGCCCCAGTCCCAGCCCAAACCAAGCCCTGTGTTTACTGAGCTGCTTCAGGCTCTTCTCAAACCTGGCCCAGGTTTACCTTTACAAGCAGACTGCTCTTGTGAGAGGGTGTACAGTGAGTGGTCACTGTGCTGCGTCTCACCTTGGCATCCCCTGGGCAGGGGCTGTGCCCTGGGCACTGGGTTCAGCCTCAGCACCCAGCACCAAGCTGGGTGCATCTTGGTTGCCTGCAAGCGAGCAGCTGCCAAACTGCACCCCAAGAAGCTGACACCAGTGGGTGGGCAGGCAGGAGGCTGCCACACAGAAGAGTAGTGACAGTGCCAACCCAGTTGTGGCACAATGCATTAGAAACTCCACCTTGGGAAGGCTGGAAGTGCTTCTGATGGCTGTGACTTCCCTCTGAAGGAGCAGCAGTCATGCACCTCCCCATGCTGCTGGATTTCCCTGCTCCCTCTCTATCTCTTGTCTCACTGAGTAAAAATGTGTTGTCATTGAAATCTGTCATATTGTTTCAGAGGGAGACATTTCAAATCCTACTGGTGGTGACGGAGAGTCAACAAATCCAGCTAATTTATGACTCCCACCCTACCAGCTAGTTACAGCCCACCCAGCAGCTGAGAATGAAGTGCACTAGTCCCAAAAATAAGCCCTGAAAAAAAGCTCTGCTCTGCAAACAATGGAGTAAAATGTTAGCATGGCTTTAGGCTAAACAACATACATGCCTGTCTGTCTGTCTCTGAAATCAGTGCAAGAGATTGCAGTCACATCTTTGGGATTTTGGTCATAGTCATACAAGAAGACATGAATGTAAATTCAAGCGTGCCAACTGAAGAGCTGCTGACATCAGCCTCTGTGATACCAGCCATTGGTACCACAAGAAACTTACCTTAGAATCACAGAATGGTTTGGGTTGGAAGGCACCCCAAAGGTCATCTAGTTCCCACCTCCCTGCCATGGGCAGGGATACCTCCCACTAGACCAGGTTGCTAACAACCCCCTCAAACCTGCCCTTGAACACTGCACCCAGTGCTGTTTCAAGGCACATGTAGTCTCAACTCTCCAAATTTTACTTGGCCCTTTCTTTGTCTCACTATTTGTCTGTAGAAAATTATTCCCCCTCCCATGACTCAGCTTCCCTGATGGAAAAGGTTTGCTGAAGAATTGCCCACTTTTCTACCTTACACATGATGTCTGTGATTTCCTTCTGGGTTCACACTCTTGCTACTTAGTAACAGGCTGTTCAAAACTAAATGAAGAGGTATCAGCTGTGATTATACTCCCAGGTGCCAAGTGGCTGATGATAACAGGAGCGTTGCAAGTACCTGAACTTGAGAACCTGAGATAAAAGATGCTGGAAAGGTGCAGAATGTCCTTTTGTTTGATGTAGAGCTGGACAGTGCAGTCCTGTTCTCACACATCAGCTCTTGCTCACACAAGTGATTTTATTGAAATCACAACACTGTTTGTATGAGTATATGCTTAACAATATCAGTAATGAGCAGTCTGACCTTCAGTGCTTTCCAGGGCATCCCAGACACCTCTGGGACAAAGAGAGGCACTGAGTTTTCTTGCAGCAAGACCTGATGAGTTTTTCCATGGACTATTTGTTTCCTGCTCTAGCTCTGGTTACATGCACATCACTGTCCCAAAGGGGTTTGATTTGTTTCTCCTGGTGAAGACTGTTGGATTTCCACTGTCATTAGAGGGTTTCATCATAGGTTTCACCAGAGGGTACCCAGATGTCTCAGCAGTTTGCAAAAAGGGTGTTTGCCTTGTTTCAAAATACTCTAAGCTGTTTAGTTCTCATATTATAGCCAAAAAATACGTAAAAAACATTCTCTGAGTGTGACAGCCTGTGACTTATGTGCAAATTTTCCGGAAGAAATTTAAGTTGCCTTTTGTCTTTGAAGAAACAAAGATGGGTTCTTGCTCTTAAGCAGATGCATTACTGTCTACTTCATATGTAAATAAATTCTAGATTTGACAGGTCACAATCTGAAGTAATTATACTTGAAAATATTGTAAATTAGAAGCTTTGAGGGGAAAGAAATAGTTGATGAGGAGAAATCACAGACAAAATAAGAAAAAAATACCATCATTGCCTGAATATTGCCAGCTCTTTCCCAGCCTCAAATCCTTTTCAAAGGTTGTCATACAGTGAGAGATGCAACCTGTCAGCTATACATTATTAGAGATGAGAAAAATCCTGGGAAAATATTCTGTACCTTCCCTCTTGACAGGGAGGCAATATGCAATATGAAAAAATTATATCCATAAAAATGCATACATATAGCCATATGCATTTAATGTATAAATCCATATATTATACATTTTTAAATATTTATAAATTTAAAATGAATAAATATATAATAGAGAAATACATTTATGTCTTCATTGAGGAAAAAAAAAAATATCCAACATGCACACAGGTAGAAATACTCATAATTTCTGCGTTGGGATCATTTCTCCTGCTTCTTCTCACCTGCAGTTCCAGGTGGGGAGGTGAGAGCAGTGAGGTGCCAAGGGCCAGCAGCTCTGTCTGAAGGGCAGGAGCTGGGCCACTGGGCCAGGAGCACTTATTCCAGAGGCAAAAATGGAACTTTGCTGCTTAGGATGCCCAGAATGCTGACACTACAGCAAACACCTGTCCCAGGAAGCCCCTAAACTTACCTGGGAATTTCCTTGATAACATGACTTACATCCAGTGCCTGAAGGGTCCTACAGGAAAGATGAGAAAGGACTGTTTATGAGGGAATATAGTGATAGAGTGAGGAGGAACAGTTTTATACTGGAAGAGGATAGATTTACATGGGATATTAGGAAGAAATTCTTCACTGTGGGGGCAGTGAGACACTGGAAGAGGTTGCCCAGGGAAGTTGCTGATGCCTTGAGTTGGATGAGGCTTTCAGCAAGTTGTTCTAGTGGGAAGTGTCCATGGCCATGCAGGGGGGTTGGAACAGGATGATTTTTAAGGTCCCTTCCAACCCAAATGGTTCTATAATTCTATATGGTGTTACAAACATAGTGAGAAATTTAGATGTCTCCTGACTGCAGCCCGGGCACAGATAAACCTGGATGCTGTCTGCTGGCTCTGTGTGCCTTCTCCTCAGCCTGCCTTTTGAGAGTGCCCAAATCACCATGACAAGGCATTGGCCCAGACCCCCAGCCCCAGAGCTGTCAGTCACCCTACTGGGGCAAGAAAGATGGATTTCAGTCATTGCATAACCCAGCTGGAGGCCCTTCAGTGCAGGCTGAGGCCATCCAGCATCCTTCAGACCAGGAGTTTTCTGTGTACCTGGATTCAGGAGACTTTCTAAAAGGGACTGAAGCTCCATCTTCACCACCAGCAAAGTGATGCTGATTTTACAGCCAAATTAAGGTTCTAAGTTTTAAATATAATCCACACAAAAAGGGATCTCAGAGTTTACAACCAGCCTAGTAAATAATGCAGTAAAAGTGAAAGATGTGTTTTAGGACAGTAATTGCATAATGCCCATAAAAAATTTGTGATTTCCAGCATTTCTAAGTACCACATACTTCTCTAGTCTTAACTAAAATGTCTCTTCAGTAACTATCAACTCAATTCTCTTGGTAAACTAAAACTCTTTCAGATCTTCAGACATCTTCTGTCTCCCTTAGCTTTCTTCCAACCTGCCTTGCAAATGTTCTCATTTTCCTTTTATGTGCTTCTGATTACTGAAGTCAAACTTGGAAAGATATTTTCTTTTGGGGAAAAATAATTAAATATGTATTTTAAAAGATCTGGAACCCAGGTGTATTGTTTTAAAACTCATTAAACGAAATAGATATATATACTTATAATTCATTTCCCAACTTCTGCTCAAAGTAAATGTAACCTCTTTAAGCTAACTGGGTGAAAGTGGCTTTTTTAAAGATGCATGAGAACCATTTAAAAGCTGAGTTAAAGCAGGCAATATAAAAGAATAGACTGTACTCGGGTATTGTTTAGAAATGTATTTGTAATACAAGTTTGAATTGCAACATGCAGCTTTTCATCATTTTTTCATTACTTGAGGCTCATGGTACCAGAGTCCAGAGGCACTGGGACATTAGGATATTAGATATATTTGGGACCCATTGAGACATTTTTTAAGGCAGGAATGGAAGCAATTACTGTTGCAAAAGAAGCAAGCTGTCCCTAGTCAGTGTTCTAACCATCTGGAGAGCAGGCAGGGTGGGGACTGATTTCAGCCAGCCTGGATCAGAGAGGCAAAGGGCTTTTCTTCCTCACTTGTAGCCCCGGTGAGGAGATGAGAGCAGCAAGGTAGGTGCAAAGGGCTGGCAGCTCCATCTGAAGGTCAAGGGGCTGGACTGCTTCTGAAGTGTTTATCTGCATTTTCATGGCCCAAGGGAGCTGTGTAGGATCAGCCCAGGGTGTCTGGCAGCTCATGAAGAATGAGTATTTTGACCTTCCTCCAACCATCTCTGAACATCTCATCAAAACCTTGGTGTTAAAAAGATTGAAACGTGCTCTCTTCCAGCCTTATACAAGTAGAGCTAAAAAATGTGGACCTGACCAAAGACCTTTCCTTTATGGAAAGCCTCTCATGAAATGTAGCATCTTCTGATGTCACCTCACCAGATACTTTTAAAGTGCAGAGTCATATTTTGGACAATCTCCTTACTACCAGAAGAAATATATGCAACATGTGCAACAGGGGAGTCTAAAAGGACCCAAAGACTGTACTAGAAGGATTGTTCCTTCATATGAGGAAGAAAACATTGATAAAACTTCTATATTATAATTATTTGCACTCATCATCATTCTTTACATCCAGCCACATTAAAGCATTGACTAATTAAACTTTACAGTGACTTAAGTGCTGTATTATCATCAGAGCTAGCCAAAACATTTTAAAGAAAAAAAAGAGGAAATGCAAAATTTCAGGGCTCTTTCAGACTTTTTAAAAATTGTTCTTCAGTAAAAATGTATCAAAAATGTTCAATCATCTTCTAAATACAGCTCCTGGATTCAATGGAAATGGGGAATTCTGTAAATTCTGTAAAAAAAGCAGAAATTATTGAAGTACCACTCAGTTCTGCAAAAGCTGCCAACAAGTTTTCAAATTGCATAGTATGGTAGAAGAGTTTGAAAACAGAAAAAGAGACTAACCTGTTTCCTGCAGTTTTAAGAAAAGCAACATCAGTTTCCTAAGGAGCTTAATATTCTAGGGAAAAAAACCAGCATACTTTTAATATCACATTTATATTTCTGTGGTCTCCCTGCCATTTTTCTGAGTGCAGTATTCCCATCTGCTGTATAAAAATCAGTTGCTGGTTTTGGATGACCCTTTAATGTAACATTCAACTATTCTGTATTTTCAACTGGGAAGAAAACTCAATATTTATGTCATTTTTGAATTCTTGTGTGGTTTTTGAAATTATTATTTTAAAATTAACTTTTAATATGGACCCAGGAGATGAGAGCTGTCTAAGTAAAAAAGAAAAAAAATGTGGTACAGATGTGTGTAAAGGGGAAGGTAAAAAAAAAATAAAATAGAGAGATAAATAGTGTGCTTTTCTTCCCACTTCACATGTCTCATGCTCTTCTTCTTTAAAAGGCAGGATCTTATTTTATTTGAAAAGCTGAAGGAAGTCTGCTCACTGCCACCCCGCCCAGCCAGGCAGTATCTGCATCACGTCTATAATACAAATATTGGCATTGGTTTGATTCTGCTTTTGATACCAGGTTTGTCTTTGAATGCAAGCCCAGCCTTGCAGGAGCTGTGGGCTGTACTGGCCCACATGAGAGGACAGTCTTGATTTACAGTGAGCCCTACACGAGGCACGGATGGGCCAGCTGTGTCACACACATTTCCCAGTACCCTGAGGCTGCACGGGGGCATCTGACATCAGGCAGATCATAGAATCATAGAATTGGCTGGGTTGGAAGGGACCTCAGAGATCATCAAGTCCAACCCTTGATCCTGTACCGCTGCAGTTACCAGACCATGGCACTGAGTGCCACATCCAGTCTCTTTTTAAATATCTCCAAGGACGGAGAATCCACCACTTCCCTGGGCAGCCCATTCCAATGCCTGATCACCCTCTCAGTAAAGAAATTCTTTCTTATGTCCAACCTAAACCTCCCCCGGCACAACTTGAGACCGTGCCCTCTTGTCTTCCCGAGAGTTGCCTGGGAAAAGAGACCAACCCCCCCCGGCTACAACCTCCTTTCAGGGAGTTGTAGAGAGTGATGAGGTCTCCCCTGAGCCTCCTCTTCTCCAGGCTGAACAGCCCCAGCTCCCTCAGCCTCTCCTCATAGGATCTATGCTGGAGTCCCTTCACCAGCCTGGTTGCCCTCCTTTGGACCTGCTCCAGGACCTCGATATCCTTCCTGAACTGAGGGGCCCAGAACTGGACACAGGACTCGAGGTGTGGCCTCACCAGCGCTGAGTACGGGGGCAGAATCACTTCCTTGGACCTGCTGGCCATGCAGGTAGATAGATGGACTCCTTCCCATACAGCTCCAATACAATGGGTTTCCATCACCAGGGATGTGCTAGTGGTACATGCAGACATGCATTGACCTTGCTGCAGTGCTGCCACAGAGGCTTGTGTTGGTGAGCACCATTCTCCATCTCCCACTCACACCTGCACATTGAGAAACTACACGTGTGCTGCAAAATCTGACCCAAAATTTCCCTAGCCCTATGGCAACGTTTCCCTTCACTCTGATGGAATTGGAATCAAAGTTATGAGCTTATGCTGACATTGTATTTTATTGTATCTAATAACCAAAAAGTAATAAGGCTAAATCTGCAATGAAGTTCTATTCTTGGTGACTGCTGTATTTCCCCAAATACACATGAATGGCAGTCCTCCAAGTATATATAAAGAGCCTATTTTTCCTCTACAAACTTTCCAGGTTTTTCTTGCAATACATCATGACAGACAAAAATATATCAAGTCAGTCACTTTACCATGTCTTAGTGTAAACAGCAGTATCAGATGCTATGAAGGAAAGACACAGTCATAACCTGGGCTGAAGTTATGATAGATGGGTAAATGAAGTCCTGATTTCCACACAGGTTGTTGCAAAATACAGAGTTCCAGATTGTGCTATTCAGCCTACAAGGGAGACAATAGCAAGGCAAGTTACTTGGATCACATTGTAGTCATAATTACTGCAAATGGCAATGACCAGTTAGATGTGTAATTGGCTGCTTGATATTTCAACTATTATTACCATGTATGAAATTGAAGCCATTATATAAAATTACATGTAAGTTTCTTATAGTTATGCTTTTAATCCTGCACATACCCTCAGCTTACATTTCACTGTATTTTTCACTTCAAAGCATTTAAATTTACTTTAAAATGATCAGCATTGTTTGCTGAGGTGATGCTTTTGGAAAATATAAATTGACTTTCATTGTACCAAGCTGGAGTGGTGAATTGTTCTCAGTTGCCTAGTCTGCTGTTTGCTGTGGGCACTGAACTTCCCATCACAATGAAAGCATTTTGGAGGGTATAGCCAGCTGGTTGTAATCCACATGCAGCTCTGGGGAGCATATTGCACCTTCAGGGAATGAACCAAGGAACCTGTAGACTCGTGAGGGGAGTTCAGGGAAATTGAAAAGTTGTGCTCCTTACAGAGCTGTCATGTCTTTATAGTTGGTTGAAGACCTGATGGCATTCAATATGAAAAGCTCAGAAACAAGTGACTTAGAATCTATTCTGTAATTCTTAGATGTTTTTCTTGATGTCATGTTTGTGGGAAGAAACTTAAACACATGGCCCAAGTGCACAGAAGTTAGAAGGCTAATCCATTTTCTTTAAATCATGTGATTATTTTCTTTTTAAACCTATCTTTCATTTTCTAGGAGGGTTTGAGGTTGAGCTGCAAGTAGATTTAATTAACTGGGAAAAAATATGTCAGTTCTAAACCTAGATCTGAGCAGAAAGATATGATACTGATGATACCAGGTGTGTTTAAGCTCTGGTATGTGTTTTGCATCCCATATTCTGAGTGGGGTTTATCTGCTCTTTTGGGTAGGTTTTCTTTTCTGCCAAAATAGGCTTGGTCCTGTAATTATAATTGTCAATGTCTGTACAATGCTTATCCCACTGATTTCCAGGCTACTTCTGAGTAACCCTCAGCATATGGAAAGTCTCTGGGGAGAAGAGGTGGAGCTCTGTACAGCTTCCCAAGGAGGACCTGAGGGACACCAGTTAAAGTTACCTCTGGGAATAATGGGCATCGTACACAGAAAGAAATCAAATGTGATTTAAGATCTTTTTAATTTCTTTGTGTTGTTCTTCTCTAGTTATTCATTTTAGAAGTTTGAGAGGTTTGTCTGGCACTTGGTTTCCCCTCCAATATTAACCCCACTTTTCCTTCTCTCCATGTTGAAGCTGCCTTCTGTGGGCTGAGATAGTTGCTTGCCTTCTTGTTTTCCATGACAATTCAGGATTAGCCTGAAGGTCCACTCATTGACTGTAAATCTTTCAGCCCAGGTTGCAGTGGCAGCCCACTAGCTCATGTTTCACAGCACACAAGACCAACACAAGCCTGAGAAAGCTGGTCCTTAGAGGAAGGACATTCCCTTGGCTTTTGGCTTCTGAGCTGTCAGCTCCTCTGGACTGGAGAGTCACTGCCTCTTAAAGCTGTTGGGCTGGGGGGTCCCTGATCTCCTGGGCATTCAGGGACCCTCATTGCTCCCACAGCCTTCTGGGTTTCTCAGCTCATGTAGAGCTGAGAATATAATATTTTAGATGGTTTCAGACACTGTTTTATACATTTTGCATCTGTAAATAACATATCAGGACTAAATATCAATACTAGCCCTGGAGATATTTTTACCAGTTGATATTGTAAGCTGACTTTTCTTGAGAAGCATTTCCGTCCTTCGTTAGCCAAGCCAGACATGTGCTACCTCTACCTTCATTTTCTTCTTTGGAACAGGAGTATTCAGAAGTGTCACACTGGGATTTCCATTCTTTCCTTCTCACTGAAGGGATCTTAGTGGGAATTTACAAAACCAGAGAAAGATGCATTTTCATCAAGCCTGTTTTATCATCATCCATGTCATGAGGCAGCCTCATGGGGCCTGGGAACATAGTTTACAGTAGTATAGTAGTGCTATAGGAATCTTTAATGCTGCTGTAGTGGTGAAAATTTATGAGATAAAGATCAATTTTTTCAGATTATGATCTTGCTGAACTGAACTTTTCCTGAGTGACATTTCTCCTTTCAGTGGTTTCCAAGCTTGGAAAAGCCAATTCTGATATAAACGACGTAAAGCTTATTATTGTTCTGAAAAGCACTTGCAGTCTTTCATGAATAAATTTGTGTAATATTAGTTCAGAATTATTTGCATGACAAAAAAATACTTCTACATAGTAAATTGTTTGTAGAAAAACCACAGTGAAAAGAGCTGATTGGTGCCATTAAATTGAATAGCAGTAACCCACTTCCTTGTTTTTTGCCAATAATAAGCTCCAGTTTCTTGGAATGTTTATAAATTAAAATGTAAATATTCCCTGACTGCTCCCGTTAAGAATATTTTGTATACAAGATACAGCAAGGCTAAAACTGCTAACAGAATGGCAAACAAAGTCATGAATGAAGTATAAATGCAAAAATCTTTCTTTTAAAACTCTCACTGTTGTGGTCAAAGATATAGTTGAAAGAACCACAGACTCTCAGGTACCCAATATGAGTATGTAGGAGCCTTCTCATAGGCAATGTTATTCTGTGATACTTTTTGTCTTATGTCTGTCTGACTGCAACACATCTGCAACTCAAAGGTAGCTTTGGGGGACACTGCTATCTACAACAATGCACTGAAACACTGTAACAAGCAGAAAAAACTAGGGGTTTGATCTGACCTACTGCTTAAGGGAATTAAAAAATTAGATTACCTTATGGACCTTAGATTTGCGTAGGACTGAAATGACCTTAATACAAACCCAGGCTAACTTTGCATTCACCATTTTGGGAACTGCAAGGAATAAAAAAGCAGCAAGTCAGTGCTCAAATTCTTAGCACTCAAGTTTCATCCAGCTTCTTGAATGGGTTTTGCTCATTTTGTGTTCACTGCCAAACAACTTCAGACAATTTTTATGCTTCTCCAGCTATGCTGCAAAAGTCAGTTCAGATTTGTCCCCACTAATTAGCAGGGACAGCAGGGTATTCATAATAGGAATTTCTGTATATCTCCATGGATCTTCTTAGATCTTGGTCTACTCTGTCATCACTAAAGGGAGCTACATATTTGCTCACTCTGTCATGTATCAGGGGCAAAAAGGAAGGTGGGGTCTTTCCTTCTTCTGTTCTGATAGCTCTTGAGATTTGAAAGGATTTTTCCACAAAACAGGGTCATCAGATCCTAGATGCCATCAGGCATAGTAAAATGGAAAGGCAAATATATCTGTGGGAGTGAGACAGCATTTTCAGCTCTGAGGGTGGAGAAAAGGGAGAGGAGAAGAAGAGATGGAATTATCATCTGCATTAATGGCTGTGTTTCCATTTTTTTTTTTGATTATTCCTGCATTTCTCTTGCAGGTATCCTCTTTCAGCTTCCCTCCCTTCAGCCACACATTTAAGTCCCCAGGTTCCAGGGTTTCCCACACACAGCCCATGTCTCAAATGACTCTTCCTTCTCTTGTTTTCAGTGTAGTCTTCTTCCAGTTGCCATCACTCTCTTGTGCTGAGTGGGTTTTTGTTTTATTTTTATTCTCCCTCCTCAGTGCTGGGTAGTCACACAGACAGAAGCAAGCTGGAATGGCTGCCAATAGTGTCAGAAACTCTTCCAGAGCTAATGAGACACCCGAGTTCTGAAAGGCCTGCGATGAAAATTTTCAAACACCAGCCAGATGGAATTTTTAATTATCTGACCTAGAAAACAGTGAGGGATCATAATTAGGAATACCTTTCATTAATAATAGAGAGATACACATGCTCTGAAGTAAGAGAGGATACTTCAATCAACTTTGATCCCTGTACAGTAGGAAGAATTTATGGGTCAGTTTGGTGTTGCTCTGCAGTGTTGCAAGACACCAATAATGTTTATTCCTCTATTCTTTTCATCCAGATGGACTGGTATGTAGGATGTGAAGATGATCATGCATGACAGAAGTAGAGCTGCACGTAGGAACCTGTTGAGTTCCAATTACACTGGTACAACTTTTGTTGCTCCACCAGCTGTGTTGCTGCCAGTCACTTTGCACCAAAACCTGGTGTGTTCAAAGCTGAGAGGAGTTTTCCCAAGGTCTTTCCCTGCACAGGGACTAGCACTATAGTTAGGGATGGAGTCTGTAGAATTTTCAGGTGTGTTTCTCCATGCTTGAGTATTCAGACAGATAAAATAAGTAACAGATCCAGCAATTTAGGAAGATATGTGAGTTATATGATACTATTTCAGAAGTTAATTTTGTCAGGTTCTGGGAACTGTACTTCATTGTCAGACAGCACTTCCAAGGACCAATCTCCCTTCATCACTTTTTGAAATGTATAGCAATCAATACTTGAGACTTAGGAAAACCAAATTCCATTCTTGAAGTAGAACTAAGAATGATACCTTGGAATAATTTGTCATTTTTTCTGCAAACACATCTCATGTAATTTGTCTTTCTTGTTCTCAAAAGGTGGATTTTGCCTAAGATTGTCTGAATGCAAACTGGAAGAATCTTGTATCAAGTGTTGTTTTCTGTTATTACTCACATTAATACTCACAAAGTAGAAAATCTCACTTTAATGGTGGGTTTTTTTCTAGAGTGATAAGGCCTTTACTTTCATTTTTAGTCCAGCTATTTAGATCTCCTTTTGTCTAACTGATGAGAAATATGTCTGGCTTGGTTCTTTAGAAAAGCAGAGGTGTACTGAAATGGTACTGTCTGAGAAGCCTAGAAGCCAGCCACACTGCACAGGAGCCTCAGTGTAAACCATTTTAACATCCCAGCCTCTCAGTTGGTTTTTTTTTTAAAACACCCACACATTTTGCACAGATGGAGGAATGTGATAGATCATGGAATTAAGAAACCAAAACCTTTTTTGTTAAATTTTTAATCCACTCCTCCCACACTTCCATAGTTCCTTGATTTACAGTTTAATTCAAAATGAATGAAATAGCAATCTTTACTAGCAAGCATCTGTTCATGGCATGTGTTAGCTTCCAGCCATACGTCTAACCCTCTAATATTTTTTTATTAGTCCTTAAACAGGCAGATGTACAGCAAGCAGTATTTATCACCAGATTATCATGTATTGCAGGCATTACTGTTGAGGTGTTGGGAAGCAATACTCATGTTTTTTTAAATCCCTAATAGCACCATCTTTACTTGAAATAATCACTGTTTCCTACTAAGCAAGAAGTGCTTCCAGGGGGAATGTCTTTGCTCATTTTGTGAAATGCCTAGAATAATAAAGACCATCATAATAAATAGGTTAAAACAGATAAAAATAGAACGAAAAGACAATATGGTTAGTCATTTGTAAGTGATATATAATTATGAACCACATGGAGTTTTCAGTCTGCATTACCTCACATCTCCTCTCTACCTGTATCTACCTTGCCCTACACGAGCAGGGGACTTAAAAGCATCTCTGGCTGCTTCTGTCACACTAAATGAATGTAACTTCAGTCACTTCTTGAAGTCACTTTTCTTGAAGAAAACTACCATAGCGACTAAATAGAAAATTTCCATTGTAGATGACACAGGGAAGTAAGGAGGATTCAGAGGAAAACAGGTAACAGTAATCATGTAGTGCTTTTAACAAAAAGGTTCTACCTGTTTCTCTCCTTTGTTCCAGCTGTGGAGATTCCCCACCAGCAGAAGCTGGAGCAGGAAGGGCTTGACTTAGTGGCTCTACCTGTCACTCAAACTCCCTCCAGCACTTTGGAAAACAAGCATCAGTAGCTGAATTATTTTATTACAGGGACGGGCTTTTGTAATTAATTTTTGGACATTGAATTCTTGGTTATTAATAAATTTTTCTGTGTTGATTCTTGTTTTCTAAAATTGCCCAACTGGGCATTTAGAAGCATAAAAGATTCATTCATTTTGCAAAGCAAAGCAGAAGTATCTGGCTTTTTTTGGATTTTCTTTTCTGGTTTATATTTCGCAGTGGTAGAGGCATGAAGCATATACTGGGGACATTGACATAGGCACTTTGCTTTTGAAGATGCTCCTTATTTTCTGAAATTCAAAATAACACTTCCTGAGTCACTCTGTGTCTCATTCACCTTTGAATTCCCAAGTTCTTTGCAACTTGTTTCTGAGCCAAGTTGCCCCTGTGCAAGCTCAGACGAATGGCTTTGAAGTGAAAATATTCCTACTTCTCATTTATGCAGATATACCTGAAATTACAAACTAGTAAAGATATATTTCTATTTTGCAGAGTTTAAACCTAAAGGCAACATCATTCTTCCTTCCAGAAATCCCTGTAAGAAAATCCTGGGAGCATTTCAAGGCATAGGTTGTTTTGATCTGTGAGCCCAGAGGGTTCAGTGCTGCCCCAGAAATAAGGAATTTAGTCATACAGGATCACGGATCTACTGCATGAGTCATACAAATCTTTATTTCTCTGCTTTTTTTTATTCTGCTGGAAATTTTCCTGGTGGTCCCTGTTGCTTAACGTCAGGTAAAGCTTCAACTAGTTCCTTGGGAGGTCTGAACTAAGCTTTACCTTCCTTCACAGGTGACTGATCCCTGAACCTTCAAAACGTATTTTGGTCCTTTCTCTCAAGTGTGCTAAGCAGAGATGTGATGTGTCACAGGAATGCAGCAAACACCAGATGGATGTGACAGGCAGGGCAGGAGGAAGCTGCTACAGCGAGAGAATAAAGATTTAGAGGTGGCAGCCTGAAAGAGTAGTACTAATGTATGCCTAATCCAAGCAGGATGCTTCTTTATTAGCAGTTCTCTGAATTTCTACAGGACATCTGATATCTCCACCAACTCATTGGAGTGATTATGACAGCATGGCTAAGAGGTTTTAGATAAATTATCAGCAAGTAAAGTAGCTTGGTTGCATTTAATCTGCACAGAAATTAGAAACCTATTTTGAGAACAGTTTCCATGCTCTAAAGTGGAATATTAGCAAGACAAATTGAGCAAAGTGCCACTTCATCACCCAGGTAGGGGTAATCCCCTCGTTCTGCACCTGCCACAGCAGAGGGCCATCCCCCTTGGTGTGTCTGCTATACATTAAGGATGAGGAGTGGCAGAAGGATTTTGTGGTCATGTTTTATCTCATGACAGGAGTAATGCTATCTCCAGGGTCAGCTGGGTTTTCAGGTAAGAAATAGCAGCCAGTGTCTAAACTTTGATCCTTTATTTGAGCATTGTAGTACTGTTTCCACACTAGGTACTCACCATTAAATAGTTCAGGGAAGATGGAGTGAAACTTCTCTTTGTGAGGCTTTGCTGCAGGGCTGTGCCCTTAGGGCTCCCCATGCTGCAGGAGAGAGAGGCCCAGGTACTATATGACCCTTCTGGGGGACTCCTTCAACTCTCAATGTCTGCACAGCCCAGTAAGACTAAAGAGAAAGGAATAGCACCCTAGCTTTTACCTCTTCATGGTAGAAGTCAAATGTTATGTGTTTCTTTTTCACACTTTTTATGATTCTGCTGTGAATTCACCTTTCCCTCAAGTCAGGAAAATCAGGTTACATGATCTCCCACGTATTAAGTGGCTTTTCATCTCTCCCTCTTCCCTTTGGGGCTGCCAAAGCTGGTGTTGTTCCTTGTCAGAAAGTTTTATCTGGCTTTTACTCTCACTGTTTCCTTTCTTGGCTGCATGCTATGATTTCTAGTGTCACTCCCAGAAAATTCATCTTGAGAGTCATGTATTTATGAAGTACTACAGGGTTACCCACTCAGCCTGCTTTTAGGCAGCTACATATTAAACTCCTCTGGTCTCCCCTCGTGAGTCAGCACTTTCCACAGCTTCTGTTCAAATGTCCCTCCTTTGCACTGAGTGTTTCTGACAGTGAGCAAATCTCAGTGCCACCTTGCTGGGAAAGCCATGTTAGGGGGTTACATAAAAGGAATACCACGGGGAGCACCAGGCTACCTCCCATCCTCCTACTGCCGTTCCTCTGCACTCCCAACACGATTTTTCTGCAATTTTGCATTGCAAAATCATGTCTGAGCTACTGCCTGTGGCGTCTGCAGGCCCCTTAGCATTCCTGCTTTCTTGGCTTTCCTCCTGGGTTTTGGGAGCTTTCTAAACAGGGAAATTCTCCAACATAGCTAAGGAGAACACCGAGTCCAATATAAAAGGTTCCTGGGGACTGCAGCATCTGCTGGTGCTGGTGCAGTGCTCATGCTGTGGCAGTGCTCCAGTGTAGCCCCCTCACCCATCCCAGTGCACAGCACAGCTGTACCCAGGTAGTCCAGCATAACTTCCCTAGGTAAGTGATTTTCTGGAATAAAAGGGACTTGACTTGAAAGTAAAGAAGTCATTTTTATTCCAGAGTGGCATGGCTGCACAATGGCTGACATATCCTGGCACTTGTATCAATGTATTTATTCTGTACATATGTATAGGAAACTTTTCACATGGAGCCTTAAAGTACCTTCCTGTTCATGTATGGCTCTGCCTTGTCCCCGGGTAAATCATAATTCCTCATCAGTCTGTTCATGTTTCTAATCTTTCAAAGACGCCTTCGTGTTAGTTTATTATCAACACTTGGATACTCAAATCCTTCCTGGTTTGCATGTGTGCAAATTTCATTACTTCAAGTATTTCCTTCCTCTAATAGAGGTAGCTGGAAATAACCATGTCTTGCTGTGATTCCTGGGATCCTCAGTAGAGGCATTCTCACTACTTGATATGTTGCCATTCATCACCACCTTTTGTTGATGTTTTCAGCCAGCTGTCAATCCTCCTGACACTGTTTATATCCAGGGTAATTTGTATTAATTAGGAAAGTAAGATTTGCTCTGAGAGAATCCAAAGTGCGTCACTAAAATTGAAATAGCATCTGCTGTGCTCCCTTCATTCATTACTTTTATTACTTTACCTGCTTAAGTAATAAAGTCTGCACAAGACTTTTTGTTCATAATCACATACTGCATCTTTCTTAGGGTTCCCTCATCCTCTAATAAAGGACAATGACTTCTGTAAAATTACTTCTATTAGTGTACAACCAGTTGATCTGATCTTAAGAAGCATAAGGAGTCATTTCTCAGGTAACACTTGCTTCAATCAGTGTAATCCAGTGTAATCCCAGCTCACAGTCACTGTGCCTTAAAGGAATCTGCTGTAGCATTCAGCCTCAGATGCTTTTAGCATATAAACTGGGGTGTAGTGTCTTAAATTCACAACCCTTCCAAAGCAGACTGCCTTTATCAGTAGTTTTTTTGTGGAGTATCAATTGCTTGTCACAATTAGAGGGGATGAAATGCTGAGGGATGCCCATGAAATTGTGTCAGAGTGAGCCTTCTGTTCTGCTGAGCATCCTCTGATCCCTGATCTTCAGTAAGGAAAAACTTTTAACTCCGTTTTCCTGAAGGAGATTTCTACATTCATGGAAAACATTGATATTACTTTGTGTTTCTTAACTTGCCTGGGAGTGGAATTTGTTTAATTTTCAAAATAACGAGGCAGAATGAAGCAGAGGTCTTGGGACTCTGGCATCTCCTTCTGGATGAAGGAGTAAGTAAAAGAAATTTTTGCCTTGTTATTCGGTGGCCCACTGTAAAGGGTGTTTTTTTTTTCTGAAATGGGGATGAAATGCCTTTAGGAAAGATCACCACTAACTATAGAGAAGTTTAGACAACCATCTACTTACTCCTTGGGGGATTAATATTACATGAAATAATAATTTTCCCCTGCTCTGTCTCCTTCAGCCGCTTCTGGCCTCATGGTCCTGTAAACCTTTAGCAAGGAAAAATATGGGCAAATTCAAGACACAGGGTTTTTTCTAGAGCAGCTAGCATGGTTTGGAGGTGCCACTATTAACAGAGTGATTAGAAGTATTCTGAGATGGTGATGTCCACAAACAGTGCATTGCAAGCTAGATCTGAAATAGAAGTTATAGATACCTTCTTGTACAGATGGTGGATATGAAGTTGTGGCATAAGGCAGGAGGCAGACCATGAAAGGACTTACACTTTAAAAAAAGTGATTCCTCAAAATACCAATTTCAGCCTTTTACAGCCTAATTCCTAACCCTTGCCTCATTTCTAACTGGTCATTCAGAGTCAACTGCCCTCAGATTTACCCTGAGTAGTCAAGGAGTAGTTGGCATAAAGTGGGTATTCATTGATACTAAACTACTATAGGAGCCTATAGAATTATGTTTTATAGTTATATAAACATCAAACTGAGCATGATTTCTGACACTATGATAGTTACTACAAGACATAGAAGTTATTTACAGCTTGAATAAATTTTCTGTTGGTGTACAGACTAGGACTGCAAGCCATTGAAGCAATTATTAATGGAATTGTATCTCCTTAATTCTCCAGGATGCAGTCTGTGAAAAATTGATTTAGTTGTGTCATGGATTGCCATGTTAGTCAGGTGTTTGAGTGACACCAGGTAACACTGGGTTTTTTTAGTACAACAGTTTGCCATCATCAGACTGTACAGAAGTTTTCAGGAGCAATAATTGCTTTTGCAGAGAAACTTATTTGGAAGGAGGTGTTTTACAGTCATAGTCACCATATAACACAGCACTTAGAATCAAGAATGGCTTCAAGAATATGCTTTCTCCATAATACCCTCCAGGAGAGAGGACAGTGTATTTATCTGGGATGACAGAAAGCAGCAATTCATTGTATTTTAGTAGATGTTATATCTTCTTTTATTCGTAGAATCAGTGCTTGAAATAAGCTGCTGAACTTACTCTGCTAATACAAACAGAGAAGGAGAAGCCAAAGAGGTAAATTTTGTTTTTCAGCTTGTCTCCTGGCTCTCGTTTCACTTTCCAAAATACCTAATGCTTTCCAAAGTGTGAAATTATTGATAGTTGTGTGATAAGAAAAGCTTCATGACAAGCGCCATTCGCCATGCTCCACAATATAGTTTCTGTCCACTCCATCTTTGTGTCCTACAGGATTTCTCACTGCCCTCCTGCTAGGAATGACCACTCTCTTAGGTCCAGGCAGGGCTTGGTCTACAGCCATTTGCATCTGTGGGTGCCTTGTAGTTGACCTCTGGAGGATGAACCAGATTGCTGTTGCTGAGGTGTCCTAGAGAGCATCTCCTGGTGTCCATTTCACGGTTACTGGTAGTGAAAACATGCTCCTTGATAGC
This sequence comes from Heliangelus exortis, assembly GCF_036169615.1. Lineage (NCBI taxonomy): Eukaryota > Metazoa > Chordata > Aves > Apodiformes > Trochilidae > Heliangelus > Heliangelus exortis. The sequence goes on from NC_092423.1 coordinate 119,093,439, forward strand.
CTTGCTTTTCCAAAAGGCCAGTGATGATTTTTTACTCATCTGTCTTATTCCCATATCAGTCTGAGTGCTGACAGACCTCAGGGGGCCAAGAAGCAGCTCAGGTCTCTTCCTTAAACGTGTGTTCCTGATAGCCCTGTCTGCACGACCATTGCCTGTGTCTGGCAGCTTCAAACTGCTGTGAATGAGCAGTTCTGAAAGATGCTCAGTAAGATCTGAATTGATGTTTTCATCTGAATATACGTTTAATATTGATAATGTAGTTTCTTCATTTCAAGTTGGCTGTGTGATTGCTCCAAGAGTACTCCTCTGAGTACTAGGAGAGCAAAACATGGTTTCTCCTAACTGTGCTTGTGTGAGGGACAAAGTGGTAACAAGGATCAGCCTTTAATCATCCCAGAAGAGTAGCAACATGTAGATTTTTTTGTGATTTTTTTGCTTAAAGTTAAAATTTCAGAATCAAATGTTCTACCACCTCTGATTTTGCACTGAAAAATAGTGGATATGTGTCCCCAGGGACTATACAGTGTTTAGAAATCCCATCAAAAGGGATTCAGTGTGAGACCTATCTTGGAATGACACTGACACAGAAATAAAGGGGTTTTCTCTTTTAACAGTTCTTTGAAATTCACCATATCTAATACCAGCTGCGTGTATAGTGGGAGATTATTCTCAGAGGAGGATTCTCTTCACCCTTTCCAAAGGTTACAAGAGGTCTTCCAAAATCTGGTAACAAGCAATATCTATATTAGAGGACAAAAAAAAAAAAAAAAAAAGCACATCTACAGCATGCCAAATCAAAACAGCATGAGGGATCATGTTTTTCTCCAGTGTGATGTTTCACAAGGGTATTTATTTTGCTGACTAGATTATCCTCTGAGGCAGGATTTTCAATATGTAATAGTGGCTGCACAGGCCAACCCTGCTGCTTACAGCCACTGCTGCTCCCTTTATGGCTCCTGATCACAGCCAGTGGTTCTGGCAGGCTGAGACACGAATGCCATCAGCAGCACAGTGTACTCAAGATGTGCTTCTGGCTTCATTGTCATAAGCATGTCCCCAGCCTAGCTAGAAATGGGAAATATAATTATTGCTGAGTTGTGTAAGGTGCAGAGATCGGTACCAGGCATAAGAACACACTGAATAATGAAAATCAGCCTGCTCATCTTGGCTGGGAAGGTTTTCTGGTCATGATGGGGAGTTACTCAGGTAAGGAAAAGGAATTTTTTTTCTGTGTGTGTAAATGAATCATGTTCATCTCATTACATAATTAGAGCACTCAAGAAATATGTTCGTCTTCCCATTCTCTGTAGGAAAAAGCAACGTGTCAGTATTCTCAAGTGTGGGAATCTTCATTAAAGAATTACTCTCTCTGTGCAAATCCTGGTTTAATTCTGTCTAACAGAACTCTGGCTCCAATAGCAAAGTAGATAAATAGTTTCCAAAGAGAAGATTAAGCAGTGCAAGCTGCAGAATCATTCAGAGCACAAGAAATCACATTTCTGAGAATGAGAGGACAGAGTTTTGGTGTTGCACTGACAGTAGTTTTCACTAACTGAAGTTTTTGACCTTTCCTTCCCAGAACATTTTTCTCATGGAAGTACAGACATCTTTGCTGCTCTGTAGATCTATAGGTCTGCTTCCATTAAATGTACACAAGAAAGTAGTGAAAAAAACCCAGAGAGATCAAGTGCAATGTTTGAAGCTAGTTGATTGTCTTAAATGGTCTGACAGTTTTGCTGTGGGAAGGAAATAATTTCAAATTAATCGCAGAATCAGAAAACTACTTTGAAAACTCTTTAATTTTCCTTTTCTTCTCTTTTCTTGTGTTTTCTTCACGAAGCTCCCATCCCAATCTAACCTGACATTTTCAATCCCTGGATTAGAAACAAATGAGAGGAAATAGGTGTGCGTAGGTTTTTTTTTCCAGCTGGAAGATAAAAGCCGGTGGCCACCTTGCCCAGTTGGTGTGTGCATGCGTCAGCAAGGGCATCACATGCTGGGGCTGTTTCACAAATGACTTAGACACAGAAATAGCAGGCAGGTCACTGAAGGACTTCACCAGTGGCAGATCATTTAATCAGCCTTTACGAGATGGCTGCTGGACCAATCCCTCCCCTGCTGTCCCAGCAGTGCCTTCCTCCACAGGGCTGGTTTATCCAAGGATTGAGAAACTCAGCCGACACATAACCAAAGATTACCTACAAGGAGGAGAACCCTTGTAGATTACAAGGCTTTGGAGTTTGCACAGGTGTGATGTGTGTGCCTTTCCATCATTCCTGTCTCCTTTTTTTGTTTGGTTTTCTTGTTTTGGTTTTTCTTCATGCAATCCAGAAGCAGTTCAAGAAATCCCTCAGAAATGTCAAAGAGGAAAGAGGGATGTGTCCTGTTTAATTCTCTGGGGAAGCTCATTACCATAGGAAATGCCATGGGAAAATGCACCAGATGCTTGAATAATCCACAGGGTTATCCACAGTTTGACTGTGACCTGCTGCATTTGTCCTTCCAGAGGCTTAAGAAGTCATTTTCTTCTTACATTCAATTGGCCACTAGACAGATCGAATCTGTTTGCTGCAATTTCTCACTCTCTAAAGTGGCAATGCCCAGTGTTGCCAGGGCTGCTTGTTGGTGTGATATATTATTCAGTTTGGTGGACATACCCAGTATTGTAGCAGTGTGAAAGTATCCATATGCATCTGAAGATGTTCTGTCTTCAATAACTCCAAGAAAACTGGCAGTGCTTTCCCCTCAGCCAGGCAGATAAAATGCAATAAATACAGGAAAAGGAATAACTGGATTCACACGGATTCACAAATTTGTTTGCGGTGAATTATTATTTTATGCAACAACGTCATAATATTCTTCATAATTTATATTTTTGCATAGTAAATGCATTTAATTCTTGGATGAGCTCCCACTTTTGTGATGTCTGCTATCTGAGCTAACCCTGGGAGATGGAGAATCCAAAGCCATTAGTCTCAGTCTTTTCAGCTCCCACTGTGTTCATATACAGGGCTGTCACAAACTCAAATCCACCACGTGCCAGAGCACAGAGACAAATATTGCCCAGTGATGAATAGGCCACCCAGATCTCTTGCTGCATGAGTAGTTCCACAGCTAAATCTTTTTATCACATCTCCTGGTTTTCTGCTTGGTAAATCAGAAATAACTCTGCTGCTGCAAAGTTTGAAGAGACAATCAGACAAATCAAGTGTAATTTCTCAAGTTCTGAAACACAAGGAAACGCATAAAGAAAACATTTTTTTTCTGAACAAAGTGAACAAGCAAATGAATGAGAACAGGGATATTATATTGCTTCTGTATGATCTCAAAGCAGTGAAATATTTGTGATAAATCACTATCAAAATGTATTCAATTATACATTGCTATGTTTTGATATATTTTGAAATTTATGTATCATTTATCATTTTTCAATATTTGTTTGTTTTCTGATAAAGTCAGAAAGCCCACAATTGGGCTTGAATGGATTGCAACAAAACAGTTTTACCTCATCTTCATATTTTTATCAATTTAAGAATGAAAAATAGGAATGATGCACAATAGCCAGCACTTCATTTGTATTCATATAAATCTGCAAAATCTGCAGTGATCATTAATTTTATACTTAAGACTGTGCATTTTTGTACTCATCCAATGAAATGTCCTTGAATGATTTAGGAATCAATAAATAATGTTGCAGTTTACTTTGCTAATGATAATTATTTGGGCTTGTAAAGTACTAGAAAACTCACATTCAAGATTCATCCAGAAAAAAAAAATGTAAAAAAAGCAAGCCTCATTCGTCTTCTTCAGTAGCATTATCAGTCTCTTTATTTACTGTTTACCAGAAATCAAAGGCTGCTCACAAAATAAATTTAAAAAAAAAAAAAAAAACAAAACAAAAAAACAAAGCAGTGTGCATATACTTATGGTGGTGTTTAAAAGGTGATTTGTCCAAGTGATGATCTTGCATAGATCAGTCATTCAGTTAAGAGAAGGAATGCCTCATGTCAGATGGCTGACTACAGCTTAGCCCCTGTTAGGAGTTTTTAAGATGTTCAGGGGCGTTTGTCCTTGACCATTGCAGCTAGACCTGTAAAAATCTGAGCAGATATAAAATATGAAATACTTTCAAAAAGTATGCTCTCACCTGTGTAAACTGATTATACAGTATTATGCTGTGCAACTCATTGCATGACAGGGAAGCACTTCCAAAGTGAATGGGAGCAGTGTACACGCTGAGCACCAAACTTCAGCTAAGAAATATTTGGTCTACATAATTTACCAGCTATGCTTCTCACAGCCAGGTAATACTAATGTAGGCAGTTTGCTGAGGAATCTTTAGAATTTTCAACTCAGCAGCTAATCTTAAATGCCAGCTTCTTCCCAAATACCAAACCAAGGCATATCACAGAAGAAATAGTATACTAGATTTTCATTAATGAGGGCATCTAACAATTGTTCATTGTCCCTCATTAATCTGTCCTAAAATAAGAAGTCTGAAAGATGCTAAGGCATATAAATATTATGTTAGCTAAGAGGAAAGGCTCAGCTATGGCTTCCCTGAGAGCCCTCTTCATGATGCAGGGCATTGGATCGCTACCCCTGATGCAGCAACCATGGTTTCTTTCCAACTTTCTTCCCCTTTGGTGAAGGGGAAGCCCCTGGCTTAGGCTCATGCTCAGGACTGAAGGTGCTGATACTATGATGACCCTGGAACCAGCTATAGGTCCTCTTTCTGTGGGTGCCTGTCTGCAGGAAAAGAGAACTGGGGGAAGACACATGCCAGATCTGCTCTCCCTGGTGTGGGTCTGCTCTCCTGCTGTGCTACCTCATTAGGGAGGAACTACCCCCAAGTTAATACTAGAAGCAGTTTTCTGTGAAATGCCACTGATGAGTAAATTGCAATGCCTCTTGCCTGTCAACACAGTTTTGCTTATTTCTCATCATGAGGGTTCTTGGAAAATGGATTAACTGACAAGCATTCCCTGAACTTTAAAGTTTAAGCCAATATTGGAGAGCATCAGCAGATAATGAAATTCATGTATTGGCTTTTCTTGTTGTGAATGCAATTCTATTATGTCCATTCAACCAAAGATCAGCAACCTGTCATGTGGTCTTTTTATCCAGGTAAAGTCATTCACATGTGTAAGAGCTAACCCTTGCAGTGAGCACCTTCAGATTAGCCTCAGCTAAAGAGTTAGCTTGCAAAATTGTCTATCAGTTACTTTAAATTATGAAAACAGTTGAAAAATAGCAATCTGTTCAGAAAGGGAAAAGGAAGTTATTTTTCTGAAGTACATTTTTTGTGTCCATAGTGCTCTAGTGTTGTCTCTAAACACAAGGTTACAAATGTTACTCATTACAGTTCATTTCAGTTTCTTCTTTTAATTATTATTTGACTGTTTGTTTATTAAGGGACATGGGCTTAGAATTTCACACCTAGTTAAACACCACTTAACCCCCCAACACAATCTGCACAAGTCCCATTAAGTGAATTTTTTGCTAATACTATCCCAGTTAATCAGTTGTCATCACCACTCACTATCATTAAGCTAAACAGGTTCTCTGGGATGTATCCTAATAGGGCACCATCCTGGTTACACACATCCTGATTAGGAGAAAGATGCACTATTACTTACTCATCTGTCCTGGGAAGAAAAGACCTTACATTTTAGAATGTGTCTGACCTTAATTAATGAGATTCAAGGCATTCTTGGATCTAGGAAAACTTCACTGCATGGCAGTCCTTGTTTTGTGTCTCCATTATAGAAAGTTGTTACCGGAATTATTTTTCCTTAAAAAACTTGTAGCCTGATTCATTTTGAGTTTTACCACCAGCTGAACACCTGTAATTGTCCATCTTCATGGAAGCCATATTCTTAATGAAACTTCACATTTTACCTATACACTTAAGCAATAAATTGTGATCTAAACATTGTTACTTGGTTGTATCATGTTACAGGACTTAATTTCCTTATTGCTATCAGATTGGTTAATAGGAATGATGCTGTTCAATGTAAGTTGCATAATGCCTCTCTTAGTTTTTTCCAGTCAAAAATCAGTGTTAATATTTATGTTTAATAGAGTATGTGGTACATGGCAAAGCAATAACTTCTTGATTTCACCTTCCACCTTAAGCAACTGAATAAAAGGCAGTGCAATTTTCTTTTCAGGTTAGGTACCTGTTCTTTTTTCTAATCTGACACGATAAAATGGATCCCTTCATAATCTAAGGGAATACTTGGAATAGGTGTGTGTTGGCAGTGCACTCAGTTATCTTAGAGCAGATTTTATCTATCAAGAAGCTGGTTACGAGCACTCCACCCTGAACACCTCACAGTTGACAGGTGCATGCAGATGCACATGACTGGCATCCTGATAAAAAAGTGTAAAAGTCCTTTGAAATAACCAGAGTCAATGCCCTGGTTTTCACTACCTGCAGGCCCATAGGTGGCACAACTTGCTTCTCTCCATGGCAGATTTTTCCAGAGCTCTGTCCTTTGAGTTCTTCTGTGGTGTAAACCCTGGACTTTGGTTGTGCAGCTTCCCTGGCCCCATAAAGCAACTGGATGCTGTGCTTCAAGTCATCTTTAAAAGGCTTTATCACTGTGTGTACAGCTTTGTTGTGAATTGCTTATTTCAAGCAAGTCATGAAATAAAACATGGCTTTACTGTGAGTGCTGAGTGCCAGAGATGACTTTGCCTCTGTACCTTAGAGCCATGTGTGCTTCAAATTGAAACACAAACCTCTTTTGGCACCAACATGCATGACCACCTGAGTTGGCAGAGGTTCACGAGGATGAGGGAGTGAAGCCATCTGCAGCTGCTGTTTCAGATATCTTTGTCTTCTGCTCTGGGATTACTGACACTTGAACTGCTGCCAGCAATTAAAGGTAGTTAGCAGTTGCCTGGTCAGTGGGAATACTTGAAGCCAGTAATTGCTGCAGGTTTTTGGTCCTGCTGCAGGATCACAGCTATTGGCTGAAGAGACACTGAAGATGTAGCTGGATGCCTGGAAGCATCTGCTTTGATGTCTGGTTGCTGCTGAAAGGGGCAATCCCATTTTCTCTGACCCTCACCCCCTCCTCTTCCCATCCCTGCTCCTGGACATACAATTCTTCTTTTCCTTTTATAGCCTTCATGAGACCTTTCAGAGAGACAATTCAACTACCTGACCTGGAAGAAAAATTTTCTTTTGCCCTGTTGTTCTTGTTTCCTTCAAGAGTAATGAATGAAATCAGCTTACAGTGAGGTCAAGTGAGCACCAGGCACTGTAAAAAGTAAAAGCAGAGACATGTAATCAGGAGCAGAAGAGGTGGGAAAAGAGTGTATTGGGACTCTGGTTTTGTGATAGTAAGCTGTTAGATCAGCTTGTCTGCCACATTTCTGTCTGGGGAACTGCAGAAATACAGATTGACAGTATCTATCCTTTCCCTTGGGAAGCACTATCGTATTCAGAAATGGAGCTGAAGAGTATCTAGCTGTCCCCTGCTGCAAGGATAGGTTGACTTTAATACTTTGAAAGAATTATGAGTTGTTTTGGAAAAGACTGTGTGGGAGCAATATTTCATCTTTTGTCCCAGGTGAGCCATTGATGACTGCAGAAACTTGAGAATTCTGTATTGCTTACAAAAATCACTGGGTCATCTTTGGTTACTCTCCCCCAAAATGTCATGCTGCCTGGTCATTAGTTTGCTTGTGATGGCTAAGTTTTTTCAGCTTCTAATTAGAACAGTCATTTAATTGGTGAATTTTGTCCAATTGGCACATATCAACTGAAGAGGGCCTTCTCCTGTACACTAGTCAGCTGGATATATGCTAATTAAAATTCCATCATGACATGACTGGCTGAGCATTTCCTATGAGACTGGTTACTGTACTTTCTAATTCTTGTATGGTTCAGTGAGAAATATTTCATTCTGCCTCTTATTGTCAGTAGTTTTTCTCTTCAGAATCTGGCTTTCTTCGTAGGAAGCAAGAGCCTGTACATGTCCGACAGGTAAAAAGTGAAAATAAAAATAAATGAAAGTGAGATTTCCAGGCAGGCTGGAAAAGCTGCAAGTGCTTTCACTTATCCAGCAGTGTGGCTGGATAAAATTGTGTGAGTTGCCCTGGGGGTGTGGGGTGAAGAGGAGATGTGGAGATCTTCATCTGGAGGTGCCCATGGGCCTTCTAGCATCCCTGTTTCATGGGGGATGAGTTGGGGAGCACCACACACTCTGATACCTCTGAACATTGAGCATCTGTGCAGTGGGCAGGCATCCTGGCAGGAGTGTTGGACCCTTTGCCCCCAGGCTGGTCCCCCTGGGCCAGCTACAGTGTATCCCAGTGGGTGTATCCCCCAGAAGAAGGGAGGTGCTGATGCTGTGCTGCCAGGGGAGAGGTAAGGGCTGAAGGTGTTATGAGTTTGGAGTGAGACAAAATGAACATTACTTCCTCATGCAACTTGACCAGAGGATTAAAAATTCTCTGAGGGTGCTAGATACTCCCTTCCTCAAGCACCAGTATTTCCTTCCAGCCGTTTCATCTCACCCTCAGGCTGCAGCAGAATCCCCAATATCCAAGTGCTCTGCATCCTAATACTGAATGACAAGCTAATACCTTTCCATTGATGCCAAACCTAAAAAAAAAAGTGGCTGTCATGGTTTACTAGCAAAACTGTAGTGCTAACTAAAGTCATGGCAAAGTGTCCAAATAGCTTACACTGTTCTCTGCAGTCCTAGAGTGGTTATCAGAAATTGCATCTCCACCCTCTCCCTATTATATATATTCCCTGTACCATCCAATTCCGCACATGTATTATTCAGGGCACTTTTTGTTGGAGCTGATTGTAGCTAACATACTGAGGAAAAAGACTATCAATGTCTTTAAAATAGTGTTTTCTCTTGTTTATGTTCTCTCTCTCCAACCTCACCTCATAATGCTGTTTGCTGAAGTTCATTGCTACTTCTCCATTCCAGGGAGCCTTCCAAAAGGTTAGTGGATGTCACAGGGTCATATTTGTAGCCTGATTTTATTCCCAAATATGTCTTGAACAGCTACAGCTTTGTATGTACCTGAGCTCTGGTTATGTGAGAGGAAAACACAGCAATAAAATGCAGCTCTGTTTATATAACAAGCCAGATTATTTTGCCTTGCAGACAAGCACTATATAAGACTTCTGTGTAAAAATGAACATCTGCTTCCATCAGCTTAGAATATTTATGACATGAGACTAACAGAAGCAGTTGGGGAGCTGGATCTTGTGGTTCACAGTGATCAGTATGAAATCCAAAGCAAAAATCATAGACTGATGTTTACGTCTGAGTGAAGATATTCCTCTCTGCTTTGATATGTTTGTTTTCATTCTCCTGAAGTTTGCATCTGCAAGAGCTTAGGGCTAGAAATTGTTTAATTCCAATTCAGCCTCCAATTGAGAGGATCATAACTTAATACGCAGCAAACGCATCTGCTTAGGAGCAGCTTCATGGAAGACAGGGAAAGTCTGCTGCTTTTGGGAAGTTTTCCAAAATTTACATTTCACTTCCAGGGAAACCGGAATACTAAAGCTGTGAACGTGAAGGGGAATCATGGATTGAGGTATTTACCACCCAGCATTAACATTTCTCATCAATCCCCTGCTGTTAAAGGCTCCTTAATGTTACAATCCACAGCACCTCTGAGCCTGTTGAAGTCAATGAAGAGAGCTCTGAGCACCACAATCCAGCAGTACAAAAACAGCAACCGCGTGGTGATTTGGCAGCCCTGTAAAAACTGCAGCTGGAGGGTGATTTGGCAGAAGGAACAAATGTTGTTGACACAAAAATTGGACTGGCTGCTCTCTTCTCCAGTCTGAAATGTCTATGTGAGAGAGCATCCAGTCAACTGGGTACCTGCATCTCAACAAAAAGGATTTGTTAATTTAATCTGATGCGTGAGATTGTTAAAATGACCCTACAGAAGGTTATGTTCAAGGGCTAGACACATGCATAGACCAGGCAGAAAAAAGTATCTGGGATGAAAATGTGAGAAGTGTTCATTAGTATTTTGATCACAGGAAAGAAACCTATGGAAATGAGGTCATTATTTTGTTAAATAGTGTTGAAACCTCTAAGAACAGACTGTGCCTAACCTGGAGCTGGTAAACTATAAGTAACCCTGTCTGAGGTTGCTGAGGAGTTTGATGGGTAGTTTCTGGGAAGTCCATGGTATTTAAAGTACTACAATTCACTCTTCTGAAAAAAAGTCTCACGATGCAGCACAAAATAGATAAAGCAGAGAACAAGTAGGAGATATAAATGTACCTGACCTCTTTCCACAGATCAAAAGCTGAGACTCAGAATGGTTGCACAGCTTCTAACAATGACCCACAGACTCTGGAGTAGATGCTCTGGCTGCCCTTTTTTAAGGAGGCTGGGTCCACTAAACAGACAACAAAACTGTCTCACCCTAAGATTCTATGCTCCAGAGGAGTTGTGTCCCTGACATCCATATGGAGTTGGTGGAGAGTGACACATCTGGAAAAGCAATCCAAAATGTCCCCATTTTGAACAAAGGTTTATCTGGAGCTCACCAGCAGAAAGTTCTGGACATGAGCATCAGTCATGGTGGTCTCAGGAGAGAATCTGAGTCAGGGCTGACTCTCTGTGAGGGAACCTGAGTCCAAGCTTCTACCCCAAGGAGAGGCATTGTGCATCCTATAAAAAAAGAAATAGTTTGTTTCCTGTTTAAAAAAACAAAAAAAACCCAAAACCAACCAAACAAAAATGAAAAACAACCAAACAAAAAAACCCAAAACAGACTTAGGGCACGAGTCTTCAAATTGTAGCATAGCCTCATCAATAGACAGGGAACCAAAGGCTTAGGTCTTGTATCCTCTTCAGAAAAATCAGAGCATTTTATCCATGCCAGCCCATGGGGCAGGAGATGTGTGCCTGAGCACTTTTTTCGTGAGAAAATGTTGTCAATTGTAGATGATACCTTCTGAGGAGCTGAAGGACACTGCTGTGTACAGTTTTTCTACATCACCCTGTGTCTGCAGTGCTGCAGGGATTGCTCAGAAAGAGGGAACACTGGTTGGTTGTGTGCAAGAAAGGAGAGTGCCCAGTTAAATAGAAATTCTGCATTGCCATTTTGAATTTTGATAATTTTGAAAACCTGTCTAAATCCTAAGACACTTGTGTTCTCCTCAAGACCTGGATCCTGACTTTCTGTGGCTATGGCAGTTATGCAGGGTGTGAGCTGGTACCCAGCTGAATCCCTCCTCTTGCTAATAACACTGTGAGCTTCCACAAAAAAAATGGGCCTAAAATCTTCCTTTGTTTTAATTTTCCGTGGCATGAGCAAAGCTAAGGCAAATATTAATTTTATTCTGCACTAAAGTTCAGTGGGGAGAATAAGTGACTGGCAAGATCTAAACAATATACCTCTGGATTCTCCTTCCTTTCATTACACTTCTATTAGGTTTATAACCATGTCCTCGCTGTGATGACTTTTTATATTAAAGTAAGCTTTAGGATTATAAATTAGATTTATCTAGTAAAAGCTATGTCATGTCTTTTATTGCATTTTTCATTTGTTATTGTTATTATTTTATGAGAATTCAGGCTGTGTACAAGCTTCCAGAAACTGTAGATTTTCCCTTCATGCTCACACATCCAGCACTAGTAGGAGAGTGAGTAGGAATAGAAATAAATTATCAGCTCTGTGGAAGCTACAGGAAAGTTCAGTAGGTCTCAGATCTTAAAATTCAAATAAAAATGCTGGAAAAGAAGTTGGCCTAGTGCAGCTTTTTAAAGTAATTTCAAAACAAAATTGCAGTCACATAAAGCAGGATTACCCCTTTATTTTTGCAAACTGGTTAATATGAGCAGTAACTGAGCTGAATGAAAACTAACCAGTTGCAGCCACTCAGTGGTGACTGTTTACCTCTCAGCCAGACACAGCCCCCCAGTACAAACCTCTGACAGGAGCAATTCTGTAATCAGAGAGCACTCAGAATCCAACTTCATCACCAGCTCTTCCTGCAGCCCATCTGTTTCAGACAGGCAGGTACGTGATCATAGACTCACAGAATGGTTAGGGTTGGAAGGGACCCTAAACATCATGAAGATCCAACCCCCCTGCATGAGCAGAGACACCTCCCACTAGATAACACACAGTGATAACACAGATCATGTGTTACCATGTTACATGACAGCACATAGTGACAGCTAATGCCAAGCTCCTTCATTCATGCTTCCAATTTTATTGGAGCAGAAAAAAAACCCTACTAAAAAAGACAGCAAAATAGTTGTGAAGACTGCTTCTGTAATAGACCCTCTAAGTGTCAGAGCAACAAGAGGCATGGATTTTATCTTTGAAGAAGTCACAACATGAACAGATTTCCATATGTGTTGTGTAATTGAGACCTTCACATGTGATCACACTGCACGTGATCACACTGAGCTCCTGGGTAAAGCATGGAAGGGTTTTTAACAGCAAAGAAACCTTGCACAACAGAGCAAAGACATGAAGAGAACTTCAGCCAAGCAACTACAGAGAAATCCAGTATGAATTATATCATTTAATGCACAGTTATTCAGCAAAGGTATATGAAAAAATATATTATGGTTGGATTTTTATAATTTACCTAATTGGTCTAGCCTGGTTTGAACTTTTCTTAGGACAAGTAGCATGAGTTTATTATGTATGTCTAGGATAAGTGAGCTACTGTGAGCTTCACAGGAAATGTGCTGCCTGTAGGCAATACAGCAGCTGGAGAAAGGTCTGTGCATGGCCAAAAAAATGGCAGGGCCTTTCTTTTGGGTCATCTTCCAGCCAAGGCATCTGCACACTGAAAACAAGGAAGGGACATAAAGACAATATGCACAGGGCTGTTTGCATTACCTGTGCTTATATCTAATGGCAGAAGTGAGTGTGGAATGAAGTATTTGAGGCTTCTCTAATTTGTATGTGGGTGATCTCTCACCTGCACTGCAGAGGCCTCCTGAACTGATGGGGAACACAGGCATCAATATGGAAAGCATTTTAAATGAAAGGTTCCCTTTTCTTCCACTTACCATAGACACAGCACTTATTTTTACTGGATGCATTGAGGTATCTTCTGCTTTTTAATTTGCTAGAATGGCTTGAGGCCAAATTATTTATTTTTTGTGAGCTATTTCTGATCAACAGACAGCAAATGGAAGAGAAGAGGATATTGCATGACATTGTCAGAGCTTGCTAGATTATGGCTTTGTTGCCAGTGTACTAAGGCAGTATCCATAGGGCTGTTTTTTGGGCTGGAAGACATTAATATCTAATTAGAGCTTCCATTCTGAGAGTTTTTTGTGCCTAAAAATGGAGCAAATGGTAGTGAAGGAGCAAGCACTAAATGCCACTGTCACCTTGACAAGGTCTATCTTTGTAATTTCTTAGCTTGGTTCTTTCTGTATATATTAAAAGTAAATAGCTCTGAAGCTCAAAGTGGAGGATATCAGAGTAAAAGATAAAAGACATGAATTTATAGCCCCCGTAGTGGAGAGTCTTTGTCTTTTTCAAGCAATTATAAATGGCAGATGTCATCTTGGCATGAAATATAAGGCTTCCTGACTGCCAAGGAGAAACTATTTGCTAATGCTGCAATCATTCAAGCTGACAGTTTTGCTTAATAATACTTAAGGTAGCCCTTTGGAGAATAAGTATGTGATATAGATGTCAACATATATTTTCCAAAGCACTGATTTTGCTGTCAGCGTGGAGAGCTCCAGTGTTCTAAGGGTTAAATAACTGTTTAGTAGTTTTTATTTTCCTTGAGATAACCATTTCATAAATTAAATATTGGTTTTAGGCTCTTTAGAGTCAAAAATTTCAAGGACCACATCAGGTGCTTTTATGCTTATAGAAGCACCCCAGCCTACCACTGCCCATAATAGAACAGTCATAGTATTGTTTATGTTCCTGTAAGGAAAAAGCTTTTGAAAAGCTATTTTTAGGACTTAATGAAGTCCAAAGTGATGGAGGAAGCCTGAAGAAAGCTCTGTGCAAGTATGTAGGTTCTATTTCCATATATAAAGGCTATTTCTGTATATGTATTAGAAACCTTTACTTTAGTTTTCCTCCATTGTGCTTGTAATTTTGTGCAGTCAAAAATAGGAGGTCAAACAAATGGTTTTAGGTAGGCTTCAAAACTTCCACATACATTGACCTGACATGAACAGAATTTAGCTTTTGTTCTTTCTGGTTTTGCAGTTTAGACAAAAGTGTTACCATTTATTATTAAGCAGACATTAGAAGAAGAGTAAGAAAACTCATTACAGACAGAATTCTGGTATTTCAGTCTCTGAGCACCAACAGTCATATTGCATCAATCAGATGCCATAAACGCTCCTTTTTTCAACATAAAAATTTTAAGTGATTTACTATTAAACGTCAGATTATAACAGAAATTGTTAGTAATTCCCACTCTTTTTCATAAAGTTGTTCTGGTTTGAACTTCATGCAGTTTTGAAAAACATTGTCATTTTTATTCTTACATTACCATTAAAACTCCAGTCTTACTTACTGAGTTAGCCCTCAGCTGTTACATTTCTTCTAAAAGCACCAACAGCAAAAGAAAAACTGACGAGTGTTTGTACAGTTGAAATGCCATGAAATTCAGACTCATGTCAGGGAAGGGATTGCACAGCTCCCACCATTATAATGGAATTTCATCCCTACTTAAATATTTGTTTCTTTGTTCTGTCATTCATCAAATATTATTCACAATCTTTAGTGAGGAGCTTTTATTTTTCCACAGTGTTCCCAAACCCATCAGTATTTGTTTGCTGTCACCACTTTATTGTTTTTTTTTTCCTAGGGAATATGTTTATAAAGACTCCGGTAGGAAGAAATATTTTTCCTGATTTTGAGAATACTTACATTAAAAAATTGCAGGATTAGATCCTGAGATCTAAACCTGCAAGCACATGAGCACACACTTTGTTCTAATCCTGACAGCAGACTCATTAAATATTTTTCTTCTGTGGAAGTGGTTGAAGGATAAATACCTTACTCTGTATTTAGCCAAGCTAGCCCTATTTACTCATTTAAATTTTTCCTTATAAAACAATCCCTACAGTTGTCTGAATTTTTTTGTAATTGAAATCCACAACAATTATGTGGAGGTCTTCAGGGGAGATTATGTGCCTTCCTTAATCTGAAATGGCTTTTGTTTTATAGCTGTGGTTAGATTTATTCTCTAATTTGAATGGAATCTATTCTCTAATTTAGCTGGAGTGACAAAGTGGTGCTGAAAACACTTTTTTAGGCATGGATATTGGTGAAACAAAATAATAATTAAAAAAACTTCTCATTTTTTAATGAGGTCTCATTTTCAAATGACTGGAATCCAAATAAAAGATGTCTAAGAACTTCTGGGGCACCTTGCTCAGATCAGTGTAATATATTTTAATGTCAGTACAGTGACTAAATGTAATTACTCTTTTTATTACAAAATTAAACTGTTTGTGGGCATTCAGCTCAGCTGAAGTACTTCTTCCCAAATAAGGGATTAATAAGATTATCTGGCACCTAAACAGAAACAACAAAAGATAGCTTGGCCCTTACCTATTTTGCTTCACTGATAAATTTGCTTCCAATAAATAGTTCTTTTGAAATCTTACTTTAATGTAGAAATGTTGTGCCTAAACTGTAAAGTATATGGTGATTGATATACACAAGACTGAAATCAAGCCAGAGGAGTTTAGGAAGGACATGTTTCCTCAGGGTAGGTTGTGGGATGGATGGTAGAGCTCTTCAAGTTAAGGGTAAGACAATAAAAGGTTTTATATGGCAATTCAGACTATCAATCTGAATATCATCATTCAGAGACAGGTGAATATGTATGTTTGCCATGTTCCACAGCACCAACTCTCTTGCTGAAAGAACTGGTCAGAGTCTGGTTGTAGTCCTAGACTCTCCTGAAGTTGAGCAGTCCTGTACTAAATTGTTACCAGCCTGTGTCCCCTGACAAAATTTGAGTAGCTGGTATGTGGCTGTTGCTAGATATAATTAAAAAAAAAAAATTAAAACCCAAGAGAATTATGAGAATTATACTATGGAGAGCTAAAAAGAGCAGAAAAATAGGTTATTATGCATTGGAATTACTCATACCCCAAGTGGATGTGGTCAAGAATGACTTTGTTTATCTCACCCTGCTTTGAGGTGTTGGACAAGATGATTTCAGGAGGTCCCTGTCATTTTCAGTGATTCTATGATTCTGTGGAAAGAAGTAAAATAACTGTTCAACCCAAATTTAGGGAATATTTCTAAGGCAAACATAAAAGGATCTAATCTTCATATAGAAACCCCTCTGCAATATAGCAGCATTTTTTAATTCATCAGAATCAAATAATTGTAGGAAAAAACTGAGGAGTCTTTAAATAAGATTCAGGTAGGGATTAGTCAAGACCTAGATTTATCTCATTCATACAGCACAGACAATTATTTTGGTTTAAGGTATAACTTCTTAGTAAATATATGGATATGTTTGACTTTCTCTTGTTATGTGAGAAAACTAGACTATGTTTTCTTTCCATCGTGTGTCAGTACTCTGATATCTGTTAATATGATCATTGGGCATGTACTCTGATTTTTGTTTACTTTGTGCTGCTCTTCCTGGAACGAGTTTTATAAAATGAAGAGTGTGGAAAATTAAATGGTAAACCATCAAACCTGGAATTCCAGTTCCAGTTGCACTTAACTGATTCCATCACTACAATAATATTCATGTGGTTAAAAAAATATGTAGAAAAAATAAAAGCTTTCCATCTTTCTCACAGCTGTCATCAGCTGGCAAAAATAAACAATAACTTCCCTCAGCTGAGTTTTTCCTTCATGCTGAGGTTCAGTGTTCAGCTATTTTGAATGATGAAGCTTTTACAAATGTTGCAGCTGCTGTTTACATACATCTTGATTTGCTTAGCAGACCCTTTATTCCCAGAGGTCATGCATCCAAAGCAGCACTATCAATGTCCTGTCAGTCTTGTCAATGTCCTCCACTCTTTTAATTCCTATTCAGATTTCTGTTTTTTCATCTTTGCATTCTTGACATCTCCACTGAAACACCTTTGGACAGTTTCTCTATGTATAACATCAATCCAGTCAATTCCTTTGCTGGGCTGGACATAATCACAGCGACCTCAAAGTCATTATCTTCCAATTTGTATCCCTGTGTCTGATCTGAACATTGAACATTTTAATGAAATAGTCAATAGATAAGGCAAATGAGAACCTCTCCTATGCAGTTCAGTCTTCTGATGTCAGTGCTTCAAGAGGACATCCTCATCTTCTGTGGGTCTGTTGATGTGGAGAAGAGCAAGGAGCTGATAGGTGCTGTGCAGCCATTTCTGGCTGGGTCCCCCTGGCTAGCTGAGGAGCTGGCAGCTTTCCTTCAGGTGACACTCTCTTTTTTAATGCCAAAGTAGCCCATACTATTGCATATTATTGACAGTTACACACAAGGCTTTCAGAAGCCAATCGAGTGACAAAGCCCCTTCACTTAAGCACAGATACACATAATGTGCTCATAAAACCTAACAAAAGGAGTATGCAAGGTAATCCACTGCTGGCAGCCACTAGGGATGGTATTACCAGTGTTTGCATAAACTCTGTTTCAAGCAACTCAAATGGTATCAGGTGTTTTACTGCCAGAATAGCTCTCTCTTCTCTCTCGTTTTCAGAAAGATGAGTCTGAACTGATGATTTCATCTGTCCTGTAAAAATTTCACTTTAGCATTTATAGTTTTCACACATCTAAGGTGCTGCATCAGAGATGATGGACAGACATTAAAAGAAAAGAAAGACAGATGAAGGAAAGCTCTCTCTCGTAAATATATATAGACTAATATACAGAGGAGATAAACCACATTTCATCCCAGTAAGCCTTGCTGATTGGTTACCTTCTTCCAGGTAATTCCATTATCATAAAAGGAGTGAGGGGTAGAACAAACTGTAGTAATACCAGCAGGCTGAATACTGTCTGTAGCAAAAGATTAGATGAGGTGAGTGTATCTGACTCAGCCACATGAGGAGGAAGATCAGGATAAGCTCCATAGTGGGGCTGTGATCAGAGAGCTTCTGCTGGAGAGGCAGTGCCAGGGACTCCTGATCACTTCTCCAGCAGCCATGAGCAGCTTAATGTCTGCAGGAGTCCAGTGCAGTGATAGAGGTGTGTGGCATCCTCTGACATACAAGACAATTGAGTCATTTACTATATCCTACCAGGAAGACTTCATCAAGCCTTTGACAAACATAAAGTATTTGGTTGTGCCAAAAACATAAGATAGAAGTCCTGGAGTTTTTAATGTTGTAAAAGATGTCAGGTAAGATCATTATCTGAGAGCTGTTCAGTTTGTTTTGTCTATATCAACATGAATGGTGTCCCCAAAAAAGCCTGTGTCCTATTCTCAGTGGTAAAAAGCATTCAGTGAACTAGAACATTTTTCTTCCAACTCCATTTTTGGTTCAATGTTTTGGTCATATTCTTGTAAAATAAAAACTTTAAGAACATGCTTTGGTGAGACCCCACACGGAGTACTGTGTCCAGCTCTGGAGTCCCCAGGACAAGAAGGACATGGAGCTGTTGGAGTGTGTCCAGACAGTGACCACAAAGGTGATCAGAGGGCTGGAACACCTCTTGTGACAACAGGCAAAGAGAACAGGTATTTTTTAGCCTGGATAAGACGCAACAGAGACCTTACAGTGGCCTTTCAGCATATGAAAGGACCTATAGAAAATTTGGGAGGGACTTTTTAGAAGGGCATGTAGTGATTGGATGAAGAGGAATGGTTTTCAAACCAAAAGAGGGTAGATATAGATTATATATTAGGAAGAACTTCTTTTCTGCGAGGATGGTGAGACACTGAGACCCATTGTCCAGGGACATTGTGGATGCCCTATTCCTGGGAGTGTTCAAGGCCAGGCTGGATAGGGCTTTTAGCAGCCTGGTCTAGTGGGAGGTGTCCTTGCCCATGGCAGGGAGGTTGAGACAAGATGATCTTAAAGGTCCCTTCCAACCCAAGAAATCTATGATTGTATTTTAAAGAACATCTTTGCTGCCATAAGCCAGGCTTGCCTGCAATACAGCAAGCACTTCTGGGTGAATAGTATGTGAGTGGCTTCGAGGTGAACTAGTGTTCCACTCATGGCTGTCTTTCTTGAATGCCATTTGTACTGTACAGTGTCAGGCTGGGAATTTTATGTTTATTAATGTAGTCAGTACAGCCAGTGGGGTGATAAGAGAAAGGTGATTCAAATAGTATGGGTAATTATGCCTGAATAGGTAGAAGAAGAGAGCACAGTTTATGATAAGCACTGGCCCTTTTTTCCTGGATTATGATGAATGCGGTTTATTTGGAGATATTTGATGAAGCACAATGAAATTACTTAACAGGGTTTTATCTTCAAGTCACAGAGTAATAAAGTAGAAAAGACATGAAGAGAGTGCTTAGTGAATCCTCTGGGCACAGAATCAAATACACCTGCTTTGCTTCTGAGAAACTTCCAATCTTTCTTTAAACACCTTGAATGATGGTGTCTTCACAGCCTTTCCAGGCAACCTGTTCTGCTTTTCCTACATGCTCTTTGCTGAAATTGAAGGCTGTTAAATAGTTTCATCTCCACAATAGATGTGGAGAGCTGATTGCCACAGTTCTTTTTCACTGATCTGATGTAAATTGAATCCTATCATCCCTCAGCCTTCTCTCAGACTGAACAACTAATATGTATTTCCTCAGAGGTGATGTGTTTTAGACAACTGATTGTTTGCATTGGTCCCGTCTGGCTCCCAAAACTGGACACAGCAAGAGCATGAGCAAAGGTGTGGAAATTGCAGCCTTTACAGATGAATGCAAAGATGCAGGATGAAGATGCCCCTTTGAAAGCAGCCTGAATGTGTGAGGTGTCATCAGCTCTACATGCATCAGCTTTTGAAGCATTTATGCAAAAGGATTAGCAGTGAGTAGGGAAGGGCTATAAGGCTTCAAGCAGGTGATATTTCATGTGATGGACAAGGGAAAGTGAGACAATGGCTGTTAAAAGCAGACTAATCACACTCAAAGTGCTAGAAAAGCATTTTTTTGCAGTAGAGCTTGTGATATCTACTAGAGAATGAGAGCCTTGCAAAGACAAAAAGGCAAAAAAGTAGATGCAATCCTGAGATATGAGATTAGGAAGACAAGAAGTATGGATATATATGCATGGATGCAGAAATGTCAAAAAATATAGGGCTAGAAGCCAGGAGTAGCTTAGAAAAATTTTAATACTTCTTGTCTGGGTTCCCTAAAGGCACTCTCATTACTTATTTGCCTTTTCCTCCATCCTCTCCTGCACCTCTGGAAGTTTGTGAAAATCAGTGAATAGCTAAAGAAGCCCAAGTGCCTGTCCACAGGGTAGAATCACTTGATATCAACTTTGGTTGTTTTGTAGCTGCAGACAAGGAGATGATGGAATGGGAGGAGGTAGAACCTCCTCTGCTGCAGATGGGATTTGCCTTTAATCTGAGACTTGGGGTAGATCCATCTCTTAGAATCATATAGAATCATAGAATCATAGAATCATAGAATTGGCTGGGTTGGAAGGGACCTCAGAGATCATCAAGTCCAACCCTTGATCCACTACTGCTGCAGTTACCAGCCCATGGCACTGAGTGCCACATCCAGTCTCTTTTTAAATATCTCCAGGGACGGAGAATCCACCACTTCCCTGGGCAGCCCATTCCAATGCTTGATCACCCTCTCGGTAAAGAAATTCTTTCTAATGTCCAACCTAAACCTCCCCCGGCACAACTTGAGACCATGCCCTCTTGTCTTGCTGAGAGTTGCCTGGGAAAAGAGACCAACCCCCACTTGGCTACACCCTCCTTTCAGGGAGTTGTAGAGAGTGATGAGGTCTCCTCTGAGCCTCCTCTTCTCCAGGCTGAACAGCCCCAGCTCCCTCAGCCTCTCCTCATAGGATCTGTGCTGGAGTCCCTTCACCAGCCGGGTTGCCCTCCTGTGGACCTGCTCCAGGACCTCGATATCCTTCCTGAACTGAGGGGCCCAGAACTGGACACAGTACTCGAGGTGTGGCCTCACCAGGGCTGAGTACTGCTGGATGTACTGTGGATGGACTGTGTGATCCTCTTGGAATACTTGTCCCCCACTGCTTCTAGGGAGTGCATGAATGACCCCTGTCTTTCAGCAGAAGCCAGATGAGACAAAGAGTAAGTAGGACTTCCACAAAAGGCATAACAGGGGAACAAGAGCAGAGGGAGCAGAAAGTGACATGGTGGACAAGTGCCCTTATGGAAAAGGGAGAAAAAAAGCTGGAAGGGGAAGAAAGCAGAGAATGAAAGAAAGCAGGGAAAGTAAAGAGAACACCAAGGAGAGATGAATTAAAAATGTTTTGTTCTGGTGAACTGGAGTTGCAGGCTAGAAAACAACCCCATTCGCAGAGAAGAAACTCAGAAATTCACAGTGTTTCTCCCTAGGTCTTCTCACTGGTGACCAGTTTCCCAGAATGACTTCTTCAGTCCAAACTTTCTACCTTCTGAGGTTTGTTTACAAACAGTGTTGTACAGTATTTAAAGTGCTTCTGAATTACTTTTAACTGGTGTTTCTTCTGTACCACTGCATGTTAGCAATGGTGCCAAGTTATGTAAAAGACTTGCTAGCTAGAACAATTGAGCTGCCACCCACACTGGAAAGCCTCCAAACATTTCAGTAAACATGGGAAGGTGTTGGCAGTCCTCTTTTAAAAGAAGCCTCAAAATGATCTCCTGCTTCTCTGAGGAGACAGTGTACCCAGTATGTACACAAATATATATTATGCATGAGGGGAGTACAAACATGATGAGCAACTCTGACTGTGGGACTTAGAATTGCATTTCTGATTTTAGAAGGGTCTTCACATTTTTTGACTGAACCCTAGGGTTTAGCCTGAAGATAGAGGCTTCATACAAGGACTGAGAATATAATTTTGGAAGAAGTTAGAGTTAGACTGGATGCAAACCACTTCTTGAGCTGTATTCTGTATTTAAAAGGGCTTGCTTCCTTTTGATTATTATTAATGCTTTGCTTGTATTGACATCCACCCAATGACACTGTGTTGTACCTTGTGTTGGATCTAATACAAGTTCCACACTATGAAAGCAAAAGCAGCAGCATCCAAGCCAAAAGAGATAAGGTCATCTCACACAGACCTTGAGACAAAGATCTTTTTAGAGATGAAGGTCTCAGGAAAGTCTGAAGTCCTGGTAGACTCTAGAACGTCTCAAAAGGATAAAGAGGAAACCAGAGCACCATGAGAAGACTCAGTAGTAGGAGCCTTGTTGCAAATAAGCATTTCAAGTGTGCCAAAATAAATTTCTTTATCTATTCATATTTACAGACCTTCAGTCTGAGTAGGCTAATCCTACCTCATAGATATGTTGGAACACAAAATTTGAAGAAGCTCCAGGGTTTCTGATGAACACGGGAGCCCAGGTGCTGCTCTAACATCTGCTTTTCCCACGTTAGTTACTTTCATGCCAAGGGATTCACTCCTATGAGTAAAAAGATCAGAATATGGCCCTGAGTGTCTTATTCCTACACTTCTAATCCTCTATCTTTAATAATTTTGAAATCTATCACATCAAAATAAATGAAAGAGACTTCCTGAACAGAAGCAATTTTTTTTACCGTACTAAAGACAAGTCGGAACAGACAGGAAATTATAAATAATGTTAAGTTATTACAGAATCCTGATGGAACAATTCTGTCATTAAACTTTGGAAGTCCTATAATATGTACTCTTGGAAAACAGCAGGATCTTTGCATTTTAAAGAAAAAAATGACCACATTTATAAAATTCAGTTCATGTTTTGGAGAAGCAAATTGTTCTGGAGAAGTAGTCAGCATGGGATTGTTAGCATAACGCATTGCTTCCTGTAACATCTTCTAATGTTTTTCTAAGAGAGGATGACAAATATCCCAGAGTATTAGGCTAGTAACTCATTAAGAATTGCAAAATGCAGTATTCACAAACAATCAGTCTAGTCCTAAAGTGTCTAGCTAGTTCCTTGCTGAAGAACCTTATCTGTCATTGTGACACTTGATTTGGTCTTTCACCAAAAAATAGCTGTTGTTCACCAAAAATCCCCAAACGTCCCAAAACTATAAACACACCTCAGATTCAGAATGTGATTATTTAACAACCTCCCCATCTGGATTCCTCTTGGTTTGTGGAAGTTGAGCTTATTTCAGTACTTGCAGCTTAGCGTGGGAGGTTATTTGAAATCCTCTGTAAAAGCCCTTTAATTTTACTTGAAGTACACGAGGAACATTCCTCTCCCTGACAGCATCAGTCACACACGAGACAGCAAAAGGCTCACAGAGGAAGCTGCCCTGCCACATTGCACACTGGGGCAAGTGAATGCTCTTTAGCCAAGTTGGAAGAATCATGGATACTTAATATGCCTGAAGATCATATGGTCTATCAAAACATCATAATGAAATATGCTAAATAGAGGTATGAAAAGTGTCTTAGCCTGCACTTATTCTCCATCTTTAATAATTTTGAAATCTATCACATCAAAATAAATGAAAGAGACTTTTGAGTGGAAACTAATTGTCAATGCCTGGTGACAGAACAGCGTAGGAAGGTTGAACCATGAAGGCTGGTTGAACCTTCCCTTACACATCCCTCAGCATTTTGGTGACAGGTTGTCATGACAGTACCAGAGCCATGGAGTGAGGGAGGGTTTCTTCTGAGATATATAATTGGATGTCATTGGAGATAGCACTGGTAATATCCCCAGAAAAAAGTATAACAGAAAGGAGACCATCCTACTGTGTTTTTCATTTCTCCCCTCAGTTTTTTGCCTTCTTCTGCAGTGTTAAATTTAGAACAGTTTCAATCTTGACCTACCATTTCTTCCAAATGAACATACTGTCTGGAGAGCAGTTGTTTGTCACTGTGAAATAAGCCTGTCTGAGGCTTGAGTGTGACATTTGCTTGTATAAACTGGGCAGCACTACAGTACTGATTACTTGGTTTCTGTTCTGCTTTCTAAAGTCTTAATGGTTCACTGAAATTTAACCTTCCTTCCTTCCTCCTTCTTTCCTTCCTTTCTTTGTCAGCAAACTGGTACTGCACCAGTGTATCCCAACTCAGCATTTGGAATTTGGTTCAAAACTCCCAGAGCTCAGGCTTCCTCATTCATCTTATTTTGAGTCCTTTTTGTCTATTTTTAAGCTTGTGCTTGGGACCTGGCCTGCTTCACAGTTTTCTGTCATGGAGCCCTGTATCCATGGCACATCTTCATCAGGATTAGCAGCCCTATCGACTGAGTCAACATCATGCACTGAATTTTTGGGAGAAGAAACGGTGGTCTCCAGAAGTCATTTCATCTGTGGAATTGGACTAAATTGGGGTGGATATTTGGGGATGGGACATCTGTCCATTGAAAGCTATATTCTTTATCTCAATTATTATTTCACCATGGATGCTCTCCAGGTGAGCCATACAATTCTGAGGGAGCCCTGAGGCTAAAGTCTGGCTTTCACTGGCAGTCTCATTGACTGTCTCATGTGTGCCACATTTCTATTAACATTAGTGGTAAAGAAGCACCCTAGGTGACATCCGAGCTCCCCATCCAAAGCCTGAAGGATAGCTTTTTGCAAAGCAGAATTCCATGGGAGTTGAATGAGAGGCTTTTGTCTTGAAACACTTGGTACGTGGCCTTGGCACACACTCGGGCAGCTGCATCTCAGCTCTGACCATCACCCCAAGCATCACCTGAAACTTTGGGTTTGTCTAAGTCTGGATATTAGGAAAAATGTATTCACTGAAAGGGTTGTCAGGCACTGGAGCAAGCTGCCCATGGAATCATTATCCTTGGAGGTATTTAGAAGACATGCAGATGTGGTGCTTAAGACATGGTTTAGTGCTGGACTTATCAGTGCTAGGTTAATGGTTGTACTTGGTGATGTTAAAAGTCTTTTCCAACCTAAATGAGTTCTGACTGTGCCACCCCTGAACAATGTTGCTGCCAGATGGAGTAGTCATAGATCTGGCAATGCTCTCCTGCCCTGACACAACAGTAGGTACTCCTCCAAATCCCATGATTAAATATGATGGTTCCTCAGAAATTAGTACACTTATTGTCCATATGTGGTATCCTGGTAATTGTTTTGCAAAATAGGAGACAGCTCTGTGTAGGGCAGCGATGCCGGTTCCTTCAGGAAAGTCTAGTATGGAAGAAGTGGATTCTTGGCTGTGAAAGTTTCTCCTGGCATTGTCAGAAGTAAAAGCTTAGATTACTCTTAATGTAGCTCTTCTAGAGCTTGAGGAAAAAAGCTGTCTTGCTGGAAAACATCACATTAATCCTCTTTACAGCTCCTAACTTTTGCTGTGGCCGGTAATCTTTCTTGTTATTTACTCATGGCCAGACAGAAGCTGCCCATCCCCTGCTTCTATTTGTAGCTAAGTAACAAGGCCTTTCTTTCAGATACCCACATTATTTAACTGGTCTCTGACTGTTTTGAATTTAGTCTCAGCATGAAAAAGTCCATTTAAAAGTCCATTTAAAAGATCATCTTTTCCCTGGAAAGAGAAGGAGTAGAAGAGCATGTTTATTCCAAGATAACTTGCAGTCATATTTTTTCTGCATGTCCAGAAGACTGAACCTACAGCACAGATATACTCACACAAGCCTACAGCTCTCCTGCATCAAGTAGTGTCTTGTACTGAAATGCACTCCTTATATATATGAAATGGGTATCTCTGGTCCATACCATCCCATCATTTCTGGTTCTCTTCCCATCAGAGAATAAACTCCAGTCTTGGAGTCAAACTGTGGAGTTCTGACTCAGGAAATATTTCTTGTTGTTGCTATTATTTATTAATGGTAATAAAATAATAATGCATCATTATTTATGTATAGGTTGCTTTGTATTTAGATCATGACTATGAATTTGCAAGTCTCTTAAATGCAGAGTAAGAAAACCGTGCAAGCTCTGCCCAGTTTTAAAACACAAATTAAATGTGTATAGTCCCTTCCTAAAGAATATAAGGGAAAAAATGAGACAGCAAGCTGTTAGAAGATTGCTCAGCTGGATAAAGTTTGAGTAATTTATTTTGATTTTATCCTTGTAGAAAAAGCCCCTGAAGTACTTTACTTGGAAGTGTTAAAAATAATCCAATTAAAGTTTCCTTTATTTAATACATGGTAGATTATATTTTTAAAAATCCAAGAAAATGAAGACCCGCGGCTTGTTTTCTTTATAATACTAAGTTAAGGAGAAAGTTTCTTTGCCTCATAGCTCTTTCACAAAGTTTGTGCAAGGTTAGAGAGTAAGAAGTCTCATTAACAGTACCAATTTCAGGGTTGCTTGGATCATCTTACTGTCATTCGTCTAGGATTTCTGTGTTTGCACTGGATGTTTCACATCTGCCATCCTCAAAGGATACAAACAATAGCATATCATTTATTTACTCTCTTCTGCTGAATAGTTTTTCTACATTTTTTGTTTAGGGAAATGTTTTACTCTTTGATCCACACCTGCCCATATTTCTTTTGTTTACCGCCAACACTGACAGCCTACGCAGTTCTACATTCCCATGTTCTACAGCTGCAAGAACATTGTAGCTCAGTTTCCGAAATAACCTTTTTTTCTGGGCAAAAAAATAAATCAACCTTCATTTAGTGGTTAATATCCAATGAAAGGACCTTGCACTACTTCATCTGAGTCATTTTTCTTCATGGTGAGTCCTGGATCAGGTATGTGTGAGTACTCAGAAGACACCTACCTTTAGTCACTGTATTTCATTGTTCAATTCTTTTTTTCCTACCATCAGGCACTGTTATTATCTCACCTTTTATCATCTTTTCTTTCAGAATCTACATAGTGTCTTAGCTTAATATTTTTCTAAAAAAGCATTAACTTGAAGTAAATAGCTTTTGAGCAAATATGATGCGTGGCCCAAATATCATACAACCACTGCCTAGACCTCGCTGACCTGAAAAGTGACAGGTCCATTGAGGACTAAAACTGACCCTGCTGTATTGTTGTGGGGTTTTTTCTATTCTCTGACCAGTTTGGTTTTTCTGGTTGCTTCTTTCTATCCAGTGGTAACCATATACCAGATGTCCTCTTCTTGCCGCAACATGAAAAAGCTGCTTTGCTCTTTTTCATAGCCATGAAATAGATCTGATCCATGTCAAGCACAAAATGATAGAGAGAACAGGCTTCTTATTCTTGACACACTTTCTGGATTATTTAAAGAAAACCAGTGTATTTTTAGTAAATAATTTAATCAAATAAGGAAAACTAACCCCATGCTCTGCATACCTCCAATTGCAACAGTGGAATTATTATACTAGCTAACAATTTCGTCCAATGAGTTTCATATGTTTTGCAAAAATCAACATTTAAATCTACTACCAGTAAGCAAAAATTGAGACAACTAGCTTTGGTACCAGATTTACCACCACTGAGGCTCCTCTTTGTGAGAAGCCAGGTTATGCTTTTCACAGTTTCTTCAGCCAAGAAGCTGAAGGTCAAGGCTGGAACAGAGTCCCATTGGCAAAATCCTGAGCGTCATTGCTCATTTGTCTCATTTGAGGAGAGGAACCTCAAAGCACTGCAGTGCCTCCCTCATGCATCACCCTCTTGGGAGGGAAATAATTAAGCTGAGAAATTAGACCAAAATAAGCTTCCCTTAAGCATAATTTAACTCCATGCTGTTGCCAAGAATGTGACAAGGAAATGGTAAGCATAGGCTGATATATATTTTTAATTCTTCTTAGAATGTCTTCTAATCTTGTGAAGAAAATGGCTATTCACTGTTCCTTCCTGCATTGTGATGCTCTGGGGATTCTTTCATTTTTTTGTTCTTCCCACCCTTTCATTTGCAGTAGCAGCACTGGCTAATCAAGATGCAGCTGTCAGGAATGCTGCATCCCAGTGTAGCCCTGGTAGCTCCTGGTGAACTCCAGCTCACAAAAGCATCAGTGCACATGCACAACGCCAATCTCCATTACCATGTGGCCTTAGTTTGGGTTTATCAGCTTTAAGTTTGGGCTTAAAATGCCTTTGAAACCAACAAGACACAAGCACATGTTGAAATGCTTTGCTAGATGGGAGCAGCTCCCTTCACAGACGGTTGGAACAGACTGTGCCTGGCTGTTGAGCATCACAGAAGAGGATGTGCACAGACGTACATCCATCTGCAAAATTTGGAGGATGATTAAACGTTGTCTCCCCATAATGAGCCAGCTTTGTACTTAATGATTGTGGTGATGAAAACAAACCTAACACACCATTTCGTCTGTTAATTTTGCACAGCTCATAGGAGTTGGTTTTATGACCCTGTCACGCCTGGCAAAAAAAATGATGCCCAAAATGCAAAACTACAACTAAAAAATGTGAGTGTGATTGATGTAATGAAGCAACTGTTGAAAAAGTTTCTAGGCACTATAGGTTCTGTGAGGGGATCCAAAGAATAAAGACAGCATGTGGTATCTGAAGCATATTTTATGGTATGGGTTGCCCAAAGGCACATATATTTTCTCTTTGTGAAAGAAAGTTGGCTGGTGTCTCCACTGAACTTCAAGGTTTTTATTATTATTCCTAATTATGCTATTTTTCTGATGACCTAATCAAACAGAAAAAGTAAATCAAACCTTTGACTTTTGCAAAGTCATAAAATGCCTCACTGTGTCCTTGAATTTAATATTTCCTAATTGGCAGTTGTTCCCCAAAATAATTATGCTGTAAATTTATTTTTATAGCCTGAAGTTCTGTTCTAGGACAATTTCACCTCTTGAATTTGATGTTGATGTTTTAGGAGATTTTTTCAGAACGATGGTTACCACTGAATTATAAAAGATTTCATATGCTACAGTGGATCATTTTATTCTCTGATGCAGCCCTGAGAAGTCAGAGAAGTTATAAAAGATTGAATTGACTTGGAATGATTGAATACTAACATACGGGAATATCTGGGATTACCTTGTTTCTTTGAATATTTGAGAAAAGAACTGTTGTAAATAACATCATTATTTTATACTAGATGACTGCATTTCTCCATAGATCAGCAGTCTCCATGGGTTCTAAAAGTACCCTTGAGTAAAAGATATTTTTTAAAGTCTCTTTTTCACAGATTACACATGTTAAATGCAACATGGTTTCAAGTTTCTATAAATGTACTCATTTATTATTCAATGTTTTGGGCGGATTCCTAAAGCTCCTAGCAATGCTCTAATTTGTTTCAATTAAGTTGTTTCGTATTATCCAGGAACCATCTTATTTTTTCCTTACATGGAACTCGGATCTGTCTTCTGATGGCAAGTTATTTTCTCTGCTCAGTTCAGAAGTGGCTGCCTCATCTTCCTAGGCCTGACGCTTGGTTAATATTTAGTAACTCTTTAAATTATATGACTTAAATACTTCAATCAGTTGTCTAGCTTAGGTTTGTGCAGTGAAACAACAGCTTGGAGACTATCATGAAAGCACTGGCCAGAGGAACTCTGCTGGTCCAGCACAAGTCGTGTGAGGAAGGGCTGAGGGAGCTGGGGGTGTTCAGTCTGGAGCAGAGGAGGCTCAGGGGAGACCTCATCACTCTCTACAACTCCCTGAAAGGAGGGGGTAGCCAGGGGGGGGTCAGTCTCTTCTCTGAGGCAGCTATCAAGAGGGCATGGACTTAAGCTCTGCCAGGGGAGGTTTAGGTTGGATATTAGGAAGAAATTCTTTACAGAGAGGGTGATCAGGCATTGGAATGGGCTGCCCAGGGAGTTGGTGGATTCTCCATCCCTGGAGGTGTTTAAGAAGAGACTGGATGTGGCACTCAGTGCCATGGTCTGGTAACTGCAGCGCTAGTGGATCAAGGGTTGGACTTGATGATCTCAGAGGTCCTTTCCAACCCAGCTGATTCTGTGATTCTGTGAGGGTAAAGCTGGAAGCCAGTCTCCTGTCTCCCTGCAGCAAGGAAGGGCTGAGCCCCAGGAGTGAGAAGAAGGTGGGCAGGTGGGGCTGGCTGCTCTGGATACCTTTGGTAACTGGTACGTCCTGCCTGGCAGCCCTGCTGGCCCATGCTGCTCAACCTGCAAACACCCAGAAGGGCTTGCTGAAAGGCAGGGAGGGGACTTGTGTGGCCAGCACCTTTCAACAGTGAATAGCCTATTTTCACACAAGTGTCATGAAAAATTAACCTTTTCACTGATTTTAGCCGTAGTTGCACCAGACCCAAAAATCTGCACGCTTCCTTCTGTTGCTTCAGAAAAGTCTTAGCTGGCAAATCTTCCCCAGAAAGAGCTTGAGCAGGCAACCATCCCTTAAGTTTAATCTAACTATATGCAGCAATTAATCAGACCAAGGTGGGCAAGGTTTACTCGGGGTATCTGCTTGTGTGGAAGGGAGCTTCATCTGTTTGTCTTGTAGTCCTTTGAGACACACCAGGAGAATTTCTGTGGGAAATGATTGAGACTGGTTTTGATCCCTGTAGCCTTGTGCAGTAACATTAGTTAATGTTAGAAAAAACCAGCAACCAACCCCCTGCAATGGAGGAAGTGGAATGATCCCTTCTGAATTATTTAAAATGTGCATTTGCTATCAAGTGTCATGAAAAATAAGCAACTGTAGGAGATGCCCAGAGCTTGACTAGAGAATATTAAGCCCAAGAGAATACAACACTAACAGGGTATTTCTTTAACCCAATGGCAACCACCATGTGCTGCTGAAATAGCAATTCCTTGTAATATTTATACAGATTGCTTTAAATGTTCTCCACATTTTTTTAGGTTTATAGTGTTCTAGGCTGCAGCTGTTCCATGTATAATTGTAAGCAAGAGTGACAATAGCATCCAGAGAGTGGAAAAGTCTTGAATTAACTGCTTAATTCTACAGATTTCTGTGTTTTGTCTTTGTCTTCATCTTTGTCTTTCCTTCTATCTACCTAGGTAAGTGTGACTTAATGCTTTTTGAACATTTTTGTTTCACAGTAAGGAATGGTTCTCTTCTGGCTTATACTATATTTCCTGCTATACTGCTTACTAATTTTGGGTTTTACAAAAAATAATTTTTTTGTTTATTTTTAGTTGTTGACCTTGGAAAGAGCTTGCTTTATCTAGTATAGAAAGAATATTAATTTGAGGCATAGAATCTAAAAAGAAGCCTTATGGCCTTAGTATGCATAGCCAGGATCTAGGTAATTAGTAATGCTTTACAAGCATATATAAATGTTAGCCCAAGAGGTGGGAAGAAGAGAACCATACTATGTGGAAGACCGCTATGTATAATTATATAATTAAAAAAAACACAGACCTCAGTATAATAAAAGGAAAAAGAGGAAGAATAAAAATCTTCAGAGTTGTCAGAATTTTTCAGAAGCAAAGTTCAAAGTGCTGCCTTCATTGCTTCTAGCTAATTACCACTCTTGAAAGCTCCTTTTAATTTGGAAAGGGAAAACAAAAGGATTAGGGATGTTATGTTTCTGCAAAGAAACAGTGTGGAATTGCTCAGGTACACTGAGACTGTAAGACCTGGCCCAAAATTACCCTCTGTGATTATTTTTTATTTTCTTGCTAGATATTTTTTTTTCCAGTGTTTGAGAACATGCTGATAGTCTTCATCTTGCCCCTATCCCTTGACTAGGTCTTGCATCTGGACTTTTTCTGATTATTTTGGCATCAGAAGTAAGTTTGAGTAACCGTTAATCTCCTAGATCAGACTTTATGTACTGCCAGACAGCATTTCATTTCGTTCTTACACAGAAGTACTTGCTGCTCAGCCCTGTGGCCAGGTGATCCTTACCACTTCATTTATTTTTCAATACATCTTTGCACATTGAGTTATAGGATGACAGCAGAAGATAGTGGGAGGTAATCATAGACAATATTATCATGATCTCAAAAGCAGGGGTAAATCACTTGGTAAATCACTTGCATAACATTTGGACCACCGCCCACCTGAAGTGACTTTCAGCATAAAATTTCATTACCTGGTCCCACATATTCTCAGTAAAACATGAGCTGGCACACTTTGTAAAATAGCTTAAAAGCCACTGGTCAAAAGTGTACTCTAAAATGTAGAACTGCCTTTTCAGTTTATGATGCTGTGGAAGAAATGAGGAGATTATGCCTGTCTTTCCAAGGATTCAAATTGCTTCAGACTTGAGGATCTTTTCTTGCATCTGCCAAAACCAGGTTTTAAAGCCAAATATCATACTAAGTGTCCCATTCAGTGCACACTGTCATTCATAAAGTATTTTCATTCACGGCCTCATCCTTAACGTTATATAAAATAAGATGGCATTCCTTCAACATTATTTTTAACCATCTACATTCTGTTTCCTCTCCTCCTTTAAAAGCTTAGACTCTGTTCTGCTTGAAATTCATTTTATAGCCCTGGGTACTCAATAGGTCTCTTACACACACACTTCAAATCAATGAGAGGAATATCAGTAGCAAATGGGAGTGCCTGTTTCATCAGTGTGGTCTCATCAGAGATCTCCTCCTGAGTTTTGCATCTTAAGGCTCCTAAATGTCAAATTATGGCTCTTTAACATCAGAATGAGAAAGATGACAGAGAGGCTGGGATCCAAGCAGACAGAAGCTCATTTTGGGATTGCATTGGGATGCAGACTTCACCCAATAGGATACTGAAAGCTCAGTTCCTCCCTGGTGAAGAATATATGGCAGAATAATAGATTCCTAGGATCATTTTCTTTGAAAAGACCTTTAAAATTACCCAGCCCAACCATCATCCTGAGAACGTGTGATTCTGAGGTCCCTTCCTCGTTCAGTTTCCATCGGAACACACGTGGTGGCAGATGTTGACATAAAATGTAGCTCAGACACCCTGAGGGCAGCGAGTGGGAGCTTGAGCAATTCACTCCCCTGCTGATTGTGCTCCCAGGGTGAGCAGGACTTGCCATAATGTCACCCTTTATTAAAGGTTAACATGAGCCTGGTCACGTGCAGGCAGAGGAAGAGTGGGCGTCAGATACCGCACTTGGTGGCTGCAAATCAGTAGAGAATGCGTCACTCCACCAGGATCATTCCAACCCCTTTTATTACACACGTAGACAGAGAATTAAGGTCAAATCTTCTGCATGGAAATAATCCAAGGGTTTGGGTAAGTATCATATTCTTTAGTTCTCTGCAATCTGAAATAACAAGTAAAAAAGCAACTAAAGGGACGACAAATAAATCACAACGTCCTTTTTATCATAAAATCCGTTTGGCTGGATAGGTATTAGTGTTCAGAACTGCAGGAACAATTCCTATGCAAACTCTGTGACTTGACTGAGTCAACAAATACAGTTGACTAAATGCCAAACCTGCTGAGTTTAGCGCAAGCCACACTTTATTTCCTCTTTTTTGAGTATACTTTATGGCTAAAAGTAGATTTTGTAAATTCTACACTGATATTAATCATGTGTTGTGTTCAAAGACAGAACAGAGCCTAAAAATAAAAGATTTTTTAAAACTACATCCTATGTTCATTCATTAAATCTTATTCTATTGTACATTGGGGAAATAGTCCACAACCACATAAGGCTTCCTTATTCCTTTCATCATATGTAAGGGTGCTTTCTTCACCCTTATTTGAAAAGTTTACAAAAGGTGTTTATATCTCCAGGAACACATGACTGAATGTAAACCAAGTTCCCTCTCTTATAAGGCATGTTGACTGAGCTTCCATAAGACCTGAAACGAAAAGCCTAAGGATGAAATCCCCCATGGAAACTCAAATAATCCTGGACAAATAGTACACATATGATATTTACACATGGAACTGTTTAGACTGGTGATATTTTGGGGGCTGGAATTTTTTTTTTTTTTTTTTTTTTTTGTCAAAGCCTTTTCCTCATGTGGCCTTTTCTGTCCATTTTCAGGGAGTTATCTCTGGCTCTCAGTCCTATGGATTTAGTGGGCCACATATCTCACAGAATGATACTATAGAGTTCCTGAGAAAGGGAGAGGGTATTTTCTGTTCATACCATCCTCCCCTTAGCCTTCCCTGTTACTTATATTTTAACCATTCTAATCAAATTGGCCAGGTCCTAAGCCTCCCCATCCCTCCAAAGCACTATTAGCTACTTTCTCAGATTCAAGGAACTTGAAATTACGTGTGATTTTTTTCACCCAGTGCTGTGGCCATTCCTCACTGCTCAGTTACAGAACAAAATTGAAATCATCAGTAAAGGCAAAATTTGGTGCAAGTACTGACTTTTTAAAATTTTATCTTTCATATTTATTTGTAAGTACAAAATACACTGTTACATGAAAACATACAAAAGTATGTTCAAGTGTGTGCATACTCACACATACACCTTTGTATCTCTTTAAACAGGTGTCAGGGAATGCTTTCATATATAAACCTGCTACACATGTGTGTGTGTCAAATCAGTTTCAATCTCCCTGAAATTATGAGTAGTATGAGCTCACTGATTTTCCAATACAGTGCCAGATGTGATCCAGTAACAATTTAACCAGCACTAACAGGATAATTTTGGAATGCAGTACAACTCAGCAACAGAAAGGTTAATGTAAATTAATGAACTATAGACACACAGGGACAGAGCTGAATTTGTAACTCCTGGAAGCCACAGGTTTAACATCTTTAGAAATACAGAGTTTTCTGCACCCCAGATGACACTGGAATCCAGCCACTCTTCCCAGGAGCCTACTGGCCCTGTCAGCAGCCCAGGGGAGCTGGTAGAAAAGAGTTCAAATCCTCTTCTTCCTTTGGCATTGCCTTACATCAATGCTTTCCTGGTGCTTTCCCAGACTACCAGTTATGTTGGTTTCTTGAGCTTTTTCTCAGTAGTAAACAACCATAGGATGAGAGAATTAGAGCAGGGAATTGAGGTTCTTGTTTTTATTAGCACTTACCTTCACCAGGGAGATGTTATATGGAAACTTGACCTAATAATTTTTGTCCCATCTTCCTCAGCTGACAATAATGTTCTAATTAAACAGCTGTTATTATAGTAGGTGCAGTGATTCTGTCAGCCTGAAATTAGCTGGTTGAAGGAAAACCATACTTCTGTTGTAAACTTCTGCAAAATCTAATAAGACAATAAATACATTGTAAGACAAAATTATTAAAAGCAATGTGATTAATGACTAGAATTTGGTGTGGTTATTCCTGGTGTCTGTCTTTTAATGACGGAGAACATCATACATGATAACAACTAAATTCATTGTTCTGTTCCTTTATTATCTCGGAACCACAAACAAGAGCAACACAAAACTAAAATAAAATATTTCTCAGGAAACAAGAATTGTTTGTTTTTGAAAAATAATAGTAAAAAAAGTC
This sequence comes from Heliangelus exortis, assembly GCF_036169615.1. Lineage (NCBI taxonomy): Eukaryota > Metazoa > Chordata > Aves > Apodiformes > Trochilidae > Heliangelus > Heliangelus exortis. The sequence goes on from NC_092423.1 coordinate 119,128,724, forward strand.
CTTGTGGAAATGATAGTACCTCTCAAAACTAGAAATATTCTTGTTTCTTTCCATCTAGGGATAAAAACAGCAGGAACAGCTCATTTTGTCTGTAATAGCTCTTCTTAGTGTATAACTTCCTAAAAAATGATGCTGCTTTTCTTTGTATTCCATTTTCTAGGTACAATCATCCTTCAAGTATGTGTTTATTTTCCTTTTTCCTTCTATTGCTTCAGGTCTGTATTAGACAGCTATGATGGCACGATGGGAAGGTTTCAAACTTTCAGCTGAAGATCATTGCAAGTTTCATCTTCATTTTATATAAGCAGTTAAATTAAGTAGGAGGGCTAGAAAATGAGATAAAACTCAATCTCCATGTACATTAATAATTCTGTAGGAGTTACACAAAGCTCATAGTGAAGCCTACAAGAGATTTGTCTCAGGGAAGTCTTTAAGACTCAATATTTTTATTTCATATGTGGTAGTTCATGTCTAGAGATATATAAGAGAAAAAATATCTTTCTTTCAAGAAAAGAACCCAAATAAACTATTTACCTCATGAATGAAATAAAAAACCCAACAGAACAAGTTGTTGGGGAGTGAGAGAGTCTTGTTGGCTGCTATATTCAATTATATCTCAGATAAATGTGTTACTTAAGACAGCCTGTGAAGGTCACAAGCAAATCACAGCCCAGCAGAATTCAAGACTGCAGAAAGAAGAATCTCAGAGAAAGGTATAATTTTTGTAAATACCCCCCCCCTTTTTTTTATCAGTCTCAGGGACTTATACCCCATATGCAAGGGACAGTTTTGGCCTTTCCCTGAGAACTGCAAACACCTCTGTGGTATATAGGAGCCAGGCAGATGCTCCCCCGACAGCAGCCCTGGGGATCCCAGGTACCTTTCCCAGGGACAAGCAGAGTGGGTTATACATGCCCAAGATTCTGGGGACCAGCATCCCTAGGGGATGATGGAGGAATCAAGATGCTTTTCCTCTTGGAGTTGTAGCCACCTGGCATGCTTTGTTAGCCCCAGAACAGTTAGCATCCTGCTCAATGACACGGTGGTTCTGCTCAGGCTGGTAAATGTGTCAGGATAGACTTTGCTTCAGGGGAGGGTTGGTGTGAATTCCTGCCTCTACCACTGCTGTGTGACACTTCTCAGCATCCCACCCAAAGGTGGAGAGTGCAAATAACCCGAGGAAGAGGAACATCCCATCACAGGGAACTGCAGTTTGAACCTATCAGAGGTGTAAGGTCACTTGAGTGAAGCCTGCTTGGAACGGGTGTTACAAGCACCCTGCAATGTGATTTTGTGCTCACTGACAGCAGCCTGATGACAGCAAAATTGAAATGCTCTTCACAGCACACACTCAATATTTGTGTGAACTTCACCCTGGCCTTTTGTTCTGAGTTTCTCTCGCTCTTCAAAACAATGGAATGAAAAAGAAAGAGCAAGTCCTGTACACCAGAAATGGTTGGATGTACAAGCAAATTCAGTATGAAATATGCTGATAGAAATCTGGAGTTGTATGTCACAATGACATGATGCTATAAAACCACTCAATGGTGAAACAGAGACAGTTCATATCATTAAGATTCACAGCCTTGTTAAGGAGGATCCTTATTCTTGTGCCACTCTGCACCACAGATTTTTTTAAATGAGGTGCTTGCTTGCCTCATTATGAAAGAAATGAGGAATTTTTACATTCATAGGCTATTCCATAATCTCCCTATATAGACGTACACAAGCTTGTACATCTTTATACATGTACATAGATGTCCCACTGATGGAGGATATCACATATAGTATACATATACTTTGAAAAATAAATGTAATATTTACATTGTGGTACTCTTATATGCATAATATTTATAGGCATGCTGTTTATGGATTTGTAATTCTTCCCAGTTACGGTAAAGTAAAATGCTGCAATGCTAAAAAATGTATATAATATATTATCAGAGAGTTACACCAACCAGTCACCAGATGTTATTTGTATATAGATGTATTGTAGAGCTATTTCAAGAAACAATGTAAGTAAACACAGTTCAGCTGTATTTACACTTCCAACAGCTGGCTGGAAAGGTGGAGAAGAGTTTTTGTTCTAGGAGCAACTGGAAGTCAGTGATTAGAAGAAAGGATTTTTGTTCACATGTCCTGACACCTTCCTGCTGTTTGTAGCAAAAGTCTGTCCAAGAGCAGTGATTTTTCTGGGTGCCAGGAGACCTGTGGAGAACGGGCTGCAAGCCCACAGCTGGAGCTGGCAGCCAGTGAGAGCTCTGCTCCAGCTACACACAGAACTCATGATAATCTGGGAGAAACACTGTCCTGCATCTTCAGTCTGTAATCTCAGCAACATCCAGTTTGGGGGCAGATTTATCAACAGGGAGGAACATTTGCACCCTTCCCTTAGCCTCATGGGGCACCCTATGGCAGCCTTCGGAGGGTGCTGACCACCTTCTTCCCTATACTCATCTGTACTACAGCTTTTCCTGGGGTATGTGTAGCAAATAGTCTGGAGGCTGTCTGGGTAGATATCCTTCAGCCCATCCTGCCCACTGGAGTTCCTTGAAATTGTCCCCAGAGTTGAGAGGCCAAGAATTACCATGGAAACTCTTGCAGCAAAAACTCTTGCTGTACAAATATTTCAGTGTTAGTTAACGCAGATTTACGAAGATGCTGATTGCAAGAGCAGCTCACTTTGTTCCCTCTCTGAGGTCACTTAGCTAATCTGCCCACTAAATCTGCATGCTGCACGTGTTGCTTTCTACTGACCTTAAAAGTTCTTGAAAAAGATGGATCGGAGGGGAGTTTAGAAATAGCACAAAATATTCTTGGCAGTAGCCCCTGACTACATAATAGCTATGAAGAAAGGATGACTCTGGCTGTGTTTCTGCTCTTGAGGTTAATGCAAATGTGTCTGTCTAAGAACAGCTCCTGAGCAGGAAACTCATGGCTACATGGTGCCATCAACAAGAGGGGCTGCTTGTCCTATAATAGCAAGGTGACCACTAGAAAAGGCACCACACTGAGATCCTAGATCACTGGTCTGATGCTGCATGGAGCTGTGTTCGTGGTGCTTTCTCTGGTTTAGGATGCAAATGTGGAGGTGTCACTTCATTGCTTGGTGTCCCTGCTTCTGTCTGTGCTCTTTCTTCTCAGTATAAATCACAGGTTCTTCTACCTGTCTCTTGTTGCATTTCATTGTATAGACATATCCTGTCAACATAACCTTCAGCTTTGCCATATTCCCTTTTGTGAAATCTCTGTTTTTTCAGCAATGTTCAGTTCTTTCTTCCAGTGTGATGTTTTCATTTGTACCTAATGGATATCACCTCCTATTTTTGTGTAATCAGCAATTTTCATTAGCCCTGTACTCCATTTTATGCCAATTGTATTAACAATAATTTTACATTTATTTACACTTTAATTTGTAGATCATCATTCTCTATCCTCTTTTTATTTTCTCCAGACATATTGCTTGTAAACACTCTGGCAGTGTAAGTTCAACATATGTTTGCACATGAATAATTTAGTAATTTCACTAAACCACTATCAGCCTGAAATATCAGTCTGGATATGCTGAGTATACTGGGTACTGATTAGTATGGAGAATCTTCCTTCAGTAGAAAACATCACTGTGAGAACAAATTTAACACAGGAAATATTTCACATGCAAATATGTTCCGTTTTCACAAAAAATTTGAATACATATGCTGCTTATTTTTGAATGACTCCTTGTAAATGGTTTTTCTTGCACAACAGTATAGCAAAACAGGATTTAAATTTACAAGTAGTACAAATAGAAAATTTGCCAATACATGGCTTCATACAGCTCAAAATTTACATGGACTTGGATCAAATTTGCCAAGTACTTTCAGCTGCAAAGGTGTTTAGGCTGTGGAGGAGGAGACACATCTTGACAGAGGGACAGATCATGCCCCTTCTGCTCCTTCAGGGTCCAGTGATTAAAGCTGTCAAGCAAGACAGGGGAGGGTTACATTCAGTCTTCTGCCTCCTGCATTGATTTGAACTGTAATTCTCTCACCTCAAGAATGCCTTATTAAAAAAAAAAACCCAAGATGTGTTTTCTTGATATTTACAGCCTTGAAAAACATTTTTATAAGCACTAAAACATCAGCTATTAAGGCTGAGAGAATGGCACAGCACAGTGGATGGCTTGTTTTGCAGGGGATGCAAATTTGAAGCCTTTCAGGCAGAGCTGGGACTTGAATGCAGGTCCCAGAAGTGTCCCCATCACTAGGGAAATGAGGCAGCCAACAAAGGTATGCAGTCCAGCCTTCATCCCCTTTTGTTTCTTGAAAGTCTGCCACAGGATGAGACCTTTTTCTGCAGTCAAAAGAGATGTTCTGATGCAAAAACAATTTGATAAGAAAATAATTTTGGTTTGCTCTGGCTGAACAAAATGAGGAAAAAAAAAATGTACTGGTCAGCCTGTTCTAAGTGGAAGACAGAATGCTTGGGTTTTTTCTTGGCTCTCTTAGTCCATGTGTAGATCATTGGTTTTAATGGGATGGCTGATCCTGTGGCTGTGCTGCTCCTGCTTAACATGGAGCAGAGAGGATCCCTTTTCCCTTCACAGAGTGAATATCCTGAGAAAAAAGACAGCACAGCTACAATCCCCACCTCCAGGTGCATTGTCCCCTTCATGAGGCACAGAGAGAACCTAAACCATGGGTAGAAGAGGCAAAGAGGAGAATGAGCACCGGGGCAAATCACCTGTGCAAGGATGGAGGTGATTTAAGCCACTCTCAGTGCAGAGTAGCAGGGTGGTTCTCCTCCTGTTTCTGCATGGGATGCTGGCTTGAGCATCAATCCCCTCTCCCAGCTTCCTTGGCATCCTTCTGCCTGTGGTGTAAGGAGAGCAACTTTCTCTGGCACATGTGCTGTCCATGCTTGTCAAAACGTAGGGAAATATCCAGACTCTGTCCATTTCCCCTTGGAAAGTCAGAACACTGCTCCAGCTGTGTTCTACATGTACCATTCAGGATTGCTTTTTCTTAGAAAGAAGAAAACTGAGGAAATTCTTCAGCTGCCTAAGTGCAACGCTTTAGCTTGTCAGAGCCACTGTCCCCAGCTCCAGGACTTCACGAGTGTGATATGAGTTACTTCTTTTGACTTAGCTTGATTTTTACAAGGGCACATGGTCATAGGACAAGGGGGGATGGTGTTAAACTGAGAAGGTTGGTTTAGATGAGACATCAGGAAGAAAATCTTTACTGTGAGGGTGTTGAGACACTGGAACAGGTTGCCAGGGGAATTGTGGATGCCCCATCAAGGCCAGGTTGGATGAGGTTTTGAGCAACCTCTTCTAGTCTGAAGTGTCCCTGCCCATGGAAAGGGGTGTTAGAACTTGGTGATCTTTAAGTTCCACTCCAGCCCAAAGCAGTCTGTGATTCTATGATTTCCTAAATGCAAGTTTTATGGAAAGATCATCAGGCAGGGTTTCAGCTCTTCATTTGACTTAGTAGCAAATGTCATTTTGCAGCATTTATTATGAAGCCCAACTGATGAGAGGTTTATTTGCATGATCAGTCTCTTCAGCTTCAGTGAGTCTAAGAGTACAAGCAGATCAACCTTGTCCCTAGAGACTATGAAAGTATACTAATTAAATGTATACAGGAGGCCATATTTTGTATAAATGCTAAAGAGATTTGATTTATTATGCTTGCCTTGTTATAAAATGCCAACAGTCTAATATTGTTTTGTCTTGAAAAATTATCTTTTCTTTTCCCTTGTGGAACTAAAATAATGCCCGCTTCCATTTAAACTCTAAAATTGCTGGTTCCCAGCAAAGAAATCAAAAGAGACAGTGTGCCTTTCATTATATACAAAACAAGAAAAGAACAGAACTCCACCGCCCCGCAAACTCATCAAAACCAAATTGCTAGGGTGATGGAGGAGAGTATTTCTATTCCATTTGATGCTTTTAATTGCAGTTCTTATGAATGGTCTGAATTTTTCATACCTGAGTTGCAGCACAGAGAAGGTTATTTTTAGCAGCTGTAGCCCAAAGCTACTGTTACTGCTCTAGAGAGATGTATCCAGAGATAACACTTTCCATCCTGTGGTTTCAGGCTCAGTAACCAAATTAAATGCATTACCTGACAGGCCATCTTTAGTAGCTATTAGCAAATATTAGACAAATATTAACTTAAAGGAGCCAGGAGGAAGATAAATGCAACCAAAGAAATAGCCTTCTCTTGTTCAAAATCTCAGTAGACACATAGAACCCAGAAAGTAGAGATTCTTTTTAAAGGTGTGAGAGTGGAAAGCTCTTTGAGATTTGTCTTTCTGCCATATACACACAAAAGGAACACTATTATTATTTGCTTATTCCTAAAGAAAAAGGAATTTGCGAGTGAAGGTTAAATTTTGTGCAGAAAAAAATCTGTTTCTGCTTTCTTTGAGGATTTTTATGGTTTTCAGTACAAAGCAGTTGGTTGAAAAAACAGTCTCTTCTGTAAAGAATTAGACAGGTTCTTCATTGCAGAGTGCATTTTCATTAGAGGGAACAATGGAGGCTGCTGGGTAGGTTGCAATGAGTGGCTTTACATTGAAGGACAAGCTGCATTTATCTGAAGGCAATTCACGGGTTTATAATGGACAGCAGGGCCTTTGTCTTTGCAAAGAGCCTTCCTGAGAATAGCTCTGTGATTCATAGCCAAATCATGGTTGCTTCCTACTATCATGGCCATTTTAATAGCAAGGTTCACAAAGGAGTGGGGTTTTTTTGTTGTTTTGTTTTGGTTTGGTTTGGTTTGGTTTGGTTTGGTTTTTTGCACTTACTAGAATCAGATTAAATAAATGCGAAGTCACGTTTTGATCCTTGTAGGGATTTGTTGTGAAAGACTAAGCTCGAAGCACAATGTCTAGAACCACTCATACTTTTTCCCTGGTTAAAAAATTATAGGTATTCTAGAGAATCCAACTAATCAAGGCTAAAAATCTCATAGATTTACTGTTACAAAAATAAGCAGTTAAGACATTCAGAAGTTTCTGATTAATGCAGTAGAAGTATTTTGAGACCTTTCAATGTAAATTAGTATATACTCTGTACATGGTAACATCACGAGGGTGCTAATATTGATGAAACAGAACCCAGCTTTCATAACAAATATTTGGTCTGAATAAAAATAAATACATGTAAAGTTCTACTCATAGGAGTAGTAAGTGTATATCTCAAAGTAGCATGGAAGGCCAAAACAGGATTGAGGTACTTTTGTGTTACTCGTTCATGGACATGAAAAATACTGTCTCTGCCTAAGGTTGTATAGCTTCTGTTTAATTAATCCACTGTTTTTTTCAGGTTAATTTGTGTTGTTTCTGGGGGCAACCTTATGTGTGACTAATAACTGTTTCCATAAAGTATTTGTCCAAGATGCACTTTAATTAAAAGTGAGCTTTGTTTACCTTGGAATATTCAGAGGGCATGTATGATGTTGCAGCATAACTGTTTGCTCAGTAAATTGGTAGTCTACTCAGTGGTAAATGGGATTATTGTTATTATATGCCACTAAAAAAACATATATATTCTAGAAGTGGATGAGTTAAAGTCCATAGATTTTAGCCTATTTCAACTCAGCAACCTTAACTGGAAGAAAGTAAGTTGAAATTTCTCAAATCTCATTTTTTTCACTATGAGCTACCCTGAAAAGCATAGTCTTCTCTTGGACTGGGCACAACAGGAGGGTTGTGAGATGAGAATAACATTGAATTCTGTTTTCAGTCAAATGAAGACTGTGAGAAGTTGTTTGCTCCTCTCTAAACTGCTTACTAGTGGCCAAGGGCATTCTTATAGCACAAGGACAAGATGAAAAAACCCAACACCCCACTAGAGAATTGCTGAATTGTTTCAGATGGAGAATTCATTTCAGGCACTGATTCAGTTTGGCATTTGAGCATGTAGTCTTGCAGCAGCTTCAGAAAAAATTGTAATTTGATGCTCTGGTCCAAACAATCTCCTGCAGAATATGCACATGGTGGTTTCCACCTTGTGTTTGTCCCTGTGTTGAGATGCAGTGCCCTTCTGAGCTGCTTCAGGGGGTCAACCCAGAGGCCCAAAGAATCACAGAATATCTCCAATTGGAAGGGACCCATAAGAATCATCTAATCCAAGTCTGTGTTCCTCACAAGAGTGAGGGGGACTCTAAACCACGGGACTTGGAGTGCT